>NC_133754.1:40997500-41307738 GCF_036562045.2 Rhinolophus sinicus | reverse complement strand
CTTTGTCAGCTTTTGTTGTCAGAGTTATGCTGGCATCCTAAAAAATGGGGAAGTGTTTCCTCCTTGTGATGGTCAGTTTTATGTACAAAGTTGGCTCGAGTACATTCCTCACTTATTCACTCTAAAAGTAATGTAGGTGTTGCTGTTTTGTAGATGTGGTTAAAGTGCATAATCAGTTGACTTTATGGAATATTATCCTAGATAATTTGGGTGGGTCTGATTTAGTTAGTTGGAAGGCCTTAACAGTTAGGATTCCCTGGAAAAAAGACGTCCTGCTTATGGATTACAGTGTCAGGTCTCACCCAAGAGTTCCACCCTGCCTGCCCTTTCTGACAGCCTGCCATGTAGATTTTGGACTTGCCTTGTCAAGTTCAGTTGTGAAGTATTATCCTTTTTCATTGTTGGATTCAGTTTACTGATAATGTTTAATGTTCCTAAAACAGTATGGTTTGTAATTTTGCTTTCTTTTAATGTTTTGTTTGGTTTTTATATCATGATAATGCTGGAGTCAAGTTCTCTGGGAAAATTTGGTAAAACTTTCTTTGGACAGTCTACTTGTAAAGTCACCTGGGCCTTTAAAGTCCTTTCTGTGGGAAGTTTTTCCCCCATCAAATTGTTTTATTAGGTTCTGTGGGAAATTTTAAAAATATGGATTCAAATTCTTAAATTGATATGGACTTGTTCAGATTTTCTGTTTCTTTTGTCAGTCTTCGTACATCATTTTTCAGGAAATTTGTCTTTCATTAAAAAATTTAAATTTATCAGCACAATGTTTATTTATTATGTGCTCTTTTTAATGCCTGTAGTATCTCTTATGTTCTCCCCTTTTAATTCATGATAATGGTAATTTCCCCCCCTTTTCTTCTCAATCAGTCTTGGCAGGAGTTTATCACTTTCATTAGTGCTTTCAAAGAACCAAGCTTTGGCTTTATTGATTTTTCTCTTTCATTTACTTTTCTATTTCATTAATATCTACTTTTATTTCCATTCTTCTGCATAATTTAGTTTAATATGCTGTCCTTTTAATATCTTAAGATGGATTTTTAGACCCTTGACTTACAGCCCTTTTTTAATAAGACTTTTTTTTAAGAGCAGTTTTAAGTTCACAGTAAAATTAGGAGGAAGATACAGAGATTTCTCATGTATTCCCAGTAGCCTTTCTTTAAAACAATGATAAGTAAATAAAGCTATAAATACCTCTAAACACAGTTTTAATTGTAGCCCTTAAATTTAATACTAGATTTCATTTTCTTTTCTGTCAGAATACGTTCTAAATTTGTTGTAATTTTTTTGAACCAGGTGTTATTTAGAAATGTATTACAGAATTTCCAAACATTTAATGACATTCTAGTTACCTTTTTGTTATTGATTTCTTGTTAAATCCACTGAGGTCAAAATATATTCTGTACAATTTCTGTCCCCTGAAGTTTGTTGATACTTACTTTATAGCATAGTATACATGCAGATGAAAAGAATGTATTCAGTTATTGGCTGTAGTATTATGTATTTCTTAATTAGATTAAGTCTGTTATCATGTCTTCAAATATTTTATATCTCTTGATATTTATCTGCTTGCTCAATTCGTTATTGAGATAAATGGGTTAGACTCTCCCACTATGAGTACGGATTTGTCTGTTACTCCCAGGTTCTGTTAGATTTTGCTTTGTGCGTTTTGAAGCTATGTTATTAGGCTTATATAAATTTAGATTTTTTAATGTCTTCTGGATCCTTTATTCTTATGAAATGTTTTCCTTTATTTCTAGGAATCCTTCCTAACTTAAAGCTTCTATGTTTATAGTGGCATAGATAGAAGCTCCAGCTTTCTTTTGATTAGTATTTTCATGGCATACCCTTTTCCACACTTTTATTTCCATTTTTATGTGCCCTTATTTTTAATGTGTGCCTTTTAAAAATAGCATGTAGATAAAATCCAGCCTTGAATTTTGTAATAAGCTCTAACACTTAGAAAAGGTAGAAAGGAAGCCATCAATCAATAAAATATGCTGAAAACAAAGGAAGGAAGAAGTATACTTCATTCCCTAATGTTTTCTACTATGTTGGTTAACAAATTGTAAGCCAAACACCACTATTCTGCTCTTCAGTGATGTTAGCTAGGTCTCAGGAGTAAGAGCTAACTGAAGGCTACATAGGTCCTAGAGCTGGTGTGGACGTGAAAAGATCTGAGGCAGCCAAATGAGAGATGAAAGGAGTGATGAGTGTATCCCAAGTAAAGGACAAGTTTAGAAAAAGTTAGTCTTAGAATTTGTATAGATCTCTTCATACAAATAAGACACACCAACATTCTGTAAAGTTCTGATTTAAGTTAACTGAGTTGGGTGAGGTCAAAAGAAACAGGTGGTCAAGGAGGGATCTGGGGACCAGAGTTGATCTCTGAACTCCCTAAGATATGCAAGGTGCCATAACAGCATATAACTTACCCCTGGAGATTTAATACTAACTCAAGGTTGGTATTAAGGTTTGAGAGCTTACCTTTAAGAGTCTTTCATCTTTTCCCCTTTGCTTCTGTTTATCCTGTAATGAAAGAGTCATGAGTATTATTTGACAGGAATTAAATTTTTATTTCTTAATACTTTCAGAATTTTAGATAGCCTCGTCATAATTTTACTGTCTCCACAAGAATCTGTATTAGCTAACAGCACTATGTTACAGTCATTTCATTGAAAAATTATTTTTTTATCTCATGTGTTTCCAGAATAAATAGGTAGAAGACACTCCTACACCCACATCGGTAAACAGCTTACTGATCAAAAACTAGGCATCATTTTCTCTCTCTCTCTAAATCAGAAGAAAATCTTGCCATGTTTTCTTGCCAAGAAGTGAGTCTTGCTTTGTTTATTGCACTTAAGTCATATCTTCTGCAAAATCGGTAATAGTTTAAGGCAATCTGGATGATTTGTACTTATCACAACTTGGAACAGAATTCTTTAGAGTCTGACTGACAGCAGAATTAAAAGCTTTCAAATGCCTTTGAGGTTTTAGCAATCTTAAGGATACTGATTTTGTTTTTTAATACTATAAACAAATAATGAAAGTACTGTCTGCTGATTAAGTGACCTTATGATTAAATACATATTTCATTTTATGCATAACCTAATATAAGTATGCAAGCGAGTGAGAGTTCAAATAATGAGTGAGCCAAAAGTATGGATTACATATTTATTTGCATAGAATAAGAAGAATACATTTTTACTGCTGTTTATAGAAAACATGTTCTTTGGCACAAGCTTCACAAAGACTAGCAGGAACAGAATCTTATGAAATTAAGTTTAAAGTAAATTGTGGGTAGATACCTAGGAATTCCTACAGGACTATAAGCAGTTTGGTAGTTAAATGATAAACTGGCAAACAGGTCCTTGCACTTAAAATTGTGCTTGTGAAAGGAATATGTTAAAATTTTTAATATTAAAATACAATGTTAATTCTAGAGGAAGAGACTTCTGAGGGAAATTTTAATGTATTTACCACCATCTAAATACAGATACTGAACATGTAAAATACTAAGCCTCATTTTGTGTCCTTGGGTTTTATACATTTATTAAAATTAAATTTGGCTCTTTTTTTCCCCTTCAAGTCATTTTGCTTTCTGGGCTTAGAACTCATCTTTCTTATGAAACTGGGTTTTTTAAAATTATTGTTTAAACAATAATTTTTACATCAATCTGTGTTAGTGTGATCTGTTAGCTAACATTTTTAAGACCTTTTAATGATCAGTTCTGCCCTGTGAGCTGAGTAGGCTATTATTCCCTAATTAGCTGGAAGTCTAGCACTGGTCACTTCATGGGAGAGACCAGGTAACACCACAAGAACCCCAACAAAATTAGAAAATTTAGACAAAAGGGAAAATAATATAAAATAACATATTAATTTTTTTCAAATGTGAATTTTATATGTATATGGGATATAGTATCATGCAGAGATTTACAAAACACGCTTGAGGTCAAAATGACGTAATTATCTAACTTTGGGCAAATTACTAAACCTTTCTTGAGCATCAGTTTTCTGCTTGATAAATGGAGGGATCGCCTACTGAAATTTGATGTGAGAAACTAAATAATGCATACTAAATAATGAAATACTTAGGAGGTTGGACACATGGCAAACCTCATGAAATATTATCCATTATTGGTATTTGGTAGGCTGGAGTAACCAATATTTTTTTGGTTGTCAACTAAATCCAGAGAATAGTGGAATTTCTTCAGTATAATGAGGAAATTATCCATTAGGCACTAGCAATAACGCAATGTCTTATTTTTCAAATTATTTTATTGGGCAGGTTTTTAAACAAAATCATTAACATTTTTCATAAGCATATTCCCTCTTTATTTCTTTTGTATACCTCATTAATATTCATTTAGGTGCCAGTGTGGTTTGTCAGAAGCAGCTGCTCACAGGACAGCATCCTTTCTGAGAATGAGAGATGCACATTAGACATCTCTTTCATATATAGTGGTACCTGGTCTTCTATCTTAGTCATCTCGACATCCAAATCAGGATGCTTGCTCACCAAGAAAGCCAACCTGGAGTGGACATAGTTGAATTTCCTGGGATTCACTGGTATACAAAATCTACCTTTTGTATTTCCCTCAAAGTCAATACCAGTTCAGGATGCACAAAATAAAATATGTCAAATTGACTTTCTCTTTTGAAAATATTGAATAATCTGGTAAGGAGTTATTTGGTTTGGTTTTATTGATTTAGAGGTCCACATTTTTTCTTAAGTCTCTCTGAATTCTCAGCAATTTCAGAACAAATAAGTCTTCATGAAGAAGAAACAAAGCTTGCGATTGAAAAAGCACATGGAATAAGAAAAGTAGCATCTTGAGAACTTCCAGTAAAATTGGTGGAGTAGGTCAGTGCTCTGCTCAACTCCTTTTATGACCACATCAAAATTATGACTAAATTATAGAACATTCACCCTGGAGAACCATCTGAAGACTAGCTGAACAGAAAACCTATAGCTAAGGATATAAAGAAGAAGCCACATTGGGACTGGTAGGAGGAGATGCAAACCAGGCTGATCCCAAACCCATGAGTAGCAGTTGAGAATTGGGAGGAATATCTCAGCTGTGGAGCTTCCCCCCGAAGGTCTAGGGCTCCTAGTCTCACACTGTGCTCCCTAGCCAGAAGCACCAGTGAATACCAGGAAGAAGAGTCCCCACAGCATCTGGTTGGAAAATCAGCAGGTATTCCATTCGGGTGAGATGGAGGGCTGCTGGAACCCAGGCATCCTCTTAAAGCAGCTGCACACAGACTCACTTGATCACACTCACCATGAGGTCCAGCAAAGGTCCAGTAACTTGAAAAGTGCCAGGGACATATGGGGAGAAACTGAATTATGTGGCCCCAGGCAAGGGCTGGAGGGGGCAGCTGCCATTATTCCTGTATTGAGCCCTTCTCCCACATAGCCTACAGACACAGGTGGGTGCTATTTTTCCTGTGTTGAAACCCCGCCCCCCCCCCCCACACACACACACACACAGCCTGCAAGCTCAGGTGGGCACCAAATATGAATCTGCATTGACCTGGTGAACACCATTCACCCCACACTGGTGACTCCCTGAGACCCTATCCCACCCAACTCGTGCACTACCTGAGCCTCTTTCAGCAGCTGTTCCTCACAGGCAGCCCATGCTGCAGATTTTCCTAAAAACTCTCAATCAAAGGTCCACAGATCCCCAGGCAGGCACTGGCTGGCCTCAGCATGCTCTGTGCCTCTGCTGAGTGGCCCCAGGCCTGGCACTTGTGGCAGCCATCCTCAGTTGGCAGCGTAGCCTCTCCCACATGCCTCTGGGCCCAGCACAAACAGCTACTAACCGCGGATCACTTTGTAGCTCCTACCAAGTGGCCCTAGGCCAGGCACAGGCAGTGACTGATCTTGGTCTGCACTGGAGCCCCTCCCAAGAGGCCCCAGAACCAACACACCCTGTGACTGACTTCAGACCACAACAGAGCACCATCTGATTTGCTCCACAAACAACATACCCAAAGGGTGGTCTCGGCAGGCACCAGAGCCCCACTCGGGTAAATCTTGCTCTGTGTGATCAGACCCTGCACAACAGCTCACCCACTGTAGTTGTGGCCAGTCAGCCAGAGGATCAACACCATCCGCTGACTGCCAGCAGCAATCAGGAGTCAACTACAACAGGAGGGCACACACAACTCACACAAGGGACACTCTTGGAGCACCCAGCTCCAGCTCAGGTGACCAAGGAGACAGCCACTGGGCCTCACAGGACACCTAACACATAAAGGTCACCCTGCCAAGACTGAGAGATGTAGCAGATCTACCTAATACATAGAAACAAAGACAGGCAGCCAAAATGGAGAGACAGACATGTCCCAAATGAAAAAACAGGAGAAAATTCTAGAAAAAGAACTAAATGAAATAGAGGCAAGCAATCTACCAGATACAGAGTCCAAAACACTGGTTATAAGGATGCTCAATGAACTTAGGGGAAGAATAGATAAACTCATTGAGAACTTCAGCAAAGAGATAGTAAACATAATAAAGGACATAGAAACCATAAAAATAGAGCTAGACAGAAATGAATACAATAACTAAAAAGAAGGACACACTTGAAGGAATCAACAGCAGATTAGATGAAGCAGAAGATCAAATCAGCGATTTGAAAGCAATCAACAGCAAAAATAAAAAAAATAAATAAAAAAAATTGAGGCTACTTTTAGGGTCCTCTGGGACAATATTAATCATACCAATGTTTGCATCATAGGGATACCAGAAGGTGTAGAGAGAGAGCAAGGAATTGAAAACCTACTTGAAGAAATAATGACAGAAAACTAACCTGGCGAAGGAAATAGACATACAAGTCCAGTAAGTGCAGAGTCCCAAAAAAGATGAACCCAAAGAGGCCCACATCAAGAGGCATCATAACTAAAACACCAAAGGTTAAAGACAGAGAACCTTAAAAGCACCAAGAGAAAAGCAGCTAATTACCCACAGGGGAACTCCCGTAAGACTGTCAGTTGATTTATCAACAAAAACTTTGCAGTCCAGAAGGAATTGACATGAAATAGGACCTACAACCAAGATTATTCTAGTCAGCAGAGCTATCATTTCAAATCGAAGGAGAGATAAAGAGCTTCCCAGACAAGAAAAAGCTATAGGAGTTTATCACTATCAAACCAGCATTATAATAAATTTTAAAAGGACTTCTTTAAGAAGAAGAGGAAAAAAACTAACAAATATGAATAATAAAATGGCAAAAAAAAAGGTAACATCTCAAAAAATGTTGAGTTGCCTTCATTTACCTGAGGTTATCAATCTTTGGGAGGGAAGCCTAGAGTTAGGGGAAAATTGTAGTAGGCATGAGCTTTATTGGCCATCTTATTTCAGATTTGTATATTCAAATATAATAGACCTAAGAAACAATAGCCAGAGAAAAGCCACAGTCACTTTTTTTCTGGCAACTAATGATGGCAAAGCTAGTGACTTTACTGAGGACCAGACATAGAAGAAGCTGGAAGGACTCCTCCCTATGAACATGAAGGAAGAATCTTGGTTTCCTAATCAGTGTAGCAGGGTGGGATGCGGCAGTTAATCAAAGAGTTGTAAGAAATTGTTCGTCTGTATATAAAAAGAGATACGCTGGACAGCCCTATTTTCTTCCATTTATGATTGGAATTTGTTCCTTCAGAATTCCATTCCTCTTTACTTTGAGTTTTGTATTGATACCACAGTAGAGAATGGGAGAAACAGTAAAAGCACGTAGGTCTACATCACGTATCCTACAAGCATGTAGGATAATGCAGTTTGATTCACAGGAGTTCCTGGCCACCAAGTTACAGTTCTAGAAGTGTCCTCCTTCCATGCTTCTCTCAGTGGTTGTGGACATGGATTTCCTCAGTACAAAGTGCTCCTGGCTTTCTCCATAATAACCAGTAACTTCTTGGGAGAACTTGGGACGACCACTTAACCTCCCAGCTTCACGGCTCCTTATCTGTAAATGGAAATGACATATCTTTCTTTTCTCATTCACAAGATGGTTATGAGGTTCCTGTGAGAAAACTGATTCGGCAGAGCTATGAAATGATAACCTAAGTCTATGTAAGGCATTACCCTGTTAATCCTTCTTTAGAGACGTGCCTTGGGCCTGCTGCCCTGGGTGGCATGGTGGAGTATTCCCTGGGCTGGCAGATGGAGGATACAGGTACCGGTGCTGAGAGAACATAGAATAACCCATGTTCATGCAGGCAAGCAACTTAACTTTTTTTGCCCGGCTCCCTCTTGGTCAAAATTTCCATTAACTGTGATTACTACCTGCAAATTATTCATGCTACTCTTTCTGTTTGTTAAACCTGCCTGTGAAATTCAGTTGTAACTTTCTTAGAACTCTAAATAGTGGTCAGTATTCTTCCCTGTGTTTCTACAGCACTCTGTGCCATGTGCAGACAGTCATGGATTTGTATCCATCTAAGATGGTAAACTTCGGAGGGCTTGGCCTATGCCATGTGAATCTTCATGTCCCCACTGTTTGAACCCTCTTTCATAGCAGGCAGACACTATGTGTTGAATTTCATTCATATCACCTGAAGTCGTACACCATGATATCATACTTTTTCTAATTAAGATGGGTATTTAAATCACCATCATCCATTAACTTGGGTTTTATTCTATCTGCCGTTTTTAGACCAAGGCCATTTCCCAAAATAAAAGCACCTCAAGAGATGAGGTGATTATTAAGTGAACATTCATAGACCTCTTAAATCAGTGCCTTCCGTATAGTAAATACTTGATAAATTGCCTTTGATATTATCATTTTTAACCTTTGAAAGACATTTTAAATATTTATTCTAATGTTGGAAAAATTAATGTATATCCAGATGATTAAAAAAAACACCTTTTAGACATTGTAAGTTGTTTCCTTCATATCAAAACTCTTAGACCTCTATGAATGTCAACAGTTTATTTCATCATATTTTTCTTGTCTGTTCTTTATTGGGCATACTGATGAACTCTGAATTCTTTGAGTAAGGGCATTTAAAGGAAAAATTAATGACAAATTAGGCTCAGTTAAGTCAAAAAATTTTCCCTGGACAATAAAATGTTGGCTGTATATTGGGTTGAAGTTGAAATATATCCAAATAGCTAACATCATGAGCTTCCTGACATGCTTTGTAGTCTGGATCAAGTTACCTTTCCTCTCTCTGTACCTCAATGTCTCCATCTGTAAAATGAGATAATGCTACTACTTGATAGAGCTGTTGTGAGAATTAAATGTGTTAATACCGTTTTCCCAAAAATAAGACCTAGCTGGACAATCAGCTCTAATGCGTATTTTGGAGCAAAAATTAATATAAGACCGGTCTTATTTTGCTGTAAGACCCGGTATCACATCACATCACATCACATCACACCACACCACACCACACCACACCACACCACACCACACCACACCACACCACACCACATCACATCACATCACATCACATCACATCACATCACATCACATCACATCACAACACAACACAACACAACATAACAGGTCTTATGTTAGTTTTTGCTCCAAAAGAGTCATTAGAGCTGATTGTCTGGCTAGGTCTTATTTTCGGGGAAACACGGTACATGTGAAGTAGTTAATGTGCAGCCAAGTACACAGTCAGAAATGTTAACTACGAATAGAAAACCAAGAAAGCGGAATCCACACTTCCAAAGGTAAACATTTAAGTTTTTCCCTCCTTTCTGAATTTGTAATTAACCATTTCTTTATCCCTATATTTATAGTTGTGTCTTCTAGATTCCTCATCTGTGGTTCCTGCTTGCTAATTTCCATAGTAATACCTACTGACTAATGATAGTTTGGGACTCAAATCTTACCTTCTCTGAGTCTCAAATTTTCCCATCTGTTAAAGAAAATAGTGTTGCCAACACATAGAGCTACTGAGTGTTTCAAAAGAGCTAATACCTAGGAAGGTCTTACTGTTGTGTTTGGAACATAGTAAGCATGTGAAAAATATCATCAGGACCATGTATGATTTTGTTATTTCACTGAATGGGAAAGCGTTCCCTGCCATTCCAACAAGTCTTGCGAAGTGAGGAGTTTAATCATAATAAAACAACACATTAAAGTCTGTTTTTGAAAAGAATTCTTGATAAGGAGATAAAGAAGGTTTCCAGATCCAATTCAAATGAATGTGTGTGGCAGCTTCCGCCGCACCAACATGTAATTCTCTAGGACACCAGAAGGGTGTTCGAGAATTCAACTCAATTCTGGGCACTATCTACCCAGAGATTGAATCAGATTTCACAGGTAGAGGGTTTAGTCCCACAAGACTGCCCTCCACTTCAGATTCCAGTCACAAGGCCAGATTGTTACCTGTACTTCTGACCTACTGGCCATGATTCAGAGGATCCTAAGACCCCCTCCTTGGGTTCAATTAATTTCCTGAACAGCTCACAGAACTCAAGAAAACTCATTTACTCACTAGACTACTGATTTATTGTTAAGGGTAGTAAAGGCTATGAATCAATAGCTAGGTGAAGGGATACATAGGAACCAAGCTCAAGGAGCTTCTGTCCTTGGGGAGCTCAGGGCCCATCAAGGTGGCAAAGAGTTCAGGTTTTCCATTTTGGAAGCTCTCTGGAAAAAAGGCAAGGATCCGTCCTTTTGGGTTTTTATGGAGGCTTCCTTATGTAGTAATGGTTGACTAAGTCATTGGCCATTGATTCAACCTCAAGCTCCAATCCAGTCCCCGGAAATCGGGGTGGGACTGAAAGTTTCAATCCTCTAACCACAGAATGGCTCCCCTGACAACCAGCTCAGATCCTGTGGGGGTTTCCAAAAGTTCCTTTATCAACATAACAAAAGACACCTTGATCACTTAGGAAATTCCAAGCGTTTTGGGAGCACAGTGCCAGAAATGGGGATGAAGACCAAATAGTTATTTATTGTTATGAATCACAACATCATAGGAGGCCTCTGTATCTGTTTTCACTATTTCAGACATTTCTACAAGTGATCGGTGTGGTAGGCGTGGCGGTGGCCGTGATTCCTTGGATTGCAATACCCCTGGTTCCCCTTGGCATCATTTTCTTTGTTCTTCGTGGCTATTTCTTACAAACATCAAGAGATGTCAAACGCCTGGAATCTACAAGTGAGTACCGAGACTCTCGAGTTGGGATGGCATGCAAGCTAGCTTCGCTTCATGCCATAATAAAGGAGACCCCTGAAGTTCTACCGACTCCATATTTCAAAATTTCTCATGAAGTAAATATTAGTTAATTGAGTATTACAGCCACTGTCAGTGTGGCCTTTAAGGCAAATAGATCTAGTGGGATGCCAGGTGCAGCTTTCAATTTAGCACAAGGAAGGAATGGAGGATGCATGTGGAATAATCCTCCACAGAACTCTGAGCACCATGAGTACAGGGACCGTTTTTGTCCTGTTCATAGCGTGCTTCCTAATACAGAACAGGAAAGCAATAAACAGTTTTCTGAGCTATAGAATATTTCACCATGTTTTAACTCATAAAGAAGGAAAATAGAGAATTTTTCTACCCGAGTATACTAGAAATGACAAAAGGAAAGAAAAGGTTAGAGAAAGGAAAGGAGGTGTCAGAAAATGTACTCACAGGACAGAAGGGATGCATTTGAAAAATGTATTACTTTTACATACTCAAAAAATGGCAAATAAGTTGTGATTGTTAAATGTTTTGAAAAGATAAGCACTGTTATTTTCAGTTTCGCTCTTTATTATCACCAGTATTTGGGATAGTGCCATACTGTTTGAGGTTTTCTTTCCCCCTGGGCTGTTCATATAAATGATTGCTAAAAATAATCCCCTTAGGAGGACACAGGAGAGGGATCGGTTTAGTATGCGTTTAGTCTATTACTCTATTCAGCTTTCTAGTTTTGGAATAATGGAGAAAGCATTTTAAGATTAATCATTCTATTCTACAGGTAATCATAGAGGATGGAATCATTCCGAGCTTATCTCATTAATGCACAAACATATTTCATGAATTGTTAAAACAAAAAGTTATAAGGAAAACAAATTTTTTAATTTTTTAAAAAGAATACAAGGATGATAGCCAAAACGTAAAGAAGGAAGATATTTGTATCCAAAACCTGAACTATGGATAGTTACTGCTTTCTGGGAGCCAAGCTAAGGAGAGAAACTATGATTTCCATGGTTTTCCCTATCTACCACGTGGAAAAATACAGGTTCATCAGGATAAAGGATTTTTTTTGTTCTGGCAAATGTGTGTTTTTTTTGTTTTTTGTTTTTAAATAATAATCTCTGGAGTGGCATTTATCCTAAGTATTTGCATAAAGGTTAGTGGGTGACAGTTTCATAAAAGGTACAGAAAAAATTTTCAGTTGTCAAGAGAACCAGTTAAACCACTGTGAGGTTTGGTTTTCTGAGGTGTTTCTATGGGATGTGGAGCATGTTGACGTGTTATGATGACAGGACTTGGAGAAGGCAGAATAAGTGATAAGCCCCAGCCAGTCTTTTGTGTAGACAAAGCTTCAGACGTTTTATGATTTGAGGCCACTCATGAAATGGAGTCATTCAACCATCTTGTTGCAAAGGTATATTCAACAAAGGGTTGTGTTCTAGAAGAGGTTGACAGAGATTTCTTCCTGGGGCATGGGCCACTTCCCATCCATGTGGAAGTGGAGAGAAGGGGACCCCCTGAGACGTTTTTCAAGCAGCATTTTAGGATTTTCTCATTGTTTGATCTGGAGACTTTGAGAACTTTGACATGGTCCTTTGTGGAATAGTTGGGTTTTCCTGCATCTCAGTAGGCTGAGACAGTAAGTTAAATCTGGAAGCTCCCTCCTCCACACCCCCAGATAATCAAATGTGGTGGCCAATTGACTAGAACTGTTTATTGTTATGTATCTGGGTGGTCTGGGCCATAAATAACAATTCCACTGTTTCCTCTAAACAGTGATTGAGAATACCTCTTGAGGCTACTGCTGGAATCACCAGCAAAAAGAAAGACACCTAATTGCCATGGCTAGAAGACATAAACCTGCTTCATCCTTGTGCTTTGAAGTACTACTGAAGTCCCAAGGTTTATTTTCAGATCATACAGCCTAGCTGCCTCTCAAACTTTAGGCTTACATTTAAGCCATCTTAATGAAAAATCTGTAGTGGATCATAATGGTTTTGTATTTTTGCAAAATGAGTGTAGCGACACTCAGTCATAGAGAAGTGCATAAAACCAGGATGGCATTTGGTTGTATTTCTCTAGCCAACTCTATTCATTTGGCAGTGTATGAATTATGAAGCCGTATCCAAATTCTGTCTGTAAGAGCTCTGTGATCAAGATGTACTTAAGATGTACAATAATGGGGTAAGGCTATTGAATATTAGCTGATTTTAGGGTTTTCTAAAGATACAAAATCTGGAGAAAAATGCATTTAGTCACACAGGGGCATCTTTAACCCCTGATTATTCTCTGTCTGAGATACTGGCTTGTCATTAAAAGCACAGCCTTGGGAATAAACCAGAGTTGGGTCTGACACTCAGCTCTACCACTTACTCGTGTTAATTTACTTAATCTTGGGCAATGCTCTTAAATCTCTCAGTCTGTTTTTCCCTCTGTCAAGGATATAATATACCTGCCCTCTGGGTTTCTTGTGAGGATTTCTTCAATTGATGCTTGAAAAGTGTTTGCGAGCACTAGACCCTTGACCACGAGGCATTTAAGAACATAATAACACCTAGCAGGCCTTGCAGAGCATTAATGATAACCTGTAGCAAGACTGTCAACCCAGGGGCTTTCCAGTTCTCTGCCCTTCCCCTCCCCAGGGAAGAGTCGCCGTCCTCGGCGGGTATGTTACGAAGAGTCCTCAGGGTCATGGAAAACACACCTGCCAATCTTGTGTAATGTAGGGTTACATTCGTCTGTGACTGCTGACTAACGCCTGTTAACGGCTGTTGCATAGGCCTACTTCAGGATAGCCAGCCCAGTCTGTGGGAAAGGATATTACATTGGTTAGGATAATACTGGAGCCTTGGCATTCCCTCTCCCTTTTGTACTAGTTAATTTTATTTACAGACCCTCCAATTCACTCCTCCTGGCATCCCACTCAGCCCTAAGTGGAGTGCGAAAGAAACAGGATAGCTTTCCACAGGTCCAGATGCCTGCTATACTGCTATAGCTCTTGGGTATGAGGTAAAGTAGGTGATATGTTCTTTGGGTGCCCTGGTGTTCAAGGCTGGATGGCAGACACCTGATTTCTAAAGTTGACCCTGCCAGATAATTAGCTGCCATTTTGCTTTTCTGATGAAGCAAGTGCGGATATCCAAGATGAAGAATTTCATTCAAAAACTCTCCTTGGGTGAACAGCACATCTACTTTTTTCTCAGAAGAATTGCCTGTGATGAAATATTTTGTCACATTTGCTCTGGACATGAGAGCATGATTCTAGTGAGTTTTCTGCACTATCTGGAGCTGGACTCTTAGCACTATCTGGATAGAATAATAGGCCCTGGAATTCTCCTGGACCGTCCCTACAGACCCCCTGTATCCAGATTGACTACGCTCTGGGGACAGGCTGGGAGGTCTGCTGGGGAGTGCAGAAAAGGCCTTATACAGAGCTCCCAGCCTTTCGTATTTGAAGCATGAGTTCAGTCTGTGTTCATATTGCTGTCCTTACAGTACAAAGTCAAAGGAAGCTAAAATAAATACAAGGTAAAGATGACTCAATATAATGAAGAGGGAGAACAGTAAAGATGCTACAGTAAAATCGCAAACATCCAACTGGTTGGTCAGACCATCCCAGAATCACTTACGGCTCTTTGCTTAAATAGGATACAAGGGAAAATGTTAGATCATGTCCCAGTTCAGAGGTTTTCTTTTTTCCCTAAAGCACTATCCCAGGTGAGGGTCCCTAATGGTTAATGTCCCCAGTTAGAAAACAGCCCCAAGGCTGAGTGGATATTCAGCTGGCCCGCAGCCTGGCTGTCCTCCCACAGCCCAGGGCTTCCCACCTTCTCTGAACCCGTCACACATGGAAGCCTACTCCTTTCCTGCTTGTAGAACTGTGACTATTAAGCATAAGAGGAGGTTCTGTGTCTGCACATTTGTCCCCCAGGATCCCTCCTATGCACACACACACACACACACACGCACGTGCACCACACTCACACACATACACACGCACAGTCCCATGTAACATCAGTATTGACTGAACTGACACACAGATAGGTATTCAGATGCCAGGCTAGAGAGTCATGCCCTGAATATCAGTTTGAGTTTTTCCCTTGACTCTTTTTCCCCGTCATTATATAAAATCTCTGCAGTCTCCTGTAAGATAAGTGATCTTAATATCCCCTAAATACCCAGGTTTTACTAACTGGTCTTCTCTAGGAGATTTGCAGGTAACAAAATGATAAGTCAGTACTTCTGATAAAGCACAGATTATTACTTATTCCAGACAGAGGTCACAGGCTCACGATCTGCCTCTGACAATAGCTAGTTACAGTCTTATTCATGGTGGGGAATGAATGAAAACTGTAAGGAATCATCCCTGCCCAGCAGCATGCAGTCCGTGTGACCCCCAGTGTGCAAGAGGCAGACCCTGGCAGTCAGACACAGTGTGCTCGGAGAAGACAGAGGGAAACCAGTGGCCAGTCATGTGGCATCAGTCCCCAAACCAATGTAAAATTACTCAAAAGAGAATGGCTACTAAGACTGCAGTCAGATTCTGAAAGGACGATGTCCTTGTCACATGCCATAGTGACTTCCAAACACCAGGACAAGCAGCGAGCAGGGCAGTTATAAAACTATGCCTCTGGCTCCTGGTGCTGGAATTAAGACTATTCAGAGACACCTTGGTGATGCAGGTCCTGTGGGCACCAGGGGAGTGTAATGCCCAGGTGTGCACTGACCCATACAGAAAGTTTAATTCCCCAACAGGCACAGGTAGGTTTCTCAGGATGCAGGGAGATAGTCGACTGCCCATTCACCTTATTTACCATGCACCTGTCCTGTGCCCGGCACTGTTCCAGTTTGGGGGGATATGCTACTGACTTTATGTCAACCCTTAAGAAATTAATAATCTAAGATGCAGACAAACACCATCTTAGTGGTGTCTACCAGTAGATAGCTCATCACGATTCAGTGTGGTGAGTGCTCTAACACAATTAAATTTAAAAACGCTACTGACTCAAAAATTAGCAATACTTTCTACCAGGAGGGATGTGAGGGAAGAATATGGAGGGAGGCCATGTTGAGGAAGACCTTGATGAACGAGTTAGTAAAGAAAAAAATCTAAATCTAGCTATGGTTTGAATGTGGTCAAAGATAGGTTCAAAGAGAAGCTTTTATTTCCAGGTCATGAAAGTGAAGCATGGGGTTATCAGGAGTTTGAGGGTTGACATAGAGAGACCTCTCCAGGAGGGACATAGTCCCTTCTCGCCCAGGTAACCCACTGGGAAGTTCTGGGTGTGCTGTTTGGTGGATGTGTAACCACAGGGCACAGGAGGCTTTTTTTTTTTTTTTTCATCCAGTCTCACTGACTTTCTCTGTCATTTGTCTTTCTCTGCTTCCCCAGCACGGAGCCCAGTGTTTTCCCACCTATCATCTTCTCTCCAGGGACTCTGGACCATCCGGGCCTACAAAACTGAAGAGAGATTTCAGGAACTGTTTGATGCCCACCAGGATTTGCATTCAGGTCTGTAAGTTTCTGGAAACAGTTTAAAAGGGTGGGATAGGCTACTTGCTTGACCTCCCTGTCAGGTGGCCTTGTTGGCTGGCACCTCTCTCTGTTTCCCCCTCAGGCCCAGCCCCACCTCCTGTCTGCACCCCACTCCTATCCCCCTTCCTTTTCCCCTCCCCCTTCCCCTTGGCCATGAGTCCTCTCAGCTCTCCTCTTCCCCAGTCACACCACTGCTTTTCTCCCCCGACTGGTTTGCGTTGTCCTTCCAGCACCATGCCCTGTGGCTTTCCCTTCCTTTAGGGCAGGGCTCAGCAAACTTATTTGTAAAGGTCCAGAGAGTAAATATTTCATGTTTTGTGCACCATACTGTCTCTGTTGCAACTACTAAACGTTGTCGACATAGCATGAATGCAGGCAAAGATAATACATCAGCAAATGGCAGCAGCTGTGTTCCAGTCCAACTTTGTTTACTAAAATTGGTGATGGTCCATTCTTGGCCCACAGGACGTAGTTTGCCAGCTCTTTTTTCAGAGCATGCAGGGTGCCGGAAGTGACTGAGGAAGTCAAATTCCTGATTATCAGGTTTGCCACCCATTTGATGTATACTATTCTTTGTGTCAGTGAAGCTTTTCCTATGTAGAAATTTCAGAATTTACTCTAAGTCTGCAAAGTCCTGACCCATCTTTCCAGTCGCCATTGTATTTTGAAGATAAAGTTTCACTTTGAAAGCTACATGCAGATCCTTTTAGCGAGATGGTCATTTAGACACAGGCTTCTAAGGAATAAACATTGTACAGGGCCTTATAGTAAATATGGAGGGTGCTGGAAACAAACTAGGAACTACACGCTCAGCTCCTGGAGAACGGGGTATAGTCAGCCATATGACAGGATGAGCTTCACACTGAGACAGCACCGCGCGAAATGCACTGATGAGACCATGTTTCCATGTTCTGTGGTTTGATCGCATTTCAGTTTTTAAGTTGTGGGTTGAATTTTTCAGTGCATGCTTCTCATAAAGCCACTGTCCTGATTCACACTTAGCTTTCTGGAATCTTCAGATTCCCTGGATGTGCAACTTTGCTGTCCTACTTTGTGTAAAAATCTTCTGTAACTCAACTGAGCAAAACGCTCCCCCTTGTTCAAAGCAGTTAACGTGGTTTTTCTACTTATTCACTGTGCTTATTATGGTTCACAAATCCAGAGGCTTGGTTCTTGTTTTTGACGACGTCCCGATGGTTCGCCTTACGTCTGGATGCCATCTGTGCCATCTTTGTCATTGTTGTTGCCTTTGGGTCCCTGATTCTGGCACAAAGTAAGTACAGATGTGAAAAACTATTTGTGGTATGATTACAATTTATAGCTGCATTTACAATTTTTAAATTAAACTCTTGCCACCTTGTCTAAATCACAGACTGTTTGGTTCTCATGAATTGTATTAAAGCTCTTGCAGCATGTCAGGTTGGGTCAGACCCCGCAATGTGGCCCACGTACAGGAGTCATTTGGGTCTGGATGAGTTCCTTTCATCTTTCTTGAATGGGTTGGGACCTATGCAAATGCAGCAAGCTGACCTTCTGAACATTCTGGTAGTGTCTGATATGGTGAGCAGAGGACAAATTTACTACTGATCATTTTGTCCAGCTTAAGGGTTTAGGTTTTGGTGCCTGATGCACTGGGTTGAGAAAGATTCTCAGCAGGAAAGAATGTTATCTTCACTGCCACGTGAGCAGGTGTTGGTGTGTATGGCATGAACTCACCATCCCTAACTATTCCTTAGTGACAACACCAAATCACAATATTTAATAATGGAACAGTGAGAGTGGGAGTTTAGTAAAGCACTGGCTTTTAGTACCCATTGCCTTGTTTTTAGTCATTTTTACCTGTAGTTGCATTGGCTGTAGAAAGTGAAATTACATAATGGTCCTTGAAACCATAATGATGAAAGTCTAAGTAATGACTTACTCATCTATAATACTGCCAAGTGTATGTCAATCCTGTTGGGGTTAATAAACTCATTTAATAGTCTTTCTGAATTCATAGTGGGTGTTTTGGTTTTGTGTGTGTGTGTGTGTGTGTGTGTGTGTGTGTATCAATTATGGTGTCAATCAATAGATAGTAAAAAGTATAACTATTACTATAATTATATGCAAAGTGTTTAAATGTTATAAAGGAATCTTGGTAAAGTGACAGAAGAAGCCAGGCTCGGGGTTAAGAATGGAACTGACTTTCTTCGTCTTCTTTTTCCTCATGTAGCTTTGAATGCTGGACAGGTTGGCCTGGCATTGTCCTACGCCCTTACCCTCATGGGGATGTTCCAGTGGTGTGTTAGGCAAAGTGCTGAAGTTGAGAATATGGTAATGTTTATCTTAACATTCTTAGCCTTTTCAAGTCTCCTTGCCATTAAATAGCATAAAAGTACTTCTTATGTAAAATATTAAAACTGTTATTTTTACATCGTAGCTAACAGAGCTTTTTAGATCCTTCTTCCATCTGTTTAAAGTTAATGTAAAATC
This sequence comes from Rhinolophus sinicus, assembly GCF_036562045.2. Lineage (NCBI taxonomy): Eukaryota > Metazoa > Chordata > Mammalia > Chiroptera > Rhinolophidae > Rhinolophus > Rhinolophus sinicus. Next base: position 41,288,573 of record NC_133754.1, on the reverse strand, counting down.
AAATATATACATCTTTTTCTCAGTCTTATGTATGCTATGTCAGCAGGTTTTATATTCATCACAAGCTGTCTTCAAATGTAATAAATGTCTCTGTAGGAGGGAGGTTCTGAAATCCTGGAGAGGATATAAGCTCATTTTTTAGAGGCCTCTTTATTTTTGTTTTTTAATGGTTAATTCCTTGTTCCTGGTTAAAAAAAAAAAAAAAAAAAAATTAGTATTTTGAGGTTGTTTGTTTAATTAATAAGGATCCTCTCATTTTATTATTTATTCTTGTATGTATTGAACACCTGAATTTGCTGGTGTCCCTTCTTTCTGGTACGATAAGCTCCCTCTCGGAATGTGCTAGTTAGAGACGTGGAATTATAGCTGTTTAGGAGGGCTTGGTCAATATGTAAGTTATCTCCTCTTTTGAATATTTGCACCTTCTCCTAAAGGTAAAAAACCAATAAACGGAAAATCTTTTAATCTTACTCTCCTAATAGAGCAGAAAGTGATTGTTAAAAGGAGGTTTGATGACCATTCAGTTGAATTCTCCTGTAACAGATGACCCTTATGCAGCATAAATTACTGATTGGTGGCTGCAGTATTCTTTTATTTGACAAAATTCTCTAATTTTTTATGCGTGGAAAGTGGATAAATTAAATCTTAGCATCCATTTCTCCAGCTCTTTTAGTTTTAATTCAATCTTGAGGGAAGTAGCCATAAGTAAAAGTGTCTCAAGACGATGACCAAGTTTGTAAACCAACAAAATCTTCATTAAACTCCTACTTCTCTCCTTTGGGGATGTTAAGACCTGACATGTCCTTAACCAACCAGGTACAAAAGCAGGACGTTTCATGTATTATCTCTTAACATCCATAAACAAAACCCTCCGTTCCTAACCCATGCAATATCATATGTCTTTCAGATGATTTCAGTAGAAAGGGTGATGGAATACACAGACCTGGAGAAGGAAGCTCCTTGGGAATACCCAAAACGCCCACCGCCGGCCTGGCCCCACGAAGGAGTGATTGTTTTTGACAATGTGAACTTCACGTACAGTTTAGACGGGCCTCTGGTATTAAAACACCTGACAGCGCTCATTAAATCAAGAGAAAAGGTGTGTTGAAATGCTCATGCCTCTCTAAAATTTCAGCTAAAGATTCAGTGCCACATCTGCTTGCGAGCTTCCTTGTGACTGTGTCAAAGGGACTCTTTGTTCCTCTGCAAATACAAATTAGATCCGTGGTAATAGGTACGTCTCTTGGAAACTGACCATGAATGTGGATACCAACGTTTCTTTCCTCCTGTTGTGAGCTGCGTCATGGTGCTTGGTGAGCCCTGGGTCGCAGGGCTGGAACTTGACCTCACTCAGGATACTCAATCCAACATCTAATTTTTCATGCCTAAGTGTTGGAAGTCAGCTCTGGCCCCTTGTCACTAACTCTCCAATACCGAGGAGTCTTACTTTCTTTGTGTTTCTCTAATCCTTCGCTTCCTCCCCATGGCGCCCTCCATCTGCAAACCTCCTCCATCCCTTGGCCCATGCCGGAGACTTGCCCTCTTCTAACCTATACTTTGCTGTTCTTCTCCTGCCCTCCTACCTGTACACTGCTTCTTTCTGAAACACAGATCTGATCCTTAGGGACTCCCTGCTAGCTCCTGGGCTGGGAGAGCTGCTGCTGGAACCATAGCGAGGCCTCATATCCCCTCCAGCAGGGGCTGTGTGGCCAGTTCTCAGCCACCAGAGAAGACTCCGGCATCCATGACCCAGCCAGGGCTCAGGAACCAGAGCTCACAGCTGGAGGCAGTAAAGGGCCCAGAGACTCACTCAAAGTCAATCAAAGGAATGCAAGGGTGCAGAGCGTGAAGCACGAGGGAGACTGACAAGAGCTTTGTGACCTAGTCTTGCCAGTGTATAATTCCACTTGGGGCCCTCAGCTGGGACCAGAGCAGGCCCTTGAAGAGTGACTAAACCATAACAGAGGAGACTATAGGAAGCTCTTCTCCCACCTACCTCTCCAGCCTCAATTCTAAAATGTAACAACCCCTACACCCAAAGTATCCCATTCTTCCAGCTCCCAGCAAGCACACTGCCCCTTTACCTCAGAGACACTTCACTTTCATTGTGTGGCTGGAGAAAGCTTCCTTGTTTTCAGAGTCAACGCCCTCTGTGAGACTAAATTCTTCCACAGCATCTTATATATACTTTTAAGACAGGATTTATATTACACGTATGTTCATAGCAGGAATAGTCACAGTGGCCAAAAATTGGAAGCAGCCCAAGTGTCCATCAAACGATGAATGAATAAACAAAATGTGGCACAGCCATACAATGGAATATTATTCAGCCTTAAAAATGAAAGAAATTCTGACACATAGATGATACCTTGAGGACATTATGCTAAATAAAATAATCCAGGCACAAAAGGACAAATGCTATATGATTCCACTTATAAGGGGTTACTAGAATAGTCAGATTCATAGAGACAGGAAGTATTAGGTTGGTGCAAAAGGAATTGTGGTTTAAAGTGTTAAAAATAACTGCAAAAACCGCAATTCCTTTTGCAGCAACCTAATAGAATGTGGTTGCCAGGGGCTGGGAGTGCCAATGAATGGGGAGTTAGTGTTTAATGGGTAGAGTTTTGTGTTGCAAAGCAAAAAGAATTCTGGAGGTTTCTTGTACCAGAATGTGGATGTACTTAACACTACTGAACTGTACACTTAAAAATTGGTTAAGTTGGTAAATTTTATGTTATGTGTATTTTGCCACACTTAAAGAATAAAAGCTAGCACTTGTGGCATGCTTTGTAATTTTGGGTCTGTATCTAACAGTCCCCTGAGGCTTCTTAAGGTCAGGGAGCGTTTATTTTTGTTTTTGTTCCCCCAGAAAATGGCATACTGAAGGGCACACAGGGTGCTGGGAGAGTGAGTGAGTAATATGCAGGTATGAAGCAACCAGTAACAAAACATACACACAAGACAACTCCTGTAAACAACCCATTACCTAGATGTGTTAACTATGTTAAGAACTGGTCTTTTAAGCTCTCTTTTCACCACAGACCCATTTAGTGGACTATAGCCATAATTTAATGAATGATACCCTTGTGACATGAAAGAATAAATGTTCAACTTAGTGCCCAAATGATACCCATGGAGCAGCTTTAGTGAGTCATGTGGCAAAAGCTGGCTCCTAATTATTTCCAGTTTTATTGAAGGTCGGGAAGAAGGTGAGGGCTGCTGTGTTGGGAAAACATGAACTGCAGCTCTTGATGAAATTCTGTCCCTGTGAGCACTGTACGGGCTGTTTCTTGACTGTCAGATAATATGTCTGTCACATTTCACATTCTAAACATAATTCTGTTAATTTGTACACGTTAGATTTCCCTTGAAACCATAAAATATGAATTATCTACGAAACTGTTGTACAACTTAGAAACATAGCAGATTTGTATTCTTCAATCTTGAAACCCCCCAGGGCATATAGGATTATCTGAGATTCTAAAAGGTTTGAGGGAAAATTGAATTTGAAGACTGAATTATGGTAACTTCAATAACTTAACTTTTGATTTGTATCTTGGCCCACTCACAGTATCACCTTTAGTTTCATTTATGTATTCAGAGATTGTATCCAGACAGTGTAGTCATGAAATGATTTCACTCTGCCTGTGAAGACCCCAGGTTTCATCTCCTCCGTACCTGTGCCAGCTCCCGTGATTCCGGGACACCCCTTCGGTCTTGGATTTGATAGAGAGGCTGTGAGGGGGAGGATATGGAAATGTACCAACACAGCAGAAATGGTGTTTTATTCTCTTTCATTTATTTCCTCTGTGTCCAGATTCCTGGAAGTTATAGTAAACAAAATCTAATAGGTACTAAGCAGGATACTAATTCATAGAAGAAATACCCAGTAAAAATAAAGAACCAAAATGAGGTAAAAAGTACCTTTGGCTTTCTGGTTAGATTCTAAACACTGGCTGCATTTTTCATTTAGATGATTTTGTGGTTGATTTAATCATTTTAGAAGAGTACTGGGCCATTTTAAAGCATGTTCCAGCTTTAGAGGTAGATTGATTTTGGTTTATCATTATTTTTTTCTTGCTCAGAGCTATTACTTGGATAATACATTTTTATAGATGTGTACTAGACCTTGCTATAATGTGCAAAAATATTAGTTTCCCACATTTTCTCCTTTTTTACATAATACTTTCTTAGAAATCCCTCCCCTCACTACCAGATTGTTTTGCTTCCCTTGCCGGCTTTCTAATTCTCTGCTGCTCAAACTGGTGCCAGGGCCAGCAGCACCTCTGTCACCTGGGAGCTTCTTAGAGTACAGGATCTCAAGCCCCCAGACCTCTTGGCTCAGAATCACACTGGAACAATACCCCCTGGTAAAGTTATCTCTCCCGTAGGCAGTTTTCATGACTGATAACCCATGATTTCCAAGAAATGTCCTTTGATAATTTGAAATTGAGCTCGTGAATTAACCCAACCCCTAGGACTGAGCATGATGCTCTAGAAAGTTCTTTGCCATTTATCACCCTACAGATTTATTTACTTTTATGTTCTTCAAATCGTGAATTTATATTTTAATCTAATTCTGTGTGATCCCAACTTTCTTTTCAATATAGTCTATCTTTATCACGGGCATCTTGTTGTTCAGCCTTCCCCATACCAGTCTCTTGCAGGAACTAGAGGTATTTCACCATCTGCTGGGCTGGGCCCCGCCTGGACCAGGAGGCAGAGACAACCAAGCATAGCAATATACTTGAGGCCCTTTCTCACCTGATGGCATCAAAAATTAGTCTCACTGCCCCAAGCAGGGTACTATGTCTGTCTGGCCTGTTTCCCAGGTACTGTGTGCCCCAAGTGGCTGCAGGTTTCTCTCCTAGCCCCAGCTGTGAGTGCTATTTATTCCTGTTAATAGCTAGCCCACCTGACCTTGGGTACCCTCTTTGCTCAGAGATGTCTGCTGTCTTGTCCCACCCACCACATTATACTCACCCATATCCATATTATGCTTTAACTACCTGGCAATAAGATTCATATGGTAGACCAGTTCTTTAACTATAGCTACACCTCTCCTCACTTTCTCTAGCTAGACAGAAGGACATAATAAGGTGTCACATCATCCAAGTGATAAGGAGGCCATGAGCAGAATGGATAAGAAACAGATAGACCTGGGTTTGAGTCTCGTCCTGCTACTTCTGGGCTCTATTATTTCAGGCAGGCTAATTAATCTTACTAAGCCTTGCTCTCCTATCTTGCAAAATGGAAGTAATAAGATGTAACCTCTAGGGTTATTGTACAACTTTAACAAGATAAAACATGAAAAGTACCTAGCATTGAGACCTGGACAGAGTAAATGTTTAGAAAAAGATAGCTATCGTGATCATGGGCTGTAAAATGATCATAACCTCTTACACTGCATAAATTATTGTCTGCCCCATGAACATGAGGAGTTGGCTATTTACAATTGTATTTATGGTTATAGAATCCATCTGCCACGTCTGTCTTCCCAGCTTACTGTATACCTAAACAATATGTAATAGATTTTCCATAAACTTCTCCAGGCTGCGATAGACGCCTCAACTCTCTATGAAATGCCTCTTTTGTGCAGGACACCACAGGTAATACACATAATACAAAGGTGAATCTAATACAGATCCTGCTGTCAACACATACAGTCCAGTAGAAGCAACGAGGTAGTATAAAAATGGCTACTATATAAGAAAGAAGGAGGTCACAATTTTTACGGAAGTTTAGAAAAATGTTATAACATCTGTTGGGGTGGGAGAAGTCCATATGAGGGGACAGGTAGAGCATTTCTGAGCAATTAGGCATTCGAGACAGACTTTGTGATAGGATTTCAGCAGGTAGAAATGCACGTGAGAGGCATTCCAGGTGCTGGGATCAAAATAAGCAACTGCACTATGCCTTGATTCAATGAATGAAGAATTGGGTACCTGCAGAGCCCACAGGGAAATGAACTGCCAGGTTTATAACACACATTTTCATGCTTGATCCTCACCACTAGCTAGTCATCCCAAGCAAGTGGATTCGTGGAGATTAAGAATGGAGAGAGATGTGAGTTGGGGCAGTTTTGTAGAAAAGACTTCCCAGGGCACGAGCAGGCATAGAGCTGTCCTTCGGGAGTTTGATCTGAGAAGTGAGTGGGAAGATGCGAGAGCCAGGAAGCCACTAGCTAGTGCGTACTCCTAGCAGCACGTCATGGGGAAAGTGATTCCACTTTTTGAAATCAAACCGATGGCGATTAAAACAAAGTTATAACACCCAGGTTTGTGAATGTGCAAGGAAATGGGTGGGAGTAGAAATTGATGGCATATTTCTGGAGGGTAGTTTGGCAGTACTTAACAGCCTCCTTTGAAAATGTTTGTACCTGTTTCTCAGCAATTCCACATCTAAGAATTTATCTTAAGGAAATAATTAAGGTTGTTTTCAGAGACTTCAAGGATATTTAGCAGAGTTATTTATAATAGCAAAATATCTACAAATAGGGGGTTTGTTAAATAAGTGATCACATATTGTAATATTACATAGCCATTAAAATAAATGTTTTTATGAAATAGTAAATGAAATCAGATTATAACTATATTCATATTAATCCCATTTTGTTTAAATATATGAGCTAGTACGTTTAAGAAAACACACACGCGCTAGTGCGCGCACGCCAGAAAGAAAATACATCCACATTTCAAGACTGATTTTATCAGAGTGCTGGAGTTACTGCTAGTATTTATTTACTTTTCAAATTTGCGTGTCCTGATTATGATTAAGAAAAGGGTATGTGTTGTTTTTTAAAAGGTAATGCATCCTTGCACAGGCGCGATGACTATGGGCATTAAAATGAGGGGATTGGGTCGTGAAACATTGCAAAAGTAGACTCTTCAGTGCCATGCTAGAGTTGGAAAAGGCTTGATAAAGTGAATGCTTTGAGCCCGTGAGCCTGGCAAAGAAGTTATGAGATTAAAGTGGGGGAATCAGAAAAAGCAGCTGTTGTGAGTGGGGCATTGGATAATGGTTATGTTGAATTTGACGTCTGAAGAGAGATTCAGGTGCAAATGACTAACACGTTGGTGTGGTTGTCAGAGGCCAACCTTGGCCTTGTTGGGAAAACATAAAGGGGCAGTTGCAGAGTAGCTAAAATGAAAGTATCTCAAAGTGTCTCTTTGGTGTTATGAATGTAAACTTACTGATATTGATGATATTCTCCATGGGCAGCTAGTAAAAACCATCGGCAAACTGTGAAAAACTCAGACTATAGTTTTGCTGACTGAACAGCAGAGAGAAATAGAGCCAGGTTTTCTCTGGGTTGGCTTTTTCTTATTATCCTCACTTGACTTTGGAGCTCACAGTCTTGTGGTCGTGAGCAGCTCTCAGTCCTTCCTGCCATATACTAGCCATTTACCCAAAGTCTACAAATGTTCCAGTTTGCCAGATGGATCAGTTTCAATAGCGCTGATAGCAAGGGAATATCCACACATTCTCAGAGACATGGCTCTTGCCTGTGTCTTGCTGTGTGTTGATTTACATATGAGAACACCCAGAAATACATCGAAACACACCTGAGCCATGCATCTATGTACTAGGACCCACCTATATATAGAAAATGACCCACCTGTAAAATACAAATGAGGATTTACCATAAAGTACAAAATGGCTACAAAGATAATAAAATTAGCTAAAACCATTTTTCTCACATTTAATCTCTATAAAGATAAATTCTTTTTTTGAGAGAAAAAGATAGCTTCCCTCCCCACACAGATGTTGTTCCTAAGAGTGCTCCCTACAGAACTTGCTGAATGAAGCTCCTTCTCAAAGTGTGTTTCCCTGGGAAACCACCAGGGACAGAACTTAGATGAGGATATATATAAATTTGGGGAAGAAAGATTTCATACTTGATATGTTCTATTCTGTAAAATTAGAGGCAAGGTCAGTTCATAAGAGTAAGGAATGCATGCTAATCACTGCAGTGTTGTAGTGGTAGGAACGTTAAAAATAAATTTACAGCAATAGGTAAATAGCTGAGTAAATTCTGATGTGTCATTTGGACAAAATACAGCATTAAGAAAATGATGTATCAATATAGAAAAATGGTGATTTAGTGGGAATGAGGAGACCCAAATCTAGGAAAGAGGTTTGAAAATGGTTTACAATAGCTTCCGTGGAGCCAGGAAGGGAGCTTGCGAGGTCTGAGAAAAGGAATGCCAAGTAGCCTACAGATTCCACTCAGCTCGTCATGTGATTATTACCAGTAATTTTGACATGGACGTAGTGGTGAAGATGAAAAGCTAAATGAATACAGTAGGAAAAGCAATATAGTCAAGAGGGATTGTGTAGTTAAAGTGGTTCAGAGCTTAGACTCTAGAATCAAGGTCTTGGGTCAAATCCTGACACTACCACTTAAGAATTAAAGGCAGGGCTGGCGTCTTGGTGTGCAAAAAGTGCCATTGACAGAGTCCTGCTAAGAAGGGTCTGTGTTTAGTTTAAAAGCCCTGCTGACAGAATCTTGAAGTTCTTATTAATTTTATCTTTGAACTTGTGTTTTGTTAAGTCTGATGGGACAATGGAGCATGCTTGTGAACAGAGGATATTTGCCCTCCTGCATGTCCCTCATTACTTGCTGCCTCATTTGCATATAAGACAGATGAATTCTTTTTGAAATGCCATTGTGGATTTTACAGATGAAGCTTTAAAACTTTGGAGGTATTCAAATGAGAAAATATGTCAAGTTCCCACCATACAAGCAATGCTCAGAAAGGTTTAGTTGGTCTGTGTTTAAAGCCGTGAGTTTTTTAAATCTACTGAATTAATTTACAAAGGATTGAAAGCATGTCTTATGCCCCTCATTGATTCCAGATTCCTAAATAAAGATATCATCTCTTGGGAAGCTCCCATCAGGGAATTTTCAGTCGGGAAGCTCATTGGTTGGGGGGGAAAAAAAAACCAGTTTCTGCATAGAGATTTAAATACACACAGCTAAAAACCAGTTTTTACAATACAGTCTCATTCTTGACCAGCATTTCACCTGATTATATTGATTCTTTGATCTTATTGTCAGTGCACTTAATTTCTCTCAGCTTTGGTTTTAATAACTAGACTGATACTTGACACATATCTTTCCCAAGGGGCAATTTATAACTATTAATTGGTTTGTAAAATGCCTTTTGAACTGCTCAGATGAAAGGCCCATATAAATAGCAAATATTACCTGTGTTGTTGTTTTTGTTGATCTCATTATGTATATTTTGGCTACTCACTACTGTCTTTTAAGATGCTGAGACCTGCATTTAGAGTTTTTAAGATGTTTCCTTTCAAGACAGAACAGAACCAGATATTTAATATACAGAAGTGATTTGGTTTCTCTACCAAATAGTAATTCCTCTTAAAAGATAGAACTCTGGGAACATGAATACTTGTTTATGTATACCACTATTGACTTGTTGACATCACTATACAATTATCCAAGAAATTCTCAATGTTCAAAATACCTAGACACAGGAATAAAGCTAATGCTAATTTAAAAGCTGACGTCTCATCAACAGAAGATGGCTGGCTTTTCACTGCCGGTAGATTGCGTCTCTATTTTTAACTCTTCTTTAGACCAGTGAATTTCAACCAGGGGCAGTTTGCCACCTGAAGGTACATTTGTCAATGTCTGACATTTTTGGTGACCACAATTTTGGGGGTGCTAAGGTGTCTGCTGGGTAGAACGCTGGGATACTGGTGAACATGGGTACAAGGCATAGGACGGACCTCAGACATACATAACAAAGAGTTGTTTGGCTCAAAATGTCAACAGTGTCAATGTTGCAAAACTCAGACTACGTTCAATATAGAACTTCCTTAATTCATCTTCAACAATCAAGGTTTCTCCTAGGATTGTTGCATATTGTTTTTTTCCTAATCTCCCCTGGATCTCTTTACAGGTTGGCATTGTGGGAAGAACAGGAGCTGGAAAAAGTTCCCTCATCTCAGCCCTTTTTAGATTATCAGAACCCGAAGGTAAAATTTGGATTGATAAGATCTTGACAACTGAAATTGGACTTCACGATTTAAGGAAGAAAATGTCAATCATACCTCAGGTATGCAAGTGAGAGCATTCTCACATATTCTTTTTTACAAGGGCACCTAAGTTTAATTGCTTTTAATTTTATTGCTTTTAAAAAAAACTGAATTAAAGGGTTGATTACCAATCCCCCTTAGTAGGGCATATTTTTAACAGCAGGGATTTGCAGTAGATATTTTAATCAGATACCAGGTTTTGTTTGTTTGTTTATTCATTTGGTGGGGAGTGGGGTGGGGGAGGGAGGAGAGAGAGAGGGAAAGATAGAAAGATTCAATAACTTACCCAGATAGATTTCTGGACTCAAACTTCCCCAAGTACCCAGTTTTATCTACTGATAACCACATAATTCTGAGAATAAAATGATAAATGGTGTGTTTAGCACTCAAGAGGTTTCAATAGGAAAACATGGATTTTAAATGTCTTGATGGAATTTTGCTGTAGGAAATAAAGCTGTCTTTCAAAGGTGGTTATCTCCGGGGAAGTCTTTTTTTATAAAACTGTGGGGCTTTGAGAATTGAAGTATAGACAGAGGGTGCCAAAAAAACGTATACACATTTTAAGAAAGGAAAAAAACTATTGAAATTGTAATAATATATACTGATAACAAAGGATGAATACAAGTCACGTTTGACTTCTGCAATTACAAGAGGTGCTCAAAGTGGTTACCATCAGCGTCCAGACACTTCTGATTATGGCGAACTATTGCTTGAGTAACGTTGACCAGAGTGTCCACTTGTATACCTTAGCAGATGCTTTGGGGCGACTTTTAGATCTCAGTCATTAGTAAATGATATAAACTAGGGAGGCAGTCCAGAACAGTGAGGAAGAATATCAGACAAGGAATTCCATCTCTCTGCACCTCAGTTTTCTTTGCAGTGCAGAGCAGCTAGCAGTACCAACTCCTGGAGCTGTTGTGAGGACTACCTGTGTGAGTACAGGTGGAGTGCTTCATGCAGACCCTAACACATGGTTGCTGTGATGGTGGAGGTTTGGGCTGATGATCTCTTCCTGGGCCCTGAGTCTGTTTTCTTGTATTCTGCTTCTTAGTAGAAATATGACTTTCAGAGAGTGTTCTAGAGATTGGGGTATACTCGTATGCACAGTAAGAGCTCCTGTCATCCCTTGTGATTCACTCAACATAAATTCAGAAAATATTTATTGAGAAGTGACTATAGTATGTAGCCACGGGCCCACTGGCCTGGGGCCTCCCATCTTTTATCCTGCCCGCTGCTTTGACACACATATTCAGCTCTAGACGTGCTGAAAATTTTTTTTTAATTTAGTTTTTTTGGTTTGGTTTATTTGGTTTTACACTCTACAATCATCTGGACATCAAAGGAAGCTGAGGAAAAACACACATATCCTCTTGAGAAGAGAAACACAGAGACGAGATGAGACAAAAAGAGCCAGGCAAATGTGCTTCCTGGCATGTGGATATAAAGAACTCTTAAATGCCTGTTTGTGGGGAAGCATATAGAACACGTTACCCAAAGAGAAGGAGAATGTAGCCCTGTATCTTAGGGTTTAGTACAGCGATTGCTACCTACCACTTATCTCTAAAATAATTGGAATCACTTCACTAGTAATTTTGAAATCAAGGTATCCCTTTCAGAACCACAATGATATGCCACCTCACGCCCATTGGGATAGCTGGTATATTAAAAATAATAATAATAACAAGCGTTGGCAATATGTAGAGCAATTGGAACCCTTGTGCATCACTAGTGGGAATATAAAATGGTACAGCCACTGTGAAAAACAGGATGGATGTTCCTCAGAAAATTAAACATAGACTTATACGATCCAGCAATTTTACTTCTAGGTAGGAACCCCAAAGAATTGAAAGCAGGGTCTTAAAGAGATATCTATACACCCATGCATTGTTCATAATAGAAGCAACCCACATGTTCATTGATGGACGAATGGATACACAAAATGTGGGCTGTCCATACAGTGGAATATAATTCAGCGTTAAAAGGGAAGGAAATTTGGACATAATGCTACAATATGGAGAGCCTTGAGGACATTATGATAAGTGAGATAAGCCAGTGACCAAAGGATAATACTGTATGAGTCCACTTATATGAGGTATCTATATGGGAGTCAAATTCATAGAGACAGGAAGTGGAATGATGGTTGCCAGGGGCTTTGAGGAGGTAGAGAATGGGGAATTGTTTAATGAGTACAGTTTCAGTTTTGTTGATGAAAGGAGCTCTGTGACTGGATGGTGGTGATGGCTGTCCAACAATGTTGAATGTATTTAATCTCTCTGAATTGTATACTCAGAAATGCTTAAGGTAGTACATTTTACATGTATTTTACCAGAATTTAAAAAAAAACAAAAAACTTGTTTTAAAGATATTCCTTTCAGGAAAACATGGAAAGAAATTTTCAGCACATATAATCCTTGTACCAAAAGATTCCCCCTAGTTATTAGATTCATGATGTAGTAATCACCGTATGAAATATGAGTTTAAATTCCAAAAGTTTACATTTTGGTTGTACCCATCTCTGAAATGGGCTAAAGAGATTTACTTAGCAAAAATAGTGGGTGTCTGTTAAGTACTTTCATATCCTTGGATGAAAGGATCTAGAAACGTGTCCTGCATTACTTCTAATGCTCCTTAATAAGAAATGGTTGTATGCTTGTGTACATAAAAGAACTGTATAAATATAGAAATAACGTTAGATGATTCTTGGCTCTGCCAGTAATGTTTTGGAAGCACATCTGAGCGAAGACTAAATATACCTTGACATCACCAGGTTTTGGTTCTGTTCCATCAGTTTCCACCCTAGTTTTGAGCATGCTCTGTATACATACTCCAGAGAGCGTGCTTACAAAACAGTGCTGAGCTTTGTATCCATGTAGATAATGATCACCAACCATTGTAAACACAGAACCTTTATTTTTTCACTTTATATGCCTTTGTCTCCAAGGCACAATATTTGTTGATTAAAGAACAAGAGTCAGGAGAGACTGTGCAATGTGGAAAGGGTCCCAGGAAATCACTCAGAATCTTTAAGAGCGTAGACCGAGTGTCAACACGACCGGGCTCTGCCTCATGTGAGTGTGCAACCTGATGAAGTCAGCCTCCAAGCTTCAGTTTCTTGGTCCTCAAACCAGGTCTAGTAATTAACTGCCTCGCGGAATTATTGTGAAGATTGAACTGGGTGAGAAAATGTTTGTGGCCCCATGCCTGGTTCTTAGGAATGAATGAATGCCCACTAAAGAGTAACTATGATTATTAAGGAGTGGGACACTGGCTTTTCTGGTATTATTTCTACTTAAGTAAAAATAGTAACGCATTCTAGAAGGACTTTGCTCTTTAATTTCTACTTATGTAGTCCATGGTGATTCTCTTTACATTGATTCCTGATACCATAGACCAAATTGTTTATATAAATGTAAAGAGTGAAGCAAAAAAGAAAATGAGTGCAATAGGAGTTCTGGGGAAAAGCACACGCATAGCAGAGAAATCTATCCACCGTTGGTCCCAACAGGAAAGAGTGGCACTTGTTCTTTTCTTTTGTTTTCTGGTTCCCTCCCACCAGGATTCTTTGCTGATCCCCGACCTGTACACCACTAATACACTGCAGTCCCCTATGAAGACCACTGACATTTTTTTCCCAGCCCTCCCCACGTTCCCACCTATTTTCTACCTCTCCTTGAGGACAGGCTGTGTGTCTCATTTCCATTGCTCTGGTGCTTATTGCCATCCCTAACAAGTTACACAAGGATTAATAATAATTCCTAACATCTGTGGAATCCTTAACACATTTTAGCCTCTCTCCTTATCTGGCAGATTTAAAAACAGGCACAGTGAGCTTAACCCACTTAACTAAATAAGTGACAGGGCCAGGATTCAAATTTATTGCAGGGAGATTCCCAACTCCAGAGCCTGAGCGGCCAACCACTCTGACAGGGCCTTGAACGTGCGTGACTGTGCTCCACAGAAGAACTGCTTTGTATCATTTCGTGCACGCGCATGCAGGCACACACAAAACAGAAGTTTGACAGAACACACTTACTGTGCTCTGCACTCTTTTTCTTTTATATCCATTCTATTCTAGTTCATATAAAAGACAGAATGATGATTATGAGACACAAAATTGATTTCATGATACATTGGTTAGACCTGCAGTTTGACAAACGCTGCCCCTCCCCTCACTGTGCCCGTTTGGCGGGGCTCCAGGTCTATGTTTCTACCTCACCAGTAGCTTCATTTACGTTCTGGATTCTCACAGCTGCCCTTGCAAGGTTAACCCCATTTTCCAGTAAGGAAACTGAGGCTTGGGGAGATTAATAACTTACCCTGAGTCAAACAGCTAATAAGCAGTAGAATGAGAACTTAAGACTGTCTGATTCCATGACCACCATATTTTGCCATATACAATGTGCATGCTGCACACTCACGTTTTTGGCCTAAAGTTTCAGTGAAAAATATCTTTCGTTTTAATCTTTTGATTCAAATTTTTATTTGATTACGTTTAGGTACTTGTTTTATTGTATTATAAAGGAATTATAGCATTTATTAACACATTATGGTACAAGAAATTTGATGTCACCAATAATTGCAAAACACAGAAACAGATACAAGGTACAAGAAATTTTATGTACCGGTAATACATTTACGATATTTACGAATTATAGAAGGCCAAGAACTCTTCGTTGTTGCAAGTCCGTGTAAGTTCAACAAAACCAATTATCGTATTCCAGGGTATTATTTTGCATACAGATATCGTCATTGATTTCTAGAGTTACACTTTTAATTCATAAGCATAAATAAAAGAATTAAAATCATTTATATAGATACAGAATTAGTACTATCCACATATAATGTGCATCCTTATTTTTCCCTCATAAATTTGGGCAAAAACGTATGCATTATACTCGGCAAAATGCGGTGTATCATCTATATCTATTTTTTCCCAAATAAATGCTTGTTAAACTGAATGATGTTCTCACTGGATATTTTACCCATTTTTTTTTCTAGCACTCTACTCAAGAATTCCCTAAAACCATAACAAAACTGAATATAGAACAAAGTTGAAAGATATCTCTCCTATTGCTGTGTCCTTCATTTGCCCAGTTTGTTGGTTTTGAAAAACTGAACTGTTTGTTACTTTTGCCAGAAAACTCAAGTCACATTCAGCACTAAAAGAAAAATCATTTTAGAAATGGGTTTATTCACTTACGTGTCATTGGCTAGTCAGATACTCAATGTGTTACCTTGCCAGAGCTAAGAGCCCTTCTCTTTGCAGTCTTGCTGGCTACAGAGGTGGAGAAAGTCTGTTGGCCTGCTTACTTGGTTACTTGTCTATGCTGCTCTCTCCTCCCTCAACATGAATTAGGCAGCAGTGTTGCTTGTGTCTCCACACCCTGACTTAGGGGCCCTCAGAAGTTTAGAGCAGACTCTGCAAAGGGGGAACCCAGTGCTGTGTCCTTCAGTTCTCAAATTTGTTGAACCAGGCTCGCGTCATTTCCCCTGGCTCCCTGCTTCCTGTGGTCCTGGGTGCAGCAGTGAGCTTCCATGGCGGTCTGTTCCGGTCTCATCCCCGATACTCTTGACCCTACTATAAGCAGGTCAGATCTGGGGGAGATGTGACAGCAGCAGAGACCTGCATAAGAACAGAGGCAAGGGAGTGGTGACATATATAATCGGGCCAGTCCTGGAGGGAACTTTCCAAAACAAATACTGTATTCTTAAAAATGTACACCTCAATTTGAGTTCCAAATGTCAGGAATAAGCAAAAAATAACAGCACTTCCTAAATAAATTTTTTTTAAACAGAACAGGTATCTGAAATGTATGTGTCTTTTGTGCTCATGACTGGAAATAGTTAAATGTATTCCCCAAACAGAACACCAAGGTGAGATTATAATTCAGGGAATAGCTTGCTTATCTGAAAGGATCTAGAAAGATGGATTTCAAAACTTCTTTGGATGGATTCTCTACACCTAGAGCCCCTATTCTATTGGCACAAAGAAAATGTTTTCAGTTGAAGAGGGATTCCATGGAAATGCAATATTTATTATTGCACCCCAACGGTTGGCACAGACCAACAGCTATCATCTTTATATGATTAAACAGATTCATTTTCTAAAATATTTAATAGACTTTTAAAATCAAAGCAAAAGTTAGGTATTTTTTTAAACACTCCACTCTCCTTTTTTGGTATTTCCATTCCTTGGGGTTGTCTTCAGAAGGTTGAGAAAGGTTAACCAGAGCTGTCTCTTTAAGACTTCTTTATTACCTGATTTTCTTTCCCTATTTTTTTCTTCTTGAGAACAAAACTCAAAGAGAGAAGAGGTGGGTATGCTGTTACTAGTAAAGAAATACAACTGGATTCCAGCCTAATGCAGTCGGGCCTTTGTTTCTGACACTGAAGGTCTTCATTAAAGCCTGTGGAACTGCTCCCCGGAGCTCCTGACCTTTTTGTATCGAAAGAGGACTTTACACGACTTAAATTCTTTTTCCTTTGTTGGTGAACAATGTTCTTTTCTTCTGAATATGGATGATGATCGGTTCATTCAGAGGCTACAGGATTTAAAAAAAAAAAGGAAACCAAGATTTCAAGCCACTTCAGGTGATTCTCTCATTCTTGAAACAGGGAGATGAGCTGCCATAAAGGTCTTCAGATTAGAAATGAAAATGCAGCTCTTACGACTCAAAGAAACAGTGGCAGTAGCTACTCCTGACAATATATTTTCATAGAGGGGAGTTTCCTGGTTTAGGACTGAAATGATTAGGGTAAAAAGTAAAGTGTTTGTGCTTTATCTACTTAGTTTGTAACCACTTGTACAGTTTTTGTCTTGATCCCGGGTCGTTTTAAGTATCTGAAGGTTAGCAGGTAGGGTTTCTTTTTAGGATAATGAAAGGTTTGTCTTCCAGTGGTCTATACAAAAGGTCTAGTAAGACTGTAGTGTTCAGTCTTGCAGTTGTGTTGAGGGATTATCAATTTACTGCACTAAATGCTTTGATTCAGAGTGGCCATTTTTGGGTCACACGCCTAATATGAACTTGTGTTATGTTAGTAACAAAGGAAAAAATTATTACTGAGTATGGCTCAAAGGATAGCAAAGAAGTACACACATTAAACCATGATGAAAAGCAGATTTGATACTACTGCTCCATTTAAAATATGACATTGAACAAGAGCATTTGTTTCCCTAACTGGACCGTGCCAGCTCTTATTAAATGAAGTTTAATTGTGTGCCTTCAGAAAAAACATAGCACTTAGGCTAATAAATTTACTGTATATTTACATGCAGGTTGTGTGCCCTACAGTAATTGTCTACACTGAAATATTCTGCCTACAACCATTTTTATAACATTTATTTATAAGATTAGATTATTAACTTCATTGTTTGGAAGTGGGTACTTTAAATAATAATATCTATCAGAAACGATAATTAATTTGACCCTTATCTGCTCTTGCAGTGTGTGTCTAGTGTGAGCACTTTTACTACCTTTTGAAGATAATATAATAATTTATTATTTGGCAAGTGGATGAAAGTAGAATGAGTAGAAACCAAAATGAATACCAGGCATAAAACACATTGGCATATTAAAATAGGCATTGTTAACAAATTGACTGCTAGTTTTGAAGAAAGTATAGCTTCAATCAGTTCATGTTTTAGTAAATTACTTTTTTCATTCAACAAGTTTTTTAATTGACATTTTACTCATTTTGAAATATATATTCGGCATGTCTTAACAAAGAAAAGTATTCTTACTTACTAAACTATTTTCCTCCATCTCATACTACTAAATAAACATGAGTACTTGCCTAATATATCCTTTCAGATCTGCAGTAGAGATTTTAGTAGGGACCCTTGTGCAATGGAAAAGAATTAAACTTAATTTTTTTCTCTTGATGATAATCAGCAGTGATTTGGTGATAATTAGCAGAACCTCCTTAAGGCCCACCGAGCATCTAAGGTCTCTGTTTTAAGCTCAGCATAAAGCAAGTGCTGGCATTGGCCGGGCTCAGAGTGAGCAACTCCTCTATCTGCAAAGAAGCCCACTTTAGTTTCCCTCTCTGGGGAGAGTCATCCACTTCAGGGAGTTTCCTAAAGAGGACAAGGTGAGGAAAGTGACGAGGGGCCCTGATTATGAAATAGATGACTGAATTTTAAATGGCTGTCCCTGTACCGGTTCTCTTAAACCACCAAAACCACCATTCCCAAATGCTCTCTCTAGTACTGGGAGCCCTGTCATCGCTTAGGGAAAGAAGAACCATTCGTCTTTTGAAAACAAAGCAATTTTTTTTTTTTTTAGTAGTTAGCTTAAGTAATGTCTTTCTGACGTGTCCTTTGAAAACCAGGGACTTTATCAAACTCTAGACCTCTTACCAAATGTGAATTGGCTCTGTGAGAGGAACCCAAAGGAAAAGATGTTGGGGTCATAAAAGCTGAGAGGGACAAAGAAACAGTCCATGTCTTTCATATAAGTGAAGAGACCATCCGTCACCGGGCTGAAAACTTATTTCTTAACCTGTCCTCTTTCAGCCCCTTTATCTCTTCAAACACCAGTCCTCAAAGAATCTCTCAGTTTGGGCCCCAGAGTAGAATACTGCCTGTAGTCAAGAGCCTTGTGGGGAAAGCGGGAGTAGAGTTAGAGAAGACTGAGGAATAATGGGCAGCAGCCTCCCCTCACCTGACCACATATTTCTGTAAACCTCAGGGAAACAACTAAAAGAAGAGATATCGCCTAGGTTGTTGGAATCTTAAGAGTTGATAATTACAGAGCAAGAGAAGTTTTTGTGTTTTGTTTTGTTCCTTTAAATCTGAAGTAGAATGATGGTTATTCCCCTGACAAAGAACTCACTGTGGCCTAGATGGTTTAGTCTTTGATCCTAAATTCAGTAGATTTAAGGGAGACCTTAAATTTGGGTCTCGGGATTTTTCAGTTCAATTCAGTAATCATTTTTAAACATCATACAGGACCAGTGATTTTCAATGCTTTTGGGGGCATATTGGCCACTTAATCAACTTTGTGCAAATAAAGTGCACTTTTTAATACCTTTAACTTAACTTTTGCTTAGCGATACGTATTTTTTGCTGGCACATCATCTGTCTTCTGCAGCCATTTCTCCCTCACCAGTCTTCAAACTGAGACACTAGGGAATGAAGGTATTGAGTGTCTTTCTTCTTCATGACTAGAGAAGAGAAAAGTCTACCTTCTCAATCTTTCTTCTGAGGCTTTTGAGAAGTAAAGAAGAACAGTCTAGCCCTAAGGCCAGGCGAAATTTGAGGCTGGTGATTCCCTCGAGTCCAGCACTGCTAGAAAAGTCGAATTTCGTCTTGCTCCCATAGCTATGCTTTTCATTGTTCTACCACCTTTATTGAAAGTAATCAATTGGGTTCTTTTCTGCTGCGCATATTCTTGAGGCCTGGGTTACTAGAGCCTTCCAGAAGGAAACGTAAACGGCCTACTTAAGCTTAGGTACAAGATTCTCTCTTGAAACCCAAAAGGAGGCATATATTTCAAGAGGAATTTAGTTGCGGCCCCTCCCAAAGCAGATGAATAGGAAGAGCTATTTAAATGAAAATAATTTTATTATGACACATGTCACAAAAGGATTTCAGGTTATGCAGCCCTTGCAGTTAATAACAAGGTTCTGTCAGTCCTGTAATCCTGATGCACAGACAAGATAATATGGGGATTAGATGATGCAAATCAGAGGGAATCTCTTCATGAATAGAGGTGCCACTGGCCCCATTAGTTTATATTCTTTTTGGACAAAGACATACAGGTTGTCCCTTTCAAACGTGTGGAGAGATTCCCAGTCCTGGCAGACTGTTTTACCAATGGAGGTGATAGCCTAATGTATTCTTTAGTGCAGTGTGGAAATATTTAACAATTTTGCTTTGTGGCCCAAACTTCAACTAACCATGCTCATGGTATTTTTCCCAGTGTCACACCAGGATTGAAAATTATGTAACTCTCTTGATGTAAACTTCCTCAAATAATTATATCCTCGTTTTTTCTGTTTAAGCAGATATATCACTATTAGGAAAGCATTTTAAAAAACCAACCCTTTTTCTTCTTCAGTTTCTTCTTAAGATGACACACTTCAACAGCTTCTTTTGTTAATGTTCAGTGGTGCAGAATAGATATTGCACTTCACTCTGTATAATGGAAATTAATAGGTTATTTTGTAAACAGGCATTTGCAACTTTATAAATCATGATTATAGCGATTTTTATTTTTTTAATTTAATTTTGTTCTGAAAGTTAGCTTTGGAATAAAAGGAAAAGATGCTACAGTAATAACATTCACTATTTTGGGGTATTTAGGAACCTGTTTTATTTGCTGGAACAATGAGGAAAAACCTGGATCCTTTTAATGAGCATACGGATGAGGAACTGTGGAATGCCTTAAAAGAGGTAATTTATAAAATGTAATGAACTTTTTAGCATCTGTAGGTGTGTATGTACATTTATAGCATGCAAGTAATTAAGAGGGAGCTTTTTGGTTTAACTGACTTTATTCACCCCTTAGGAGAACATTGATGACACGGCTATACTTAAAATGTGTATATTGATGATGTTGAAAACCAAAAATGTAGTGCCTGATGTTCTCATTTTAACTTTTTTCCTAGAACCCAAAGCAATTAGATACATTATCTTATTTGCCCTTAGCAGAGCACTAAACTAGAAGTTATAATTATGGGTTCAAATTCTACTAGTGACCTAGTGGCTAATTAATTACCCTACAGCATTCATTTTACTCCTCTGGTCTTTAGGGACATTAATAGTTCTTTTCATTATTAACTAAAAGATGAATGAGGTCATACTAATAAAATACTCTGAAGTTTTATAAGAAATTGTTTATAAAGGTAAATTATACAGTTAAAATGTGATAATATTTATTGGCAAACATGTTTTAATGCTGCAGAGAGAATGCAGGTAAGAGAACCCTGGAACTTTTGCTACATTTTTGTACATTAATTTCTAGAGTATTTTCTATTATTTGTGTTGTGTTTCCCTTTGGACCCCGTCTTTGAATTTTTTCTCCCTTGGTATGAGAAGGATTTTGACTGTTAAGGCGCTATTGGTTTGTATATTTTAATACTCCTTATTTTGTCTGTTTGCCCTAGTTCTGCAAATTGATTCTAAGCTACTGGAATGGCACAAACCATATCTAGACTTCTAAATCATTGACAGACTTCTCATCCCTCACAGGACTTAGCTCAATCTTTCGCTTTTAAAAAGTGAGCACTTATAAACCTGTACTGAATGTTGATTAACATTCTCTTCATTTCAGAGAGGTGTGGCTCATTTCTTTAAAAAAAAAAAAAATAAGGCACAATTTCAATGATCAATTGCTCACATTGTTGTTGTTTTGAATCTGCGTTTGTCATATCACGTCACCCTTCCAGAGATAGCTCTGAAATCTTGAATTTATAAATGAGCTCTGACTGTGAACAAGCAGATTTGGAGGCCCAACAATTTCCTGCCAGTAATTCTGGTTTCTGAAGGCATGTCAGCACTGAGTCTTCCCACACCCACCTGCTTTCCAGCAACTGTGGGGATTTTATTTTCCTAAATCAGGCTGACTACTTCATCTTCTCTTACTTGAAAAGCAGTGGACCGCTGATTTCATTTAAGGTGGGAGGTCTTTCTACAGTGAAATTCTAGAAGAGGTGGGAGAACAGTTAACCATTAAATATGAAGAAAGATAAGATGGTCCACTGCTCTTGAACTTTCAGGGCCCATTTAATGGTGAAATTGTGACAGACCTTTGAAAAACAGGAATTACTGGTAAATTATTTTTCTATTTGTTTCAGAGCTTGAGATTGCTCTTTTCAGATTCAGATAGTAAAATTACTCTAGAAACATATTGCTCCATGGACAGTGAAGAAATGTTAATTGGGAGACGCATCCTGTCAAAAACTATCTTAGAACTTCTCTGTAACTTGTACTTAATTCATCTGTAGTAGCCAAAATTAAAATTTAGAAGCCTCCCAGAATTCTAAAAATGATGAGATGGTGAAATTGGTAGATGATATTAAGATCTACCTTTATTTAAACTACATTTGGAACTTCCTGTGAATAGAAATAAACTTGAATTTATTTCACAAGTGAAGTCAGTGGTTTCCATGTGTTGCTTCTGGAATTGACCTTGTTGCCTCAGTGATACTTCTTCACGTGGGAAGTCATCCCATCATTGTGTTTCTCCATGAATTATTTATTTATGCCTTTTGTATGTTTTGTTTTTCAATGAAAGATTTGGTATCCTAATTTTTAGAAAATTTACCAAATATTTCACTGAAAAACATAGAAAGCAATGAGGTAAAATTTTAGGTGGACTAAAATCCCTAGTCAGCTGGTTTATAAATGATGCCAAAATGGAAATGGGAGCCCAGACTCATAGGTTGGCTTAACATTCAGTAAGAGAGCACTGCATTTTTCCTTTCATGAAGTTCAAATTAAAGGAAAAGATACTTAAAAAAAAAAAAAATTCCGGGCCTGCACGGTGGCTCAGGCGGTTAGAGCTCCATGCTCCTAACTCCGAAGGCTGCCGGTTCGATTCCCACATGGCCCAGTGGGCTCTCAACCACAAGGTTCCCAGTTCGATTCCTTGAGTCCCGCAAGGGATGGTGGGCTCCGCCCCCTGCAACTAAGATTGAACATGGCACCTTGAGCTGAGCTGCTGCTGAGCTCCCGGATAGCTCAGTTGGTTGGAGTGCATCCTCTCAACCACAAGGTTGCCGGTTCGACTCCCGCAAGGGATGGTGGGCTGCGCCCCCTGCAACTAACAACGGCAACTGGACCTGGAACTGAGCTGCGCCCTCCACAACTAAGACTGAGAGGACAACTTGAAGCTGGACAGCAGCCTCCACAACTAAAATTGAAAGGACAGCAATTTGACTTGGAAAAAAGTCCCGGAAGTACATACACAGTGTTCCCCAATAAAGTCCTGTTCCCCTTCCCCAATAAAATCTTAAAAAAAAAAAAAAAATTCCTCTTAGTTCTGCTGCCTCCTTCTCCCAGAGATGGGCTTTCAGAAGGGAGACAGATCTATGAATGTTGCTCGCCTCTTCTTGGTATTTTTAAAAATATGCTGAAAATGCTTTTTTCTAATGTACTCAGAAATAGCCAGCTATAAACTAAAGGAAGTTCATTAGAAATCAGTGCTGATTGGGGAACCTAAAAAGCAATGGCAGCTCTATAAATATTACATAACTAATGGCTAAACATAAATCAATTTATCAGTAAAAGGTCAAAGATGCAAGACTATCATATCTATATGTATATAGTCTCAGAACTGATAAATTCAAAGAATAAAAATACAGCAGAACATGGAGAGAGACAGACTAGCTGACAGCATTATCAATAATAGACAATATCTATGGATCTCTTGCTTTATATCAAACACGGTTGGAAACGCTACACATACTGACTCATACTCCAACAATTTTGGGAGGGAGGCATCTTTATTATTATAATATTATAGTCTTATTTACAGGTTAGGCAGCTAAGATAGAGAAAGTTCAGGAACTTGCCCACTTGGCAGAGCCAGATGGGACTCATGCCCAGGCAATCTAGCTTCAAGGTCCCAATTTTTTATTTAAAAATTTTCAGATCACAGGAAAGTCAAACAGTCTGACTGAACACACATATGCCCTTTACCTAGATCCATTAATTGTTAATATTTTGCCACATTTGCTTCCTCTCTTCTACAATCTGTATTGTGCTGAACTGTTTGAAAGTAAGTTGCAGAAATTTTTATTAAATTTGCTATTCACCCTTATATATGTAAATATGTACCTTACAGAAACAAGGACATTCTCCTACATTATACAGTTATCTCACTCAAGAAATTTACTAGTAATATTATGCTGCTATCTAATGTTTTCAAATTCTCCAGTTGTTATTCCTACTTACTATGTTATATTGCCTCCAGTCTCTTTTTCTCAGCTCCAACACTTAATTATAACATGAATGTAGAATAACACTACAGGGGGCCTTCACATTTGTTTCATTCTCAACCATCCCTGATTTTTAAATGAAGACAGAGTCTCAGAAAACAGTGTTTTCCAGAACACATGTTCATTGTTCTTCATCTCACAACCCTTCTCATCAGGCAGATATGGACAACCTGAACGAGGGTCAAAACCAAATTACTGATGAGATATATCATCTGAGTTAGGCAGATGTGAGATCATTTTTTCAAAGCCTGGCTGTCAGTCTTCAGATAGACCAGTTTGCGTACAGAAGTGTTACCAAAGTCAGCTCCGCAGGAAAAGCTGATCAAGACCTTGCCACTATCATACTTTTGATCAGTCCCATCACCTGGGGCATAGAGCTATGAATATGTGCCATAAAAAGAATACTTAGTAAGTCCTCTTCCTTGTCCTGGAGGGGGCGTTGACTAAGTTGACATACTCCATTTTAGAATTTTCAGTACAAGGACTTGCACCACAATTTAGATCTTACACTTTAGATGTTGTATACCTTTCATGCTAATGCTAAGTACCAATACCGTATTTAATCCTGACTCAGAATTTCAGTTTGTTAGGATTTGACTTCCATCATGAACACAACTCGAGATCACATTCATAAGAAGTGCTTCAGCGTTTAGGATACCATGAAAATATTGCCTACTTACCTTTGGTGTTTTGTTATTTAACATCGTAATTCTGTGTCCGTGCTTATCGGTCATCACTCACTCATCAATCTGTTCATTTCTTAATTTGAAATGTATTTACTTTTTCTTCTTTAACTCTCAAGTATAGCCTCAGTTTGGTTCTTGCTCCATAAAATCTCCCCACAATAGTCATTGAACTAAGCTCTACCATCCTGTATAGTTTCAGATTATCTTTGGTGATTAAGAGTTTTTGTTTTTTAATGTACAATGATTATAATTTTTTGAACAGAGGTTACTATAAGCACCGTCTATCACCACAGTCTGGGGGAAATAAAATGTTATGTTGTGCCCTGTTTTTCATGAGTTTTTATTCACTAAAAAATATTTATGAGATGAAGTAAATACACTTGACTGGTCAAGCAATATGGGATTAAATTTGGGAAAGAACCATCACTAAAATCGACTCCAAATTTACTAATATATGAAATGTAGTTTGCCAATGTATGAATTTGTACTTTTTTTTAACTTTAAAACCTTCCAAAAGGGCAAGGTACTGATAAGTTTATTTTTAGAGAGCCATACTTCCTGCAATCATTAAAAAGAGAAAAACAAAGTTTCCTTTTAGTGTATTAACTACTTTGCAAAATATATTTTTGGGAAACTTGATTCAACCATAAAGCTCCTTTTAACTTTTCTGTTTAGACTTCATTGGGAGATATGGCTTCATTTTTTGAGAGACTTCCTTAACTAATCCCTCGGGGGGGTTCCTAGTAGATATATGTGCCATCAAAGGGGGCACACTGAGATGATTTCTTTTCACCAACTTTATTGAGGTATAATTTACATACCAGAAAGTTCCCCCCTTGTAAGTGTGATTCAGTGATGTTGATAAATCACCACAGTCCAACTTTAGAACATTTGTCTCCCCCAAAATTTTCATGTCCATTCTCAGTTAACCTTCCAGTCGCTAGACAACCACTGTCCTGCTTTTTGTCTCTATAAATTCCTGTAGGTAACTTTCAACTTAAAATTAAGAAGGAACATTTTACTTTTTTTAAATATTTTACCTTGAGAATAATTTTAGTTAACATACTGTATATGTCATAATGAAATTGGCACGACATGAATAGACTGTGCCTACTGATGGCAACCAAGAGGAGTCTTGATTCCCATTAAGTTTCTGCTCTTAAGTCAATATTTCTATCCTGAATTAACTCGACCAGCCTTCTCCGTGAACACTAACTAGAAGTAACTCTCCCTGGTGTGTGACCATCCACGGAAAATACAGAGGTTCCAAGGATTTCAAAGCTCTAACGTATAGGAAGCTTGTCTACTGCAGTAGTTTGTTTAGGGGGAAAAAAAAAAAATCTTCTTTCTACATACATAGGTACAACTTAAAGAAGCCATCGAAGATCTTCCCGGTAAAATGGATACTGAATTAGCAGAATCCGGATCAAACTTCAGTGTTGGACAGAGACAGCTGGTATGCCTTGCCAGGGCTATTCTCAAGAAAAATCGGATATTGATAATTGATGAAGCAACAGCAAATGTGGATCCAAGGTACAGAGCTGAGTTCCATGTAATCCTGAATCCAAGTTTTAAATGTGGTAAAATAAGAAACATTTAGTGAAGCTGAAAATTTTTTCTAAGTGCTCTCTGTGCTCCAAAGATACCTGTTGATAACATTAATTCTGGCAAACAGGAAGAAACCAAAACATGTTGTACAGCGTTAATTATGATACTATTAGGCATCCTAAGAGAACTAGATTCCTAAATTTAACTCCTGATAGTTTCAAGCAATTTAAAGGGAAGACTATGTTCCATTGTTTTATGAAAAATAGTAAATGTCTAAATAGACTTTATACTTAGTTTTTAAAGAACAAGACCAGGCTTAAAGTACTGATTTTTAAAAACATTATAAAAATAACATGTGATCTTTTTAAGTCTTGTTTGTCTTCACTGAACTAAACTCACCTTCTGTGATTCCAGAACTGATGAGTTAATACAAAAAAAAATCCGTGAGAAATTTGCCCAGTGCACTGTGCTAACCATTGCACACAGGTTGAACACCATTATCGACAGCGACAAGATTATGGTAAGAACTTCACCTGTGGAATTCCAGTTGTTTCCATTTATGTTCTATTTTCAACTTATGCTGTCTTGGGAAGCTTGATAGAAACCTCTAATAAGTTAATATTCTGTTAAATTTCTTTGCGTTCCTTACAATAACTCAGATACTTCACTACATATTCAGAATGTGGTATTAAATAATATATCCAGTAATTCCATATTTTCATATTAATAGCTTTAAGATGGTCAACCATGAAAATATTCCAAATCCAATCTAAGGCTTCATATTACAGGGTGATAGAACATAGTCATTTTTTCTGTGTCACAGTTGTCTTAGCATTTTGGATTCCCATAATCAAAAATTTACTCTTCCATTTGGACTGCCAGGAGGTTGTTGGGTAAGGTTGCAAAATTTCTCAGCTGTTGGAACATTCACAAGATGCGTTTCAGAGGGAGTCTATGAGAAGAAAGGGCCTAGTCAGAAAAACTATGCATTTCAACAGAAAGGATTTGATATAGGAAATTTGTTACATAGACTTGGAGGGCTGGGAAAGTGAAACGAAACACTGGGGTAATAATTTTAGGAAGCAGTTACCGTGCCCTGGGACATATCTCCAGGCCTAGGAACTCTAAGGAAAGCTCCTAAAGAGTCAGTGTTCAGACCTCCAAAGGGCGGGTGGGGGGGACACTGCCCAGCTAATGGTCATATGTGATGGAGGGAACAGGATGATGCTGGTTTTCAATGTGCTAACAGAAGATGGAGGCTGGAGCCAAGTCCCACTGCTGGGGTGATGTTGGTATGGCTGACAGAAACCAGGTAGACCATTTGATGTGTCCTGCCTTCAGTCGCCCCTGGTGCCCCCTACTGGAAGAACGTAACAGCCAACTGGCCAAAGAGCCTCTGAAATGTGGTTTGTAGAGACCCAGTCCCAGCATCACAGATGAGAGTGTAGGAAGAAAGGTAGATCTGGGACCGAGAGATGGTAGATAAACAGCCAGCAAGTCTCTTACACAGTAGATCCAAGTAGTGCACACATGGCAGATTCTAAACTTTGGTTACGACTCGGCATATGTCTAGTATCTCTGTCCAGGTTTGATTGGCTCTTTCTCCCTTAGCAATTCAGTCTTTTCCTTCCTTTATTTCCCTTCTCCTTCCCTCCCTTTTCTCCCTCTCTTCTCATTCCTCCTCTCTTTTTCTTTTTCCTCTGTTACTTGCTCAGTTTCAGTAAATCTTAGAATGTGGTTTTATAAAATGAAAAGGAAATCATCCCTCAAAGGAAAAATCTTTGGCTGCAGATAAGCCCAAAGAATGTAATTTTTTTCAGGCTAACCCCAGCCTGTGGCAATGGACAGATTTTCATCCATCTTGTGGATGCTAACTGTTGTCACTAGACAGCACAGCATCCAGTGATGCTCTGATTAGTAATGAAGAAGTAAATACTGGTAGATAAAGAAGGCCTGTGTGGTACATGACAGGCCACAAATGGAGTTAACCAGTGATTTTTTTATGGTCATACAAAACAGGTTAAACGATCAGTAATAAACGATCACTAATATCCAAACTTCCTTGTATCCAGTGGTAATGGAGCTGTCACTTTTGATTTCTTGGGTGATTTCTGGAATATTACCTCCTGCCCTAACTCACATGCATTGTTAGAGGGATCACCAATAGGGTCATTGAGAAGACGCTAGACTGTCAGCATTGAAGTAGTGCCTTTAGCCTTGTCACTCCCCAGAGCTGCACATGTACAGAAATGAGTTCTGGTGAGGCATACCATAGGAGTGGGGCATTTCCACCCAAAATGATGCTTTAAACTTCAAGCAGTGCCTCTGGTCATCTGGACAAGCGCATTGCAGCAGGAGACAGACCACTCCAGCAGACTTTTGTGAGTGACTTTGTGACTTTCCAAGATTACAGGACAGTGACTCTTACTGGATTCCATAACATAGTTTGGCATCAAGCATTCTTAGTCCTTCATGTTGTCTTCTTGAATTGGAAGATAACCCTTCATTTCTGCTTTTCACCTGTTACTTTGTTGTTCTCATGTCTAGTGTTGTATTTCATAGACTGTCCACCATACCATCCTACTTCCACGATAAATGAATGATGCTAAGAAGTTTACCTGTTTCAAGCACGTTGGCTGGCTTTAGATGCCCATGCAACAGAAAGATGGCTTTGTCTCCAGCCTAGTTGGGGGTCTGTTGAAATAAAATCTTTGCTCCTAAATGTACCATATAGATTTCTTTTTGGTTTTTGGTATTGCAACACTGGTGGTAGAAGCTTCCTTTTATTATACAGAGGGTGCCAAAAAAATACAAATTTTTTTAAATAAAAGTTTATTGGGGTAACAATTGTTAGTAAAGTTACATAGATTTCAGGTGTACAATTCTGTATTACATCATCTATAAATCCCATTGTGTGTTCACCACCCAGAGTCAGTTCTCCTTCCATCACCATATATTTGATCCCCTTTACCCTCATCTATGACCCTCTTCCCCCTTAACCTCTGGTAACCACTAAACTATTGTCTGTGTCTATGAGTTTTTGTTTCTCTTGTTCTTTTGTTGTTTTTGGTTTATATACCACGTATCAGTGAAATCATATGGTTCTCTGCTTTTTCTGTCTGACTTATTTCATAGCTTAGCATTATAATCTCAAGATCCATCCATGTTGTCACAAATGGTCCTATTTCATCTTCTTACCACCCAATAGTATTCCATTGTGTATATATACCACAATTTCTTTATCCATTCATCTATCAAAGGACATTTTAGTTTTTTCCATGTCTTGGCCACCATAAATAAAGCCACAGTGAACATTGGAGCGCACGTGTCTTTATGGATAAATGTTTTCAGATTTTTTGGGTAGACACCCAGGAGAGGGATTGCGGGTTTATACGATAATTCTATTTGTAATTTTTTGAGGAACCTCCACACTGCCTTCCATAACAGCTGCACCAGTCTGCATTCCCACCAACAGTGTATGAGGGTTCATTTTTCTCCACGTCCTCTCCAACACTTACTATTTGTCTTGTTGATGACAGCCATTCTAAGTGGGGTGAGGTGATATCTCATTGTGGTTTTTATTTGCATTTCTCTGATGATTAGTGATGTTGAGCATTTTTTCATATGTCTATTTGCCATTTGTATGTCCTCTTTGGAGAAATGTTTCTTCATGTCCTCTGTCCATTTTTCAATTGGGTTGTTTGTTTTTTTGTTCTTGAGTTGCATCAGTTCCTTGTTTATTTTGGATATTAGCCCCCTATTGGAGGCGCTGTTTGCAAAAATCTCTCATTCAGTTGGTTGCCTCTTTATTTTGTCGATGGTTTCTTTTGCTGTGCAGAAACTTTTAAGTTTGATATAGTCCCATTCATTTATTTTAGCTTTTACTTCCCTTGCCTTTGGAGTCAAATTCATTAAATGCCCTTTGAACCCAGGGTCCATAAGTTTAGTACCTATGTTTTCTTCTATGCAGTTTATTGTTTCAGGTCTTATTCTTAAATCTTTGATCAGTTTTGAATAAATTTTGGTACATGGTGACAGATAGCAGTCCAGTTTCATTCTTTTGCACGTGGCTTTCCAATTCCCCCAGCACCATTTGTTGAAGAGGCTGTCTTTTCTCCACTGTATGTTTTTTGCTTCTTTGTCAAAAATTATCTGTCCATATTTATGTGGTTTTATTTCTGAGTTCTCAATTCAATTCCATTGGTCTATGTGTCTGTTGCCCTGTAGTACAAGCTAAAGTCAGGGATTGTGGTATCTCCAGCATTGTTCTTTTTTCTTAAGATTGCTTTGGCTATTTGGGGTCTTTTATGGTTCCAAACAAATCTGATGATTTTTTGTTCTATTTCTTTAAAAAATGCCATTGGGATTTTGATGGGGATTGCATCAAATCTGTATATTGCTTTGGATAATATGGCCATTTTAACTATGTTGATTCTTCTAATCAATGAGCACGGAATGTCTTTCCATTTCTTTGTGTCTTCTTCAATTTCTTTTAAAAATGTCTTGTAGTTTTCAGCATATAGGTCTTTCACATCCTTGTTTAAGTTTATTCCTAGGTATTTTATTCTTTTTGCTGCAATTACAAAGGGAATTGTTTTTTGTATTTCTTTTTCTGAGATTTCATTGTTAGTATATAGGAATGCAATGGACTTTTGTACGTTGATTTTGTAGCCAGCAACTTTACTGTAGTCGTTGATTGTTTCTAATAGCTTTTTGGTGGAGTCTTTAGGGTTTTCTATATATAGCATCATGTCATCTGCAAAGAGTGACAATTTAACTTCTTCATTCCCAATTTGGATGCTTTTTATTTCTTTCTTTTGCCTGATTGCTCTGGCGAGGACTTCCAACACTATGTTAAAAAGCAGAGGTGATAGGGGACAGCCCTGTCGTGTTCCTGAATGTGGAGCAAAGGGCTTCAGTTTTTCACCATTAATTATGAGATTAGCTGAGGGCTTAACATGGCCTTTATTATGTTAAGGTATTTTCTTTCTATACCTATTTTATTAAGTGTTTTAATCAATTTTTTGGGCACCCCAGTATAATACTTAGAAATTCTGTTACCTTGGAATGTATGGTCAGTTAGGGGAACAGCAAGGAAAGACAAAATTTGGCAAAATTGTCAGCTGGTCACTCCTAAATCTTACCCTGGATGTCCAGTTCATGAGTATCCCCTTAACCAATCAGTTTTGTTGCTATTATCAAAGTGTGTTCATTTGTTTAATGCTATACTTATCAGTATTTCCTAGTAAATTTTGAGAACCTCAAATTTTTCTCTCTTGATCAGTGTCTTTGTTCAAATCCTTAATGTGGTTTTACAAAGTAATTTATAGCCCGGCCCCTCCCACCTTTCTAGCCTTGTCCCACTCTCTTTCCTCTGTAGTTAAAAACTGCGTTGATCGTCTTCCAGTTCTCCAAAGGCGGTATTCACTCACTTTTACAATTGTGCCCTCTCTCCCCACTGGTTGTTGGTGGCTTAGACTGAGGTGCTAGCAGTGGAGGTAGTGAGATGGTTGGATTTGGGGTAGATATTGAAGTAGAGCCAAGCAGACTGTGTGACGGATTGAACATGGGATACGCGGGAAGAGAGAGGAGTCAGTACTGGTTTCTAGGTGTAGGACCAGAGTATCTGGGTGAATGGGGAAGACTGAGCGAGAAGTCGAGTTAGAAAAGGGAAATGCAAGGGTTCTCTTTAGAGTGTGTTACCTTTGCAATGACTGACCTTGTTTTCTGGGGTGGACCTTGCATTTCAACATGGAGCTGCCTTCCTAATTCCAACTCCTGTCTTGGGAGACCTTCATTGTAGAACTCCCTGACTATGAGGTCATGGGTGGTGTCACAGGGAAGTCCCACCAAGAGATGTAAACTTGGCCACTTATTTTCATCTTGGTCGGAGTTGGTTTCTGCGCTGACTTCTTTATAGGGAATGGCAGAATCAGACATCATGGGACTCGAGAGACATACATATATTCCCTACCTTCAGAGCTGAGTTACACCCCAGGTATAAACCTTGTATTTTATTTTAGCGCTTCTGATGAATAATTGGCTTTCAGTTTGGCAAAATGCCATAAATAATGTTCTTTCTCAAACTTTGAACTTTTGAAGAAATTTGTTTTTCTTGCTTGCTTTAGAAATACTTATTTCCTTTCCAGGAAATAAATGATTTGTTCTGTTACTCTGAAGGCTTTAAGGGCATAAAGACAAGTCAATCAGCCACAATGCCCAATACTCCAGAGGGTGGGTGGCCCAGCCTGGGGAGTGGCTGGGGAAGTGACGGATGCTAATGAAGGGCATAACCAACAGTGTTGTCATCATAAAGTCGTGTAAATGCAAGTGCTTAAGGTGTAATAATTGCATTTTGTTGCACTGGTTAATACTTCTGCATAAAGACGATGGATATGGTTGTGTTTACTGTAAGTAAGTCGAACAAAAGGCTTGTTGGGAAACAACTGTGACCTAATTAATAGCTTTGTTTATGTGTTGGCTCTCCAAAGGGATTTATCCAGTTTTGGTTCATTAAGCGTCATTAATGTGTTAGGCTTAGGATTCTATTTTACAAAGATGTTCTCTCAATTTTAACTTTATTAAACATGATGTAGTTGTAATGACAGCTAATTTAATCTTCCTCGTTTGCTCAGTTGCCACAAAACAGTGGAGCAAGACAGACACATTAGAAATCCTTTCTCTAATACTCACCATATCTCTGTATTAAAGACAGCTTCTTCCCTGTAGTTTTTAGGATTAGCTGGTTACTTGTGACCTGTTTTCAGCCAATTGCACCGCTTTTTCCTCCAATCCCTGCACACTCCAGTCTTTATAACACCCTGGACCTTCCCTAGTAGCGTGAGCAAAAGAAGCTTGTGAAAATCTGCAGCTTCCCTAACAATATCGTTGCCTGTTTTCAAAGTTTCCACTATCAGCATTTAGAGAATTCTTTGGGAATGAATTCTGGAGAACCGAAACCAGGGCTAAGAAACTCAGATTCCACCTCTTTTGTTTATAGGTAATCTTATGACTTCATAACCTTTACCTTTCTCCCTAAACTCAAACCTCTTTTTAGTCGAGTTTTTACCCAGAGAACTCAAAACTAGAAACTATTTTAACATATCTACCTGGAAAAGCACAAAAACAACTCAAAGCTAACTAGAGTTTTATTTAAATTCTGTTTTTCACCTTCATGGAACTTTTCTTTAATAAGCCTACATAGCCACAGTTAGAACGTTGCAGAAGAGAAAAGCTCCTTCAAAAATAGGCCAAGAGATTTTATTCACGTTCAGGAGGGAAAAATAACTAATATGTAGAAAGCACAATCTGAGAGAAGAAATATTTTATGGGGGGGGAGGCTTATCTACAGTAGTAGGAGCTTTAGGGGAGGAGCCCTGGAGGTCATTGTGACCTAGTCTTCATCCTCCCCAGGTGAGAAGAGTGACTTACCACTTCAGTACCTAAGAAAGAATTTTGAGAATACTTGCCCCAGTATCTTGCCACAGGGAAAAATCACAGGCACCCATTTTACCAATCGAGGGGCCCAACTTCCAAGATTGGATAACTGTTCCTGTGCCCCTTTGTCACCTGGCAGCCAAAAGCAGACCTGTGACACTCAGATCCTGCCCCTTCCCACTCTGCTGGGTGTTAAGTGGGACCCACCTTTATTGATGGTCACCATATTGAAAGCTGGTCCAGGTATCTCTTTTTTATTGTCAGGCTTTTCCTCCACCCTGAACTGTCCCCACCTTTCCTTGCAGCCACCCAACTATCACTGTTGGCATCCCATCAAACAATTAAAAAGGATTAAATCATTTTGCAATGCATCCATTTATTTTTTATATCTAGGACAGCTACCTGGAATATTTGCAGATATACAGGCCGGATAAACACACCTTCATTAGCTTATGTAACTGACTGACTCATCCAACATAATGTATTTTTCCTTCACCTACTAGAGAGCAGCAAGTGATTTGAGGACGTTCCTGGACAGATCCTGGGGCCAAGGGAATGTAATCACATTGGCTTCAATGTGTGGTTCAGTCTACAGTTTAACGTGGGTTGTAGGAAGAAAGGAGGCATAACAGGAGATTTCAGAAGGCTCTTCTTAGATATAAAGGATATTAAAATACAAATTCAAGATTATACCTACTTATGTGTACAAAAGGAAAACTAGGAGTTGCTTTAAGTTTGCTTATTCTAAAAGATCTAGAATCTTTGATCAAATCAGTACACGTAGAGACTAAGTGGGTAAAATGCTATTCCTGGCCTTTTTTTAGTCTGCATCCCAACGCAGCCCTTGTACACCTGGCTTTAGTGTCGGCCGCACTGTACCTCACTCCTCCCAGCACGGCCTCCTCTCTGACTGTCCCTTTTCTTCTTTCTCTTTTCTGGTATTTGATATACATGAGTTTCAAGCCTCCGTACTCAGCCCTGGTCTCTCTCTTCCTCATGTTTCCTCTCCCTCTTGCCCACAGCCATCATCCTGAGGCACGTGGTCCTCCATGTTGGTATCCCTGATCCTATAATTCCTACATCCCACTGTTTCAGCCAACTAGACTTGTTCCCTCCTTGATCTCAACCTGTCGTCTTACCTGACTGTACACCAAGCAGTCACCCAACCATGCCCTGAATTTAGTTTCCTTTGTATTTAACTTTCAGCCAACATGTTTTGGGTGCAATGTCATGTACAATGTCAGGGCCTAGAGATGCCACAGTGACCCAGGGAAACCACGTGACTCTGCCTGTAAGGAGTTGACAGGCTCGCCTTCGGCCCTCTTGGCCCGTGTTATTCCCTGTATCTGGAATGACCACTCCACCCGCCTACCTCTATTTCTGTATGTTCAAGTCATCCATTCTTTAAGGCCCAGTTCACTGCTCTCTCTCTTTCTTGAAGTTCGTCTTCAGAACCCGTGGCCAGAAGCCATCTCTCCCACTGCTAACCTTCTCCTTGTTGTGCTGTTTTTCTTGCATTGTAGACACTTGAGGATTTTTTTCTCTCTCTTCTTTTAGTGTCGGCTCCTTAAAGGCAGAGGCTATGACTTACATATCTTTGCCCATTCCACAGCATCTAGCATAATGACATGAATGCAGTTAAGTATGCAATAAATGGTTGCTGAATAAATTCAAGAATTAATGAAAGTTTTCTTAAATTTCCCTCAAATGTGTTTTGGCCATGTGTTACTTGCTCTTGATTAATCTTGGTAGTTTAACAAAATCGGTTTTCTTTTTCTGTGAGTATATTCCAGGCACACAGTAAATAATTTGAGCCTCAAGTATAATAAAATTGCAGTGGAAAGCAGACAGAGGAAATGTTTATGCTTCTAGGCATATTTTCTTAAATTATACAAAGTTAATATGAGATAGCACCCATATGGAAAGGTCTTTTAGAAAATTAAATGTTAAAATTCTCATTTCCCTTATTTTACTCCTGATAATAAACAGTATCTTTTTCTGGGTACTCACATGGAGTGGAAACAATATGGGTTCATACCAGGGTTCAAATCTCAGCTCTTCCATCCACTGATTCTGCAGCCTCAGTCAAGTTATTTAACAGTTTTCATCTCTGGCTGTGAGTTTCTTGACAGACTGTGTCTTGCTCATCTTTGAATCTCCCATTCCTAGAACAGTGCTTTGGTAATAGATATTCACTTAATACTTACTGGATGGTTGGATGGATGGATGGATGGATGGATGGATGGAAATTATGTACTGTGTCTACTCTAGCTTGAGAATCAATAATTATGACTATAAAGCATATGGCACAGTGAATGCTCAACCCATAGCTATTTTTATTTTCCTTTTCAAATTCAGAAGACTGCTGTTTTTATTATGGGGTGATTTTTATGGACCTTATGGTAACTGTACTCTTGTTACATGGCATCTGTATGTCAGGGCTTCTCATCTCTCAAATCTTGTGAATTCATCCATGTCAGGCTATACTAATGTAGTTTATTTTAATATACTGTATTTTGTTTTAATGCAAGTCAAAAGAGTATTAAAGAGGTATATTTATTTACATTTTAAAGTGTTATCTTACAGAAGTTAAAATTTAACTTCTAATAAATTATCAAACATTATAGCAAATTAAATTACCACAGTTCTCACTGCCCCCCCCCGAATTGAAAAAAACCCTTATAAAATATATTGCACAGCCATTACATTGCTAATACTTACAAGGTTCAAAATACTTCGACCAAAATTATCTGTCATTTATATTGTTAATCCTATTGCTTCTTGAGAACATTCATTTTCTTCTGGCTCTACCTTTTTAGATACTGGTCAATTCTGAGAACTACTCATCTCAATGCTATCACGTGTTTTCAGGCAATAATGCAAGAAAATTGACAGCTTTGTTACTCACTCAAATTTGAATAGATAGAAAGTTGGACAGAACAAAATATTAGTAATACCTCCATTAAAAATTATGTAAAGTCTCTGTAGTCAGAGAACCCCTTTTTCACCAACGCTGAAGTGGTAATTTTTAAAAGTTTACTTGTCGCTTTGCAGCATATAAAGTTTTTCATTGTATGGAGTCATTTGATTCACTTATTTACTTAGCTTTCAGCATGGGAGAGACCTGTATTTTAAAATTGCATTTTCTCTTTTTCTTCAACATCAGGAGTGGTTATGCTCTATAATGCTATGCTTAAGTAAAATTACACATTCAGGGCATCTAAATTGTCATGCCAAATTATAGGACATTTTAATTATTATGTGGATGTGACAGATTCAATTATTCTTCAACTCTTTTGAGAAAACTGCCCTTAGCAGTGATCCACGGTAGTAAACAAAAGATTAACCAGAAAATGCCCTTTATGAGAGACTCAATAAATGTTTCAGATTAAATACCATGGGACAGAATTAACTGTAATACCTAGACGTGGAAAAACAACCTGTGTTCTGTTTAGATTTTTCAGCACATTCTCTTAAGATAAATTTACTTTTAATATGGCCTAAATGAAGAACTAAGTACCACTTAACATCAGAACTGTTTGTCTAGGTGCATCATTTGAGCCAATTGTTTCAGATTCATTTTTTCTCTCTGAAGCCATTAACCAAAGCCACTAATAAGTAAAAATGCAGAGTTAAGAGCCCCTTCTTTTCCCTTTCAATTTCCAGTGGACATATTAATGAGCAATAAAATGGCTGGAAGTCAGGCAGCTGAAGAAAGAGGAAAAAGGAGCAAGGAAAGATAATTGTGAAAATAGATATTCAGATCCTCAGTGATTCAGATTGGGCTGCCCCTGTATGCTGTGCCGGCCGTGATCAATGGAATTTGGAGCTCAATTTCTTAATTGCTTCTTTAGTCTTATCCAAAGAGAAAATTGGTTTTCTAGAGATTTCTTCTGTGCCGAGCAATTATGCTAAAGCTGCTTAGGTAGCAGCTTTTTCAGCCAGCCTTTCACTCTCAGAATAATAAACCACAACCAAAGCCAACTTCAAGATGCACTTTAATCTCACTGACGAGGATTTTGTCCCCCTTACCCCGTGACATATTCCAGGACCCTAAAGAAATTCCGGAAGCGTTTACTTCTTTTCCAAATATTGCTCAGATTCTGTCAAACCAGCTCAGCAATTAATTTGCTGTCAGGTCATTGCCATCTGGTTTGTATGACATCGCCTTACTTTTTAGATAAATTGGGTTTGATTTTCTTAAATCAAGAAATTTCCCAACTCTGAATGTATGTATAAATAGCCCTAAATGCTCAGAGTCTGAGAGCTAAAAGCACTAACTAATGATAACGCAGAATGCCCTTGGCAGAATATAAAATGCCACAGGACTGCTGAGTGCCCATAATCATAGTCTAAAACTTTCGTTTTCTTCCTTTCCTATAACATTATAATAATAAAAGGTCGGGTTAGGCCTTTGTCTGCCTAGTAAAACAGGGTAATCAAACCATTTAAACACCCGTCAGGCCTACCACCCAAATAGATTTTCTCTATTCTTTCTCTCCTGCCCCTTTCCGAAATATTGTCTGAGTTATAATATGTTACTGCAAAACATTGTAGGCTAATGGGTTTCTTTCTGCTGATTAACAGGTTTTGGATTCAGGAAGATTGAAAGAATATGATGAGCCATATGTTTTGCTGCAAGATAAAGAGAGCCTATTTTACAAGATGGTGCAACAACTAGGCAAGGCAGAAGCTGCTGCCCTCACTGAAACAGCAAAACAGGTGAGCGCGCCACAAAGGAGTTGTAATTAACGTTCGTCTCAACAGTCCACTCCTCGCAATCTGGCACCGGGGGTTCGGTAACAAGCACTCTGTGCCCTTTTCAATTATAAGCCTCCAGAGACAAAGCTTCATTACTGGGTCTTAACAACACGTCCCAGGTTGAAGTCAGGTCTGCTAAGAATCAGCAGACATGGTGGGGTGGGGTGTAGGATGTGTGTATGCGCACGTGTGCAAGCATGCGTGTGTGCCTAAGAGAGATTTCAGATTGGACTTTTCACCCAGTTGGACTCTGAGTTCAGATTCTCATAGAGCACGTAATACTCACATTTTGCAGGTCCATCGCATTTCATTCTAATTGGTGCTCAGCACATTTGAGATACAAATGCTTTCAAGACACATCCAGGAAATTTGAGACTTTGAGGAAAAAAATGCAAAATATTGTTCATTGGGTCTAGAAAAATCTATCACAGAAATGTGAAGATTGCTTTTGTTTTCTGTTTTGTACTTTGTAAGGAAAGCACCTACTAATAACTGTCACTTTCTCCCTACGCTTCCCCCTAATTCTTTGTGGTTTAGCATTAGGTGTACTTATTCCCCTTATGCTTCCTTTGCCTTCTAGAAGATGAAATCGTCATGAGGACAGATCAATAATTTATAATGCCTTAATGTTATAGTCTGAATGGTTTTTGAAAGTTTACAAAGCATTTTCACAGAGATGATATATGAGAATTTGACAGTGTATGTGGCATGAGAAAGGTGCGCAATGAATAACATTTAGATGATATGATATCTTTGCAACAATGGTGACGGAGTGTCTCATTCTACAGACGTGATAACTGAGGTCTGGTGTAAGGAATTTAGGCAATGTCATGCAGGTACCTATAATACTTTCTGGAACAAAGTAGGAGTCAGATTGATTGAAGGATGGAGGGACGGAAGGGAGGTGGTGATCTAGCTACTTGAGATGCATGGCTTGGGGTGGAATGAGACTTCCAACAGTACGTGGTAAGGCTCCCCTCAGAACTGTTTATCTCTGGGCGTTATATTTATAGGCATGTTTTTTCTTTTCATACTTTTATGCATTTCCCTGATCTTCACTGTAAATAGAACAAAATTGTGTAATATTTTAAATATCTATTAAAAACAGCAGACTAACAAAACATGTCCCAGTATCTAACAGTACTTCTGTATGAAAAGTTTATCCCAAACATAGCCTAAGTTCTCTTCTGTCACTGTTTCATTTCATTCCTCCTCCTCAGAAATGAAGAGCTATACCTTCCATTGTTCGTAGGGTATTTCTTGGAGTCCTGCTTCCATCTTTAAAACTGTTCAGTAAATGTGCGTGTGTGTGCGCACGCATGCACAGTGTTAAGCTGGATATGAATAGACATAGTAGGCATGCTCCTAATCATTGACAATATAAACTGAAAAACTGAGAAGAGCAGAGATGCTCCCTTTTTATATGGAGCAGTTGATGAGGAGTGAGGAGGAGGCTCAGACACGTTATGTGCCATGCACAGTGCTGTGATACAGCTTCTCTTATCATTGTGCCTATTCAAGGGCTGAGTCTTCGAGAGGGAAGGGAAATTGCCCAGGAGCTCGTAGCTAGCTGAATAATTGGCAGAGTTGAGTTCAACCCTAGGTTTAGGAATGATGAAGTCTGTGTTCAAAACTTTTCCTAAGTACTTATATCGTATGTAGGAAAGCTACACTTGGAGCACTATTCATTTTTATGCCTGAAATCTACAGAGTGCGTTCATCTACTACATTGTCTCCCAGTCAAAGCTGCTCTCATAAGATCTGCTCAATCATTTGGGGTTCCCTGTATAATCGAGTCACAACACAGCCAGGAATCTTGCAAACCCTTTTGTTCTTGGACATCAGGCATTTCACATCAAAGAGATGTGTCCCCACCTAAGTGTCAAAGCCTCCACTTAAAAAATGTGTTATATATTATCAAGGCATTAAGTCAAGAGGAAAGATCGTAGAATTTTAGATACCTCCAGATAATATAGTTCAACATTGTCATTTTACAGATGAGGAAACTAAGGCCCCTTATAAGGACAGTGGCCCTATACATAGTTAACTAGCGCTGCACTAGTCTATAGCAGACTCAAAATTAGAAATCTGTTCCTTTAGTAAATGTTTTCATTCAAGTATAACATACATATAGGAAAGCATGTAAGTCGTAGAATTAGGAACCTCATGATTCCTGGTCCAGTCATCTTGCAGCTTATTTAACAATATTAATAGTGAATAACATTTGTGTAGTTCTTTATCATTTATTTTACATGGTTCTCACAGATACGGTTTTACTTCGTCCTCCTGGCGGTTCTTTTTTATCCCACTTCATGGATGAGGAGATTGGGTCAAGGACCCACCTAAGGTCACAGAGCTGGTCAGTGGAGAGCAGCAGGTGGATTATCAGGTGCAGCCCTAGGTACTGCTATGCCTTGTTTCAGGTGGTGTCCAAGGTAGGGCCAGTCCCTCGAGTTCACATGGTGGTAGAACATCATCACTCTTGGATTTCGCTCCTACCCTTGGCTCAGGTCACCTGTACAGAAAGACATAAGGAAATAACATATCTTGTTTCTTGTCCCAGTTGAGTCTTGACATTATTTTTGTATCTGCTCAGTCCTGCTTAGGCGAACAAACTGTTGGACTGTCATCTTTTTAAATATGCACGCATCAAATATCAGTGTATCCTTCAAAACTGTAACATCAGGAGGATTAGCTAAACCAACAAG
The DNA here is from genome assembly GCF_036562045.2 of Rhinolophus sinicus. Lineage (NCBI taxonomy): Eukaryota > Metazoa > Chordata > Mammalia > Chiroptera > Rhinolophidae > Rhinolophus > Rhinolophus sinicus. The sequence goes on along the minus strand of NC_133754.1, from coordinate 41,247,424 downwards.
CTTTTCATTCTAACAGATTAGAATTCATTTGTTTGAAAACTCAACATCTGGGAAAGGAAGGGTACTTCCAAGTTTTCTTGACCACGTAGTTGCTTTTCTGAAAATGTTGGTGCAGGCAAGCTGAATCACACTCCAACTGACCCTTTAGATCAGGGGTGTCCAAACTTTTTTCAACGTTTTTTACCAAGGGCCATATGCGGTAAAATACACAAACAGCCGGGCCACTCACTCGAGGTGAAGTACGTTTGCCTCACCTGGTTTATTTAAGTAAACTAAATATATTTTTGGAATTTGCTGCGGGCCAATTAACAATGGATCATGGGCCGCAGTTGGCACACCCCTGCTTTAGATGATCCATGAAATTGTAGAGCCGTAGAGTTAAATGCATTCATTTGCTGGGGCTGCCATAACAAAGTACCACTGAATAGATGGCTTAAACAACAGAAATTTATTACCTCACAATTCTGGAGGCTGGAATTCTGAGGTCAAGATATCAGCAGGGTTGGTTTCTTCTAAGGCGCTGTCCTTGGCTTATAAATGTCGCTCTCTGTGTCTTCACATGGTCTGCTCTCTGTGTCTGCTTCCTAATCTCCTCCTCTTATAAGGAAGGACACGAGTCAGATTAGATTAGGGCCCACCCCTAAGACCTCATTTTAACTTAATTGACCCTGTCTCCAAATACAGTTACATTCTGAGGTATTGGAGGGTTGGAACTTCAACATATAAATTTCAAGGGGACACAGTTCAGCCCATAACAAAGGTTAAATGCCTGTCATTCATTCTGTTCCATGATGAAGCCGACCTAACTGAGGTTTTAGAAGTTCCTTTGTTTCAAGTGCATAACAGAGGTGCTGTTTTGTCTATTCATGAAATTACCAGCTGCAACCCAAAAGTTACGAAATCCTAATAGCCTAGATTCTAGGAGCCTGGGCCAGTTTGAATAAATGGAAGAAGCACTTAGCAGCCATGTGGACTTATTTGTCACCCAAGGTCTCTGAACCTGAGTCCTTACCTGTAGTGTGGCAACTACGGCACTGCCCAACTTCTTCACACTGTTATTACAAGGATCAGATGAGAGAATATATGCTTAAATGCTTTGAAGAATATCAAGCATCACACAGATATAAAAGCATTCCACCTGTTGATAAAAGTTGGATCATTTTTTTAAAAGGCTGTAAATTGAACCCTTTCCTCTCAGTAATAACAAGAAATATCCAAAGTTCTTCTGAGTAGCTTTAGAGACTCTAAATAATTAAAATTAATTTTAATAGTTCGTAATAAATAATACATTTAATGCTACAAAATTCAAAAACTTTACTTTTAATAGTTTTTTAAAATTTATAAATAAAAAGTAGGTCACTCTACCACTCCTGTCATCACACAGCCTTTCCCCCAGGATGGAGCCCGGGCACCATTTTTGACTGTTGTGTTGACATACCCTGTGTACCAACAAGAACTTGTACATATATGGCCTTTCTGGGTTTTAGGTACAAATGGTAGCTGTCCCTTGTTTTTCCACTTAATATTATATCTTAGGTTATATCAATGCATATAGTTGTCTCACTCTTTTCAATGGTTACGTGGTATTTCTCTCTCCATTCTCTACTCCCCCTTTTTCCTAATTAAGCTATTAGAGTTTTAAGTTTTTCCCCCAAAGAAGGAGCTGTCAGATTTACTTACCTGTTCTTGAATTCTGTTTTACAATAGATCAATTTCTGCTTTTGTCTTTAATTCCTTCCTTCTTTGGTTTATTATTTGTGTGTGTGTGTGGCTTCTTCTTGAGTGCATTTGTTTTCATTCTTTGTTTATTAATATAAATATTTTAAGGCTGTGAACTTTTCTCTGAATATTATTCTTGCTATGTCTTATGGGTTCTGGTGTGTAGTACTTTTATTACTAATTAAGTTTTTATACATAGATTCTGTGATTTTGATTTTGATTTGCCCTTTGGCCCAAGAATTATTCAAGAAGGAAGTCTTTAAAACTTCCTGGTGATAGGGGTTTGTTTTTATATTTGTTGTCTATTTTATTTTTCAGTGTTGACTTTCATTGCTTTGTGATAAAAAAAATGTCAGTATTATTTCCACTCAGAAACAGTATTTATTAATACTTTTTTTGTGTTCTAGTATATAGACAATTTTTTGTGAATATTCTTTGGGCATTTAAAAAGATGGACTGTTATCTGTTTAAGGTTTAGAGTTTAATAACTTAATTAGATCTGTATCTTTAATTACAGTTTTTAGTTCTTCTCTGTCCTTATTTATTTTAGTCCATTTGATGTGACTTGGCTTAGACAGGAGAATTAGTATGCTGTAACAAGTTCCACTTTGTAGTTCTTGTCACTTGTGTCTTGGTAATTTTGATGCTATGGACTTTTCAGTCCATAGGTATTCATTCATGTCTTGTGTTTTCACTATGATTTCTATTTGTACTATTTTAAAGTACCTTTTTTAAATTCAGTCAATGCTCCTGGCCCTGAATCTAAGCTAGTTCAAAACTAAAATTGAGTCCCCTGCTTTCACTTTTTTTCACTTGCCAGGTATGTCTTTCATTGTCTTTTAATATCAGATTATAGATGTGTCTCCTGTAAATGGCATGTAGTTAGGCTTAACTCTGAGATTTAATCTTAGCCCTTGTTTTTCAACAGATGTGTTTAGTCTATTTACATTTATTGAGATTATGGGTATGTTCTGTCTTAGTTGTGTTGGTTTATTTATGCTTTTAATTTTTAGTGTTTGTTTTTTTTAACCTTTAATTTGTAGCCTGTGATTTTTGTTTCTTTGCTCATTGCTTTCTGTGTTCATTTCTTCTAGGAATACTTTGTTGCTTTATTATTATTTAACTCCCTATTATAAACAACAATATACCTTCCCTCAACATTCTACTGCCAAATTTTCATTGTTTAAGTAGTTCTCCAGCTACTATTTACCTTCAAATCTTTAAAAATGCTTAAATCTCTGTTATTTTACTTGTTTTAAATGATGCTTTCTCATCTCTTAGTTGTCTAAACTTTGGGTTGTGATCCATAAGTGGGGCTGTGAAATCTATTTAGTCAGTGGTGACCAGGATGTGTTAACAAATGAAATAGAAAAGAATGGAATGGAAGAAAAATAACACTGTGTCTTTCATAGTAATAGCAAACATTTCATGAAATTCCTTTCAGTATAGACAAATATAGTTATAGATAGTGAATGTATTCTGAGTCTCAATGTAAAATGTAATGTAGTTATATTGTGGGTGGCAGTGAAAATAAAAGGTTGAAAAACAATGTTCTATACCATTTTAAAGGAGGGTTCACTGGAGTTATAATCTTTGACTTACCTTGACTTTCATGTATTTATGAAATATTTGTCTGCTGTAGCTCTAATTTAAATTTTCTGGTTATAAAATTTCGGGGTCATACTTTTTTTCACTTATTATGTTATCTTTGCTCTAAGGTCTTCTAGCATTGTTTACTCATAAGAAAAAGTGGAAGGCCAAGTTAGATATAACTTGATCTTCTTTCTGGGATTCCCAAGGATTTTTTTTTCTCCATTTTGAAGGTAATTAATTTTTCTTAGGATATCAGGTACACTTTTGCTCTCTAGATTCAAGTCTTCCTTTATTTCTGGAAGTTTACTTGAATTGTATCTTTGAATTTTTTTCTTTGACTGGATTCTCCTTTTTATCATGTATATGCTGTCCTTTGATTATTTTATAAAGCTACTTTCTCCTTGATCCTTTATTAATTTCCAGTTATTTTGCTTGCCTTCTCAATCCATGTCTTATCTTTCTTTTTTCGGCAGTTGCTAATCTCCTTTGTACTTGCCTTCAGTAAAACTCATTTCGTTGATGTTTTCATTTTTCTCTTCCATTTCACCTTTGGTCAATTCGTGTTTCATTATCTTCTGTTGCCATGCCCTGTTTTCCTGTATTGTCAGATCTCTTGTCCACAGGTTGATTATTCCACTACATTTTCTTTGAATGTATTGCATTATATATTTTCATAATTTTCACCTTTTCAGTGACTATTTATTCATCCATCATGTGCTTATTTTGTTCCTTTTCCTAACTTTTTGTTTGTCTATCTTACAGATCCTGTACTACTTCTTTATTATTATTATTATTCCTACTACTGACCTTTAAATTGAGTTTTTCCTAGACCATATATTTGCATGATAGCTGTGGCTAGGGCATCATTTCAGGCTAAATAGAATTATCTCTTAACATAGGAGCTCCTTATGACCCAGAGAAAGAATATGTGTGTGTATGCGTATACGTGAGAGAAAAATTGAGAATGTATATTCATTTAGCCTGCACTCCTCCCTAGCCTGCAGAGATGGGCAGTTACAATGCTACTTGCATTTCAGAATCTCTCCTCCTAGAACTTCACCAATATACGTGTTGCAGAGAAATATAGTTATTCTATATGATTCCTCATTGACACACCTTAGAATTTGACCATTAGCTGGAAAACTGTACTGTCCCTCGACTGCTGAGATCTGTATCCATGGGTACCCTATCTCTGTCTTGCCACAGCCCCATTGGATCCATTTGCATAGGGCAGCCCTTCCAGATATTTTGCCATTTGGGATTTCAGATGACTCCTGATTTCATCAAAGATGGACTTTTTTATTTCACAACATCCTTCCTGTTTAGGGTGATTTCTGAGAGGATGGGGAGAGAAAATCCACTTCCATTACCTTAAAAGCAGAAATCCTCTCTAACTCTCCAGTACTCTAACTTTGACAGTACTCATGCCAGTATGTACACCAAAATTAGACCTGCTTTAAAGATGAGTTTGAGAGTCACTGGCATTGACCTTAGGCCATACAGTTCGGGGAGTATGAACTGACAGTCTTGAGCTAGAATTAAACATATTGAACAATGCCTTCTGAATACAGTGTAAATAAATGCTCACCATTATCCATGCATGGGAGCTTTTATTGCTCTGTTGCATTTAATAAGATCTAATTCCATGATAGTAGCTTTATTGACAAGGTAGAGTTTAAATACTCAACTTAGTTTCAACCTATATTAGAGAAATGATAATGACCTAAACCCAAGAGAAGGAGGGGAAGAGGGAAAGAAACCAAGCACTCACTGGTCTAATATTTTTTGCCCCGGACTTGAACTTTCATGGCATTGTCTCCTTTAATCATTATGAAACCATTCTGAGTTGGCATTACTCCTTTTTGACAAATAGAGAAGCTAAAGCAGAAGAGCCCAAGTAACTGCTCAAAATCCCTAGTTAGTAGTAAATGTTAGTACTCCAACTTCTGTAATCTTTTAACTACCTTTCTGCCTCCCAGGTTACCATATTCACTAAGTTAAAGTGTCTCCACTATAACTCTGGGGTTCTGTAAAGATAAAAATCATAAGGGCCTGCCAGGTGTATTGTTTTCATCATTCAAGCTGGGTGATGCTGCTCCTTTCCGTGGACGAAGGAGCCACTCCTCTGAGCAGCATCGGAACCACACCCAACACTTAACTCGACATATTTTCAACCTGCAGTTTGTAGCCATTAATTAGTTCCTATGAGCTAAGTCGTTGTCTCATTTCACAAATGAGGCAGCCAGTATGGAGCGAGGTTTTTCCAGAATCAGCAGTGAGTTCCAGAAGAGAGAGCTGAGATTGGACCTCTCCATCCCAGGCTTAGCCTATGCACAGGGTCTCTGCTAACAAGTGTTCAGTCATCTCAACTACCTTCACAACCCACACTGTGAAAATGATGCCTCCTCACTCTTCTGCTGTTTAGGCAGAGTGTATTATGAAACTTGAAAATAAATGAGAAAAAGAAAGGTCAAATTAAAGATTTTATACACGGGAAGCATGTTTTCAGTATTTAGTCTCAAGTATTTCAGACCATGAAGCTAAGACCATTTTAGTTACAAGGTGCTAATAATATTTTCTTTATTAAAAATAAATTACATTGAGAGGGTTATGAGGAAAGGACCTGGCTTATTTTGGGAGGACTATCAAGCAGTAGAAAATGAAATTATTTCCATTTGTTCTTTAGGCTGTTAGTATTAATAGTTTCGCCAAGAAATAGATTTTTTGAAGTCTATAAATATTTAACCACACAAAATATGGCTAGCTTTAAAAAATGGAGGAGGGAGATGATATGAAATTAGCCCCTAACACAGGCCTTATTTTTAAATACTTGCATTATAATAGAAATAGCCTCAGATTTCAGCCAGTGGGGTCTAAATACTACTGAAGAATTTCTTTTCCTCCTTAAGTGACAATGTGTAGTATTTCATATGTATTGATGTTTTTAGAATATCAAGTATGCAAGCAACAAGAGAAAAAGTATATTTAATATGAGGGCGGCTGTCTCAGCACTTTTCTTTTTTGTATGTGAAGTCCATTATCTCCAGTGATAACTTTGTTGACAGCACCCACAAATATATTTGGAGCCAAGTTTTATAAACTGGACCCGGAATCATATGACTAGAGACCCAGCTCATGACACGTGTCAGCCTCAGATAGATGGTACATTTTCTGTTTTAAAGACTCAAACAAAACTTTTCACATTCTTCTTTGAAAAAAAAAAAATTACATTTGAAGTCCTTTTTCACCCAAACACATTTTGCGATAAGAGCTCACAAGTCTTGACATTATTTCATTTTGTTATGCGCATCTGTCAAGGAACTGAGATATGATACAGCTACTAAAAACTGATGATTGTGGAACAGAGAAACTTGACAGAATTTCATTTCCTTTATGTTCTGATTATACATTTATCAGAAAACCTGTATCTCTTCTAGTTCAGCTAGAAATTGGTAGAATTCAAGAACTCAAAGGCTTGGCAAAGAACTGTCCTATTATGTGGTGTCATCTTACATTTTAGAGAAGTTGCTTGGTTGAGTCATTGTTAATGCTTTTGCTTCTCTTTTCATTGTGGCCCACTATCCACAGATCACATTTCTATAGGCCCTATAACTGCTTGGCCGCACAAATTAAATGCCAGGATAGTTCATACATATATACGCCAGCATTTCAATGCTTGTCAATCAGTTTATAAAATACAGGGATTACAACCTGATATTAACATCCAAATCTATTGTGCTCATTTTATGTGTGAAAATGAGAAACCCTCATGCAGACGCTAGATTTCCCAGCCTCTTTGTCACCCTGTTTTTAATTTATCTCCAGGTTTTGAGTCAGTCAAATGATTTTTCGCTTATCAATTTAATGTGGTGATAAAACATATCTGTGAATCAGAATGATCAGAACTCACGTGGATCTACAGGTTGTTTGGCACTAAGCCAAGCCCTACAGAGGGTTTTAATGGGACCACTTCCTTTATAGAATAAGTATTTTTTTTTTTTTATTGTGCCTCCACTAGTGACATGATTTGCTTCACATGAAGAAGTGGGCAGAGAAATGCATTGCCTTGGGGAGGAAGACTTTAAAACTTCAAACATGTTCTTTTTCTGCCTCTCTTTTTTTTTTGAAACAGGTGTACTTCAAAAGGAATTATCCAGATATCACTCAGAATGGCCACATGGTGATGAATGCTTCCAATGGACAGCCCTCAGCCTTGACTATTTTTGAGACTTCACTGTGATGCTACCACAATGTCGGGTCTATTCTGAAAGCATTTTACTCTACTCCACTTGCTTTTTTATACTAGCAGCAAGGATTTACACATACAAGATGTTAGTTTATTTGGATTTTTTCCTCCCACTTCACCCAATGATTTCAAGCTCTCACAAAATTATTATTTTTATTTATGTTAATAGTTTTTTTGTTTGTTTGTTTGTTTTTAATCCACATCAGAGGTGCAGGCCACCAATAAAAGCTATCTATCAGGTTTGTGCCTTAAAAGACTCCGGATCCAAAGCTCATTTTTGTAAAGTATGAGACAAAGTTGTAATAGATGTTTTTTTCTTTTTTTTGTACTATCCCTAAATTACATGTTACTCTCCGGTTATATCAGGGATTCTATTTACTTGAAAACTGTGTGAAGTTGCCATTTTGTCTCACCACTTTATTTAAGGTAACTAGGATCCATTATTTCTTCCCACAGGCCTCTGGTTAAAACAGTACTTATAAAACTAATAGGCAAAACATAACAATATACTTTAGTATAAGTGGCATAGTAGGGAGAGTCTACTCTCCCCCCCAAATGAGTATATAGTTAAAATATAGAAAGCCAATATTTAATTATGTGTTCTAAAAGAGAAGGAAGAGAAAATAATGCTTTCTCAAAATAGGAGCCCTTCCAGGTGATTTGATAATGAAGGACATAAAGTGTGATTATCAGTCGTCTTTTACATTTGCATGACTTTGACATGGGAACCATTGCAATTTTATTTTATTTTATTTTTTAAGGAGGGTACCACTTACAGTGGCCCATACAGGGATCGAACTGGCAACCTTGGTGTTATTAGCACCAAGCTCTAACCAACCGAGCTAACCGGCCACCCCAGGAACCACTGCAATTTTAAACTCAGTGTGGTGACAGTTTCAAAAAAGGTCAATCTGCTAACAGTAATTCCTGAATATGTAGTAGTATTCTTGTTTGGATTTCTAGTTTACTGATGGCTAACCCTCTGTTGACTATAAGCCTTCTGGTTTGGCATTTATTTAAATCCCTTCTAAATTACATGTATAGCTTCTCCTGAGTTGGTGAGAAAACCCAAAAATCATTGCAAACATTGACTGTAATTACACAGTATGTTCTCAGGATGCATCCAGAGGTTCACTTTTATGAACCTGCCCAGGTTAGTGTACTTCTGATCACTAATAGCAGTTTGTTTAGGTCCACATTATTTCCTAGGGACTGCTGTACTTTATTTTACTGTGGGTGTTTAGTTTTTTTCTTGATGGTGGTGGCTATGGTATGTTGAGTTCGAGTTATAATACTAAAGGTTTTACTGTCATGATTTTAAGTAGACTCTCATGACCTCTCAGAATAAGGTATAACTGCCCTCAAGTTGCATGTATTAACATGTATGCCTTTGTATCACAGGTTGTTGGACTCTTCAAGAGAGAGAAACAGATGTTTTTATAGAATCAAGCCTTAAAAAGCACACACACAGTAAACTACCAAAATGCACTGAGTACACTACTGTTGAACTCTTTGTATTTAGAAATAATATGATTAATGTTTAGTCCAGTAAACTAGTAAGTTGTTTAATAGACAAGATTGGTATTTCAGGAGACTGAAATGATAGCAATGCAACAATTAGGTTTGTTAAAACAGTGGAAATATTTGAAATGTTTGTCTTTAGAGGTTAAAGGCGATTAAGAAATGTTTCTATTTTATTTCTGTTTTATTGTCATCATAGAGTTTTCAATGAAACAAAATTCAGTTGAAATAAATGACAGTTTTCATCTCCATTTAGAGATCTGTATTTTTGTTCTTAGAAGGATTACTTATGTCCTTGCTGTTGAACACCAATGAGTTTTCCTGAGATCAAAAAATATCTTCCATTACTGACTGGTGCTCTTGGCTAATTAGATGTATATTCTAAGCAGATAGGTGGGTTTCAGACAGATTGAAATAGTTGCTTTTGAAGGAAACCCAGTTGCACCACTTCCAAGGAAGAGAAAGTATTAATTATGCCCCACGCTTAAAGAAGTATTAAATTGTTGAGGTTTTGTTTTTTTGCCCTAAACTAACAAACATCTACTGCTGCTACATTTAAAACACTATAGAACATTGGTTCTCAAAGTGGGGTCCCTGGACCAGAAGCATCAGTGTCACCTAGGAACTTGTTAGAAATGCAAGTTCTGTGTCTCACTCCTACAGAATCAGGAAATCTGATGGTGGGATCAGTAATCTATGTCTTAACAAGCCCTTAGAGGCGACGCTGATGCCAACGGAAGCCTGAGAACCAGTACCATCGAACATAGAGAACTCCTAAAACTCACTAAGAAAAACACAGAAAGCCCACTTAGAGAAATGGACACAGGAACTTGAATAGGCATTTCACAAGAGAGAATATCCAAAAGGCCAATAACTGGAAAAGTGCTCACTCTTGTTAATTACCAGGGAAATGCAAATTAAAACCACGATGAGATACCACTAAACACCCACTAGAATGGCTGAAATTAAAAAGGCTGAGAATACCAGTCAAGTGCCATTGGAGCAGTGGGAACTCTCATGTACTACTGTGTGTATAAAAAATGACTGGAAAAAATGACTTTAGGAAATAGTTGGACAGCATTTACTCAAGCTGCACATCATGTGATCCATTAATTCTACTCCAAACATATACACATGTGCTCCAAGAGATGTGTGCGACATAATTCCTAATAGCCCCAAGCTAGAAATAATCCAAACGCTCATCAACCGTAGAAGGAAAATGAACTGTGATGTGATGGAGTACTCCACAGCAAATTAAACTACATCAGTAATACAGGTGAACCTCACAAAAGTAAGCCGGACTTTATGATTCCATTTATATTAATACAAAGTTCAAATATAGTCATGACTATAGTTTTCAAAGTCAGAACAGTGCTTCACTTTGGGTAGATGGAAGGTGTTGGTAATTGGGAGAAATAAAAGGAGAACTGGGGATGCTTAAAAATGACTGGGGGGGGGGTGCTGGATGGTACTTAGATCAGTATTGGGCTCTTCATTTATTTGCTGCACTTTTCTATTTCATGTCATATTTCACAATTCAATTAACTTTAAAAAAAAAGTTCTCTGCCTGATACTCTTTTAGAATCTTATTCAAATTCAGTGGCTAAATTTTCTAACAGTGACTAATCTGCACCTGGGAAATTATTTCTGCTTAGAGTATGAAGCCCGTTGGGGGTTGTCTTGTGGCCATAGGAAATGGCCTCATTTGAAGCTCTTGATACATGAAATCAAGGTCTGTGTTTTCTCTAACCAATGAATAAGATACATCAAACTTCTCTCCATTTCCAGGGTAAGTAGAAAAATAAGGAACTCTAAGGATTTTCTGGGTTCTATTTTTTAAATCACTTTATTGAGTTATGACTGACATATAAAAAGCTGTATGTATTTAATGCATACAACTTGTTCAGTTTTGAAATAAGTATACACTCATGAAACCACCATAATCTATGCTATACACTTATCCATCACCTCCAAAACTTTCCTCCTGCGGTCTTTATTTATAATCTCCATTAGTATGAATGAGATACAAACAAATAAAAATTGATCTAATGCTAAATACTTTTGATACCATCATAAATGGTTGGTGCCTTAACTATGAAGAAACAGCTTCAGCTAATGTAATGAGGCAGTGACTTAGAGTTACTAAGTATTGTGGCAATTTGGTGAGTTAATTTTTAATTCATCAGCAGATTAACTTGTCCCTATGGAAACTGATGATATCTGTGTGTTTCTTTCTGATGGTTTGAAGATACTAGAAGCCCTTCTCCTCAAAACCGAGTATTTGTTTCATTTCTAATTCTGAAAAGTTTAATGATGTTCAGAATCTGATGCCCTGAAGTGTGTCCGATTTAGCACCCGAATGTGTAAGTCTCTTCCCATAATTGTTCTGTTTTGGAGTGTTTTCAAGATTCACCTTACCTAGAAAACTATGACATTCTGGACACCATATCTCAAGAAAACAACTTCCTTACAATTCTGCTAATAGGGTTCAGGGAATTTACAAATTTATATTTGACTAAAAGGAAAGAGAAAGGAATCTTTCACTTGGAACGAAGAACACGAAGAAAGTTCAAATTAAAACAAAAAGTTCTAAAAGCCATGTTTATTATCAACCCAGTTTAGTCACCAAATGACCTCATTCTGAAAAATTCATTTATTGAAAATTGAGTGTGTCAAAAAAATGAAATTTCATTGTACTCCAAAAATAAGAGTTACAAACTACATTATTCCGCAAGTACAGATTGAAAAATGTAATAGTTATAGGTTTCCTCAAGAACTGCAAATAAATTCATTAATTTCTACACAATGTGGTGTATGTGTTTTAATGGGCATGTCGATCCTTATCAAATTAAGGATTTTAAACCAAAGGTGACCACATTCACACACAAAGAATCCTTCTTTCTATCATCTTATATTCTATTTTGGGATTTAGAAATAAATGTTATAAGAATGTGTATAACCAATACTTTTCAAATAAAAATCCTCCCCAAGTACTGGAATGTTTTCTTGTTTTTGATGCGTGATGTAGTGTGGTTCTCTGGGACAGACTCCTCAATCTGAGTTTAATGTTTAGTATGTTTATTAGGGAGTGCCCTTGCGACCAACACTTATGGAACCAAGACGGAAGAAGTAGGGTAGAGCCAAGGGAGAGATCAAGCTAGAATACTGGCCAGACAACCTTAGCTGACCACACTGGGAGCTCTGGAGCTAAGACGGCCCATGAGGGTTGTCCTGCCAATGGCCAGGCCTTTATATCTTCACCTGGATCGATTGTTGCCTACAGGCTGCCCCAAGCAATGCTGGTGGCTGAAAGTTGCCCACTAAGAGCACTTCCAGCAGCTGGGACCACAAATCCTGAAAGGGAGAGCTGGGCAGCACATCTCTGTGTCCGCCACAGTATGTGCCACAGCTCCAAAGGGAGATAATTAGGATGTACGGTGGCAGAAAACTATTGGTGATTGACGTCTAAGTAAAAATGACTAAGTGTCCACAATACTCTGTGGTCTGAAAAACAGGAGAAGGTCATGTAGGGGAGATAGCCTCATGCTCTAGGGTCAGCCTAGTTTTCATCTCTTCTAGGAAGCCATCTAAAATCAATCTCTATACCAGGTAATTCCTATGTATTTCTATAATACGCTGACCACCCCTCATTTATTAAACTGAACCATACTTGGTTTAATGTCCTGTTGTTGCCATCTTGAAATACTTAATTTTTAAACAAAGGATCGGCTTTTTCCATTTTGTACTCGGCCCTGTAAACTTTGTAGCCTGGCCTGGTTATAAGTATTTATAGGTGGTCTGTTTCCTCACTAAACCATGAGCTTCTAAAGATTTGAACTGTGCCCTATGCGTTTTTAAATTATATGTAGCACAATGTCACATAGTGGGTGCTCAGTAAATATGTACTGAATGAATAATGACTGAGAAAATATCTTTCTTCTAAACTTTATAATATTCAAATTTTAAGAGGTAACCTGGGATGATAGAAAGCCCTGGTTTTGGAGTCAGTCACCCAGATCTGCATGCCAGTTCTGTCCTTGCCACTTGCTTGTAGTAATGTGGGTTACCAAAGAATGTATTGTCCATATTGGAACACTTGAGAGTGAAAAGAAAACACCAAGCAGCTTGAGGTGCCAGGGCAATAAACTGGCACCATCCTTCACAAAATGGGATGTGGTCACCCTATAAGCAAATAGCCTCAGTTATGTGCTTGCGTAAGTGTCTCAACCTCTCTGAACCTCAGAAATGGATATAATTCCTGCCCTTGCATAGTTGCTTTAGTTGGGATGATTGATTGACTAAGAGAATCCAAAGAAACAGAAAGGATGGAATCACTAACCTTGGACAAGAAGAAGTTCCCCTCTTCCACCAAGATAGGTGGATGAAGGTAGGTTTGTAGACTGTAGAAGGTGGAGTGGAGGAGGTCCTGATCTGATGGCTTAAAACAAACTGGTATTCATACATAGTTAAAATAAAACAAGCACACGCTCTGGAGTCAGTCTTCCAGGTTCAAATACTGCTCCTCAGTGCATTGTCTATATGGGCTTAGGTATGAGTTCTACTACCTTCTAATTGTGGGCTGTTCCGGTTGGGAAGTAACACCATGCTTCGGCTTCGTCAAATTGAGATAGGGATAGTAATTTTCTTAGAGGGCTGTTGCAAAGATTAAATAGGACAGTGACACTGTGTATGGTCTGTCAGCTAGTATACAGTCCATGAAATGTTTGTAATTAGGAATTTCAAGAAGTCTAGAAACTCTTTAGCCACATGACATTGCCATGATATCCAAACTCAGGAGCGATGGAATCTTGTCGGTCGGGCTAGAGATCAGTTTGAGTGTTGAATTTGCATGGTGACGCATTTGTGGCTTGAGCTGCACGTTAGCCATGTGCAGTAGAATCATTTATTCGTTTTCAATGGAATGACATTTTTAAATAATTTTAAATCCAATTCTTATCCCAGACAGTTGAGAAGCTCTGCCTTAGAACAATGCTGAATGTGTAGTGAGCGCTCCATAAACATTAGCATCTTTATTAATTGTTACCATACCAGGCAAAAATTATTCTCTGATATTTATGTTTAAAATTAGGCCACATAGGTTTTCAAGTGGCTGTACTATAAATTAGCAGTATTTTAATAGCATTAAAAAGTTAAAAAAAAATGCCCAATGTTAGAGGATCTTTTTTCCTGAAGTCTAAAGAGGTATTTAAAAAAACAAAACAATACTCTGCATATGTTTATACCCACTATATTCTTGAATCTACAGCATGGTCTTGTTGGAGAAGGGACCTGGGGACACATCAGGCCACTTTAAAAACCCTTTGGAAAGCAAGGTTTCATGTGTAAGTTACGGATTTTCTTTTCAAAACAGAAAGAATATGCATTAACACCTTTTGCTTTTTAAATAATGTTCTAAGGAAAATAACCTTATTTTTTTTCAAAAACTAGAATAGCACTGTGTGTTGAAAAGCCGAGGGAAATGTTTATTTGAATTTAGAACTTAACAAAATAGGTTATGTTCATCACTGGTAACTTGGTTTTCTTCTTAACTAAAAAGTTAAAGAGGCAATGATAATTACATGTATACAAAAAAAGATTCAGAGTTTTAGAAATGATTATCCAAAAAGTGTTCAAAAATTGTTTTTGAACGTAGAGCTTTACAACATCCAATATTCACATGACATGTATTTTTAATGGGAATACAGTGGAATTTTCAAACTAGGAGCTTCTGTGTGGACAGACATGACATGATTCATAAATAAAATATAAACTCTTTGTTTTTATATGAAGAAAATGCATACCAGGATAAACTTGATTGGCACAACTCCAGATAAAGTTTATCCTTACTGAAAGAGGCACTAGGACTTCTCTTTACATATTTTGTGAAACAGAATTAAGCCGTGCTCACTGTAGGTAATTTGGAAAATTCAGAAAACCTAGAAAAACCAAAACCACCGATGATCAAACCACTCAGAAATAACTAGTGTCAACATCTTGATTATTTAATTTCAGAGTTTTAAAAATACAAACGTATTTTACAAAATGTTTAAAAATTTAGGTAGTTTTTCTCACTTAATATTATAAAACGAGTATTTACCCCACATCATTAAATTATCTTTGGAAAGACTATCTTATTGGCTGCTTAATACTTTATTGCACGAGCATACCAAATTTGGTCTCTTTTTGGAATTTAGCTTACTTCCATTTTTGATATTATAATATTGTAACAAATATCTCTGAATGTATTTTTCTTTGTTGTAATTTATAGGTGTATCCTTTTGGGTAGTTCCTAGAAGAGAAATTTCTGAACCAAAATTTAGGAACGTTTTAAGGACCTTCATGTGTGTTACTCTGGGACACTTCAGAAAGTTTGTACAAGTTACACCTCCACCAGCATGTTTGAAAGTGCTCGGTTCGCTGTATCCTTGCCAACAGTAAGTATTGTCTGTTTCAACCCTTGTGAATTGGAGAACACAATGTATCCTCCTTATTTTCACTGTATTCTCTATAAAACCGCACAGAAGAAACACTGGAAGTATTTTGTAAAAGAAATCAGCAAATTTCAGTAGATCAGAGCTGTTCATCTGTTTCGTGAAATCAGACATCCCTATTTCTCAGCATTATTTCAAATTGCCAAGGGGAACTTTCTTGAAAATGATTTCCTATTTGGAGGGAAGAATTCTAGCATCAATATCCTTCTCCTGTGTGCTGGTGTGTAGGCTTGGTTACTACCTTTCCGAGTAACCTCAAAACAGTGTTGATGCTTTCTGATAAAGAGAGGTGGTGGCAGAGTCAGGTCAGTTAAACCAGGTCTTTAAGAAAACAAATGAAAAGGAATCAGTTGTTTTTCATATCTAGAAAATGCACACCAGAATAAACTGGATTGTCACAACTCCAGACAGAAATACAGAGGGTGCCAACAAAAGGTATACACATTTTAAGAAAGGAAAAGCTATTAAAATTGTAGTACTCAATATATACCGATACCAAAAGATGAATATAAGTCATGTGTACTTGTAGTCATTTTTTTGGCACCCCGGGTATCTATTTATCTCAGGAAAAGAGAGTTTTCTGAATAAAATGAATTTACACTGGCACACATAGTTTGGGATCGTCCATGTGCTTCCATTGGGCAGCAGTGGGCAGCACTTCGTGTTTCAACTGCCCATGGAGGCCCTCGGCGTCCACTGCTAACCACAGCTGATTCTGACAGAACCTCCACTCTGAACACAGGGCCATCCCACAGGTGGCCACTCCCTCTAACAACAGTGAGTGAATGACACAGTGCTGGAAACTCGGCCCATCGGTGATTCTGCATTTGGCATTCTTATATCCTTAGGAGATCACACAATGCTCTATCTTGCCTGTGTGAAAATAATTTTGTAAGCAGGAGGTACCTTGACTGCACATGCTCCTGGTGAAGGTGTGTTTTTGCCTCCAGCTAGATTGGAGCACTGCAGCTTCGAGGGAGCTGTGTGAACCATACTCACAAAACTAGAGTTTGTTTGATGATTTTTATAGACCGCAGAGTCATCTCTTGCTTATCTCGATGTGGACTCTTCACTCTGTTGTTGAGCTGTGGAAAGGGTTTATTTATTTATTTATTTATTTATTTATTTATTTATTTATTTATTTTTGACTTTTTATTTTGGAAAACTTTTCAATCTACATAAAAGTTGCAGTACCAGAACAATGAACTCCTGTGTATCCGTCATTTAGGTTCACTCACAATATTTTTCCTATATTTGCTTTCTTGATGAATAGATAGATCAATTGTTTCTGATCCAGGATCATATACAATAAGATTATGTTATTATGTGTTATACATTATATGTTAACATATAATCATTTTCACTGAACCGTTTCAGAGTAAGTTGCAGATATCATAACCTTTCACTGCTATATACATCAGACTGTATTTCCTAAAAATAGGAACCTTCTCTTACATAACCATGGTATAATGAGTAAACTCAGGAATTTAATATTGACACAGCTCTATTATTTATTATATAATTCTCATCCAAATTTTACTAATTGTCTCGATACTGTTCTTACTGCATTTTTTTTGGATCCAGGATCGCACAGTGCATTCAGTTGTCCTGTCTTTTCATTTTCCATTTAGTCTGAAACACTTCCTCCTTTGTCACTGATATTTTTAAAGAGTATGGTTTGGTTGTTTTGAGAATGTCCTCTATTCAAATTTGACTGTTGATTTCATTTAGGTTATGTTTGTTGTTGTTTTCTAGTAGGCAGGACTACCACAGACATGATGTGTTGTCATTGCTTCACATCAGAGGCAAGGATATCAGTCGGTCCATTATTGCTGATGTTAACTGGTCATCTGGTGAGGGTGGTGTACTTTCAGTCCATGAACATGCTCTGTCTCTCCTCCCCAACATTCACTGTATGTCTATTTAGTAGCCAATGTTGAATTGTGTCTGATTTATGACAATGATGGCTACAACATGGTACTTTTTCTGTCAGTCTTTCTACATGTATTAGTTGGCATTGTACAGCAAAAGAGACTTGTCCTTTTTATCATCTTATTAGAATCAATATGGACTCGAGGATTTGTTATAAAATGGAAAGTTTTAAAACCTTCTGTTGACTGTTCCTTTCTTACGTACAACACTCCTAATGTGATATAAACTCTGTCTCATAGAGACTCATTTTAATTTTTGTCTAGGTAGGCTGCAAAATTTAATTTTAAAAATGTTTTGCACATAATGCCCTCCAAACTACATATGATTAACTTTTGGATCAAACAGTGTTTTGGAATAACCAAAGCTTACATCTGCTAGGATGGATTATTGTGAGTTAACTAGTTTTAGGAGCATAGTTGCTAAGTGAGAGACTGAATTTGGTCAGAACAGTCCAATGTAAGCTTTCTGTAAAACATTCTTAGTGTATCTAAGTCTTGATCTTCGTTCTTGGGGAAAAAAAAATCACCGATGGGCCAAATTTCCAGAACTGTGTCATTCACTCATTGTTGTTAGAGGGAGTAGCCACCCATGGGATGCCCCTGTGTTCAGAGTGGAGGTTCTGTCAGTAAAGCTGTGGTTAGCAGTGGATGCTGAGGGCCTCCACGGGCAGTTGAAACACAAAGTGCTGCCTAATGGAAGCACATAGATGATCCCAAACGATGTGTGCCAGTGTAAATTCATTTTATCCATAAAGCTCTCTCTTTTCCTAAGATACATAGATACCCGGGGTGCCAAAAAATGTATACAAGTACACATGACTTGCATTCATCTTTTGTTATCAATATATATTGAGTACTACAATTTTAATAGTTTCTTTTTTTCTTAAAATGTGTATACCTTTTGTTGGCACCCTCTATATTTCTGTCTGGAGTTGTGACAATCCAGTTTATTCTGGTGTGCATTTTCTAGATATGAAAAACAACTGATTCCTTTTCATTTGTTTTCTTAAAGACCTGGTTTAACTGACCTGACTCTGCCACCACCTCTCTTTATCAGAAAGCATCAACACTGTTTTGAGGTTACTTGGAAAGGTAGTAACCAAGCCTACACCACCAGCACACAGGAGAAGGATATTGATGCTAGAATTCTTCCCTCCAAATAGGAAATCATTTTCAAGAAAGTTCCCCTTGGCCATTTGAAATAATGCTGAGAAATAGGGATGTCTGATTTCACGAAACGGATGAACAGCTCTGATCTACTGAAATTTGCTGATTTCTTTTACAAAATACTTCCAGTGTTTCTTCTGTGCGGTTTTATAGAGAATACAGTGAAAATGAGGAGGCTACATTGTGTTCTCCAATTCACAAGGGTTGAAACAGACAGTACTTACTGTTGGCAAGGATACAGCGAACCGAGCACTTTCAAACCTGCTGGTGGAGGTGTGACTTGTACAAACTTTCTGAAGTGTCCCAGAGTAACACACATGAAGGTCCTTAAAAGGTTCCTAAATTTTGGTTCAGAAATTTCTCTTTTAGGAACTACCCAAAAGGATACACCTATAAATTACAACAGAGAATAATACATTCAGAGATATTTGTTACAATATTATAATATCAAAAATGGAAGTAAGCTAAATTCCAAAAAGAGACCAAATTTGGTATGCTCGTGCAATAAAGTATTAAGCAGCCAATAAGATAGTCTTTCCAAAGATAATTTAATGATGTGGGGTAAATACTCATTTTATAATATTAAGTGAGAAAAACTACCTAAATTTTTAAACATTTTGCAAAATACATTTGTATTTTTAAAACTCTGAAATTAAATAATCAAGATGTTGACACTAGTTATTTCTGAGTGGTTTGATTATCGGTGGTTTTGGTTTTTCTAGGTTTTCTGAATTTTCCAAATTACGTACAGTGAGCACGGCTTAATTCTAAGTTTCACAAAATATGTAAAGAAAAGTCCTAGTGCGTCTTTCAGTAAGGATAAACTTTATCTGGAGTTGTGCCAATCAAGTTTATCCTGGTATGCATTTTCTTCATATGAAAACAGAGTTTATATTTTATTTATGAATCATGTCTGTCCACACAGAAGCTCCTAGCTTCACTATCTTTACATTAGATCCTCCCATTAGCTTATGAGTTGTACAGGTCTTCAGAAGAGTCTTGTATTGTAGTCTTCATACCTTTCCAGTATTCCTCTTCTCTAGCAATTTCTGGCCGGTTTGAAAATTCCACTGTATTCCCATTAAAAATACAGGCCATGTGAATATTGGAAGTTGTAAAGCTCTGTATTCAAAAAACAATTTTTGAATAACACTTTTAGGACAGATGAATAATCTTTTCTAAATCTCTGAACTCTTTTTTTGTAAATACATAAATATCATTGCCTCTTTAACGCTTTCGTTAAGAAGAAAACCAAGTTAACAGTGATTAACACAACCTAGTTTGTTAATGCAACTTCCAAACAGCAACAGTAATGGTCTGCTCTATATCAGATATAGTTTTTACTGAAATTTTGACTTTAAATTATACAGTGAGTCTAGATTTGCTGCCACATGTCTTTTGGGAGGCACCTAAAATCAGTTATCGTGCAAAGAGTAATGTTTAGGCAAATTTCCCTGAGAAACCTGGTGTTTCCCCATATTATAATAATGTTTAAGCTTCTGATTTGCATGTGTGGGAGCAAAAATGCAGATGACAACCAGGAACCTGAGACATTAATTGTTTCAGTAGAATTTGGACTTTGAAGTCTTTCTCAAGCAGCTGGGTTCCAGAGGTGAGGTAGGTAGACTGCATCAACAAGCCAGCCCAACCATAATGTCCACAATTCCAGGCCACAGAGGAAGACAGGTTAGCTGTCTATAGGTAGCTTGGGGTTCTCCTCTTTGCTTTCTCACCTTTGTTCCCTCTCCGCCTAATTAGAACATGACTCCAGCTTAAAGGATTTCCTGATGATTAGTCTTTGGGAAGAAATTCTTTTGAGAACAAGTTTTATATTAGAGTCAGCAATAGTTATCCCTACCTGATAAAGATGTCACTATATTGCCTTCCTCAGTGCCAGAAGCTTCAAGGCTTGGTTTTTGAGTAGGTACACCAGGTAGCCATCCATATATTGTGGTTTAAGGAGCCCGGGGAAAATCCTCTACACAAAAAATGCTCCCCACTGATGCTTGAGGGGCCATCATTGATGATTGATTACTTTGTGGAGTTTCCTAAAAACAAGATACTGTATTCTTGGGAAGGTGTAAAACATTAAGTCACTAACCCTTTAATAAGAGTTTACCATAGTGCTTTCACCTTAATGAAAGAAGCAATGGACACCACATATGATTGGAGGAGTATTTGTGACCCATCTGGAAGGGAAGCACTCATCCTTGGTAAGCATGACAGAAACTTTACCAGTAATGATATTTCAACAACTAGTTTCCATAAGAACATCAAGTCACAATAAGGAAATTGCTAATATTCGGATAAAACATAGGCAATTAAATTTGGCTTCACTTTGTGCAGCCAGATATATAAATTTGAGCACCGCACACCTGCCAGTCTTGCCTAGTAAGCCGAATTATCCCTGAGATCCACTCTGGGTTAGAGTTGGTTGAAGGATCTTGTAGGACTTGACTTGGTGTTCATCATTTTGGACAGAAGGAACTTGGAAGAACCAGGCCTGCTTAGTAAAGAGAGGTTTAGCTTGTTTAAGGTGCCAAGGGAGTTTTTGATGGCAGCCAGGTCTCTTTGTTCAGAGCCTGGCTAAACATGGCATCTGGACCATAGAAGAATAATCAGTGTTGGCGGAAAGAATGAATGGCTTTCATACTGAGTATTAGTTGAACAAGTTGATCCTTGTTTCAGGCAAACAACTCACCTTCAATCTCAATATCAAAAAATTTAGATGTGGTTTAAACTTTTAGGCAACTGATTGGAGACAATGTATTTATGTGCTAAGTGTGCTATGTTATAACAATTATTTCTGTCTGTTTTTTTTTCTTCTGCTTTAATGTAAAATCTACTACTAGCTGGGCCCACTGCTAATATTTTCAGGCCCAGCGTAAGAGCACACATAGAAGTCTACACTTCACATGTCTAAATAGGTAAAGCTATAAATCAAGCTAACAAAGTGTTCAATAAAATGTGTTGCCCTCCCATCTTTTCAATCATTCAGAACTACCTGGAAGGACTGGTTCCAACTTAGAATTCTTGGATTCTCAAAGTTCTTGCTAAAACACGGAGATGTGGGGAGAGCTGGCCCATGCCCACAGCCCACACCTAAAAGAGCCTCATGCACAAGTAAGGACATCCCAGACGGCACAGGCAAGTTCTGTCCACCCCTTCTTACCCTCACAAATGGGCCCTCCCAGGCCAAGGACTACACATACCGGTGGTGTTGCCTGGTACTGTAGCCCTTAGGAGGATGGACTTGAGCAATAGGTCCCTGCAGGTTCTTGAAGTGGGCTGGGGCCATTTGAACAGGCCATTCCATGATCCTGGCTACACTGAGTGGTCTAGATCAGTCCTTCTGGGTCTTTAATGTGCATAGAATCCACCTGGGGATCTTGATAAAATTCAGACTCTTGTTAACATGCAATAGGTCAGAGGGTAGGGCTGAGCACTTGCATTTCTAACAAGTCTCCAGGCGATGCTGCCGCTGCTGGTTTGTGGACCACACTTTGCATAGCGAGCACCTGAAGGATGGGCTCTAGATTGGTGTGTCCCCTTGCCTCTGACCCTTCACGTCATCAGGACTGGCCAGGTCAGTGCAGGGTTGGAGTGGAGTCCTCTAACGTATGAGGCTCAGGACAGAGGTCTCTTGCCCTGGTTTAAGGATGGTTCTGGCCCTTTTGCTATGTCCCCATTGCAGCCATGGGCTCTGTTCCCACATTTCCCAGCCCCCGTCCTCCCCCACTAGCGCCGCCACCTCCAGCCTTTGATCTCCCACCCACTCTCCCCAAGTCAGGTTTCTCTTGGCTCCTTTCTCTGCAGCCATTCCCACTCCTTCCCCCGCTTTTCTCTTACGCCACAAAACAAATGTAAAAATAACATTTCAAAAATATTGAAAATTAATGCTGATGAAATCTTGTTTTTGTTTTCCTGGGATGTAAGCAGGCAGTGACAACAATCATAGATAAAGCCTCTCCCATGCCCAGCTATTGTTTGTGACCAAAATCCTATCTGCTTAACCATTACCTGAAATCAGGATTTCCAAACATAGATGCTTGCTAGATTAGAGCAGACTGGATTTTTCTCCCATATTTTTAGTTTGACAAGGCTATGAAAGTTGCTATCTCACCATCTAATAGAATCACATAGGCTGCTAAAAATAACCCCTGCAAGTTTGTGTTACAGCAGGGAAACACCTCTCCCCCTCCCTGCCTCTTATTGAGATGAAGCTTAATCCTTCGACTTGTGTTCAAGTATTTGCAGTGGTTTTGAGTTCTTTTCTTCTTTCCAAGGCTCTTTTTCACTATTTGCCTGAGTTATTTGAACAGGTGGCTTTGCACAACCTATGCTAATGTGAGGCTTTTGTCTGCTTTGAGATTGCACAGGGAGTCTTAAGAGAGAAATGTTTCTTTCTTGCTAAACGATTCACACCTGTACTGATAACCACCCGTTGAACTAAAATACCATGCCAGAGAAGGCTTTCTCTAACTGGACACATGCTCAGTAAGGCAGAGGCACTGCTGGCAGCGAGGAGGCACTAACTCACTTTTACTCTTTTCTTGCACACATGACGAGCAGCCGAAGGACCTCGTCCTGTGGCTTGTGACTGGGTACCAGCTCTGTCTCTGCCCGGAAATGAGTGGACATTAGGGAACCCTGCCTGGAAGGTTTGGGGGAGCTTCACTGGACTCGGTCAATGGCAGGGTGCAGGTGGGAGCAGTGGGCCTTGGGCCTCCGCAACAGACCAAGGCCTCCAGCCTGAGCTCGGATCCCTGATCCCTTTGTCACGGGCCACTTCCGGCGGGTACATGGGGCGCGGGCTCCCAGCGGCGTTTGGCTGGTGATCACAGGCGGGCGCGGCGCGGGCGCCCCAGGACGCTCAGCGCGCGCGCTCCCTGGCCACAGATCAGAGGCGCCCGCCCTCCGCCCGGCCGTCCCGGGAGCCCGCCTGCTCCTTGGAACGCGATCACAGGCCAGGCCTCCCGGCCCCTGGGGCGGGGAGGGGTGCCGCTCGGCCCCCGGGGAGAGCAATCGGGATGCGTTCCCACGGGGAGGTCCAGGGCTGAGTGAGAGCTTCTTCTAGCTGTCCCTCGGGGCGTCCACTGCCGGTGGGAAGGTTGCGCGGGGAAGAAAGGGGTGTCTTTCCGCCTCTTGGACGAAAGGGAGGCCAGTGCTAAGCGGCCCCAGGAGGGACTGTGTACACGCACTGCAGTCACGGCCAGTCGGTAGCCACCGAATATGGACTCAACCACAGGCGTGCTGAGGATGGGCTTTTCTAGAATGTTTTTTTAAGGAATCTGCACGCTGTTAGTTTCCTGGCCACAAGAAAAGAAAGAATGAAGTGCACATGAAATGGGCAAGGCTGGCTTGGATCTAGTTTAAAGGGATCCGATCCTTCCCACAAAGGAAAGTGGGTGTGATGATGCCCAGTGTCTCACCTGGTCCGCCACTCCTCACCTGCGAGCTGTAGGTGGGTACCCGAGCTGCCTTCCCTCATGTTACTCTACCTGCAGGCACTCGGGGCAGTCGTGTGTGTGTGTGTGTGTGTGTGTGTGTGTGTGTGTGTGTGTGTACACATGGTACAGGTAACCTTTCCAGACTCTGGGCCCTGCAAGGAAGCAAGTGCCTAGCACTCTTCACCTGTACCAATGGCCCCTATACCTACCATAACTGTTCAGTCCCTTATCCCCTCTACAGGAAGTATAGGAAAGCTGGTATCTGGTGTATGAATGCAGGGGTTCCCATCCAGTGGTCAGAGGCCATAAGAACTGTTGTGAGGCAATTCCTGAGTCCGTATGCTCACCAAGCATTACCCATAGACCAAACCAAACAGAATGTCTAGAAAATATATATTGTTGTTTTTCAAATTTATGTAGGGAATAGGATTAATTTTTTTTTTTCAATGTAACTCAATTCAGGGTAGCTCTCCTCAAAGGGCATTTGACCTATCAACAGCACAGTTATGCAACTATAAATGTGCTGGTAGAGGGCGTTGTGGTTGCCTTCCCAGCATCCGTCTACCCACCCCCAATGAGTGGTAGCCTCTTTTATTGTCTTGGATTGGCCAGAGCCAATGGTTCACTGACCTGGCTACACATCAGAATCACCTGGGAAGCTTCTCTGATGCCCAGCCACTCCGATGGCAATTGAATAGGGACCTCTGGAGTTCTGAAGGGCGATTCTAATATGCAGTTGGCAATGAGAAGGGCTGGTCCAAACCTTCAGAGGACTCTCCGCCCCTTGCCAGAATGATTGGTTCAGAGATGGGCAGTGGCCTGAGGCCGAAGCCAATCAGCATATGCTGAGGTGAGTGGTAAGGAGGGACTATGGGAAGCCAGAAAGAATATAAGCAAAAACACAGAAGTATGAAATGCACTATATGTAAGAAACAGTAAGATGTTCAGAAGCCAGAAACACAGAGTGTACGCTTACCAACGGGGGTCGGTGATGAGGCTGGAAGACAGGTTTAAGAGCTTATTATTAAGAGTTCTAACTGGCACAGCATGTGAATTTCTCTTTCACGGGGAAAAAACAAAAGTAATATTTCAGCCTAAAATTTACATGATCTGATTTGGTTTTTAGGAAGGTAATTTTGGTGTCACTATGGAAAAGGGATTTAAATGGAGAGAGATGAGGGCCAGAAACTGATTAGGAGATGGATGCAATGGGCTGGGGAAGAAATTGTGTAGGGCTAGGGAGTTATAAGACATACCAAAAATTTCAAGGACTTCCATGTCACTGTGACAAATGTGATCTTGGTATAGAATTCTACTTCTTCCTTACCTTCTTCACAGTGGCTGATAATGCATTCTAAAGAGGAAAGACAGAAGGAAAGTTTTCAAACGTTTTAAAAACCACAGAACAATGAACAATTATAACACATTGACAACATTATCAAAAAGTCATTTCAGATTAAATGCCTGAAATTATCAAAATTTAGTATGCTTATTTAAAAGTGGGTTTATTTGAAGTAGACTGTAGAAAATAAAATTCACCAATTTTAGATGTGCAGTTTGATGAGTTTTGAAATGTACGTAGTCATGGGACCCACACCATAATTAATATATGTAACATTCTCACCACCCCAGAAAGTTCCCTCATATCCCTTCAAGTCAAATTCCTTCTTGCACATCCAACTCTTGGCAATCACTGACCAGGTTCTACCCCTATAGTGTTGCCATTTCTAGAATATTATATAAATGGAATCATAGAGTCTGTAGCCTTTTGAATCTGGCTACGGATTGAATTCTTTCACTTAACAAAGTGTTTTTGAAATGCATCCAGGTTGTCACACTGTTTGGATTTATTACAATTTGTTTATCCACTCAGCAGTTAGACATTTGAGTTATGTCATGGACTGAAGATGCATCTGTATCTGAATCCCTGGAAACTGTGAAAATTATCTTAGTGGCAAAAGATGTGGTTTAGTTAAGGATCGAGAGGAGGAATTTATCCTGAATTATCTAATTGGGTCCTAAGTGCCACACATGTATCCTTATAAGAGAGAGGCAGAAGGAGTTTAGAGATAGACACGGGGAGGGGAGATGATACAACTATAGAGTGGAGAGAGGTACAGCTACGAAGCAAGGAACGCTAACAGCCACCAGAAACTGGAAAAGGAAAGAGTCTCTGCTACAGCCTCCTGAGGGAGTGCTGTCCTGCCCACACCTTGATTTTGGACTTCTCACCTTCAGATGTGTAAGACAACAAATTTCTGTTGTGTTAAGCAATGAATAAAAATTTCAGCTTCTCCACATCCTCACCAACACTTAGTATTATTAGTTTTAAAAATTTTAGCCATTCTAAAGGATGTGTAGTGGCATCTCATTTGGTTTTAATTTGCATGTTCTTCCCAGCTAGCAATGTTGAATATCTTTGCATTTGTTTGTTTGCCATGTAGATTTTCTTTGGTGAGAGGTCTGTTCAAATCTTTTGTTCCTCTTTTATTGAATTATCATTTAATTAATGATAATTTATATGCTTTTAATATGCACTATAACTGACAACATACAAATATAACTTTATTTTATTGAACAATTATTTACCAAACTACATAAAGCATAAAATGAAGCATCTTCAAAAAAAGATTTGTATTAAAACACAATATTATATTAATTTCAGGTGTACACAATAGTTGTTCAACATTTACATACCTAAAGAAGTAATCACTGTAAGTCCAGCAACCATCTGCTACTGTACCACGCTATCCCAATATTATTGACTACATTCCCTATGCTGTACATTACATCCCCATGACTTATTTGTTTTATACCTGGAAATTTGAACCTCTTATTCCCCTTCACCTGAAATGAAGCATCTTATGGTTTACATTTTATATTATGAAACACAATATACTGAATAGATTGTTAATGAACTCTATTTGACAACTCTCTCTTTATCAGGTATTAGCATTTGGAACAATGGGGCTGAGTCAGAACTTCATATCAGGTGCAACATCAAGTCTATTCATTTATTTATTTTTGTTGGAGCACAGAGGGTGTTGTAGCAAAGGGAAGAAGAACACAAATTGCATGTTTTGCAATATTTGGATATCTTTGCATTGGGCTGCTCCAAAAATCATTAATTATTTCATCTTGGATAGCTTACCTTCCAGTTTTTCAAGATCTGGAGGATGAAATTATTCATTGCCATTCTGAATTGTTCAACTTTTTGTTTGTTCAGAGCTACAAGATCAGCTTTTTGTTCAAAACTGCTATCTTTCAGATATATACATGAGAAAAGTTGAGTATAATAAATGTTTTATTATTTAATGAACCTTGAATACTATCGCAAATACGTGCGGAGAGTATAAGAATCATAACAGGCTGGTAGTTATTGAATACACAACATACCACAATGAATTGACAAATGTGCTTACATATCCACAGACATCACACATTCTTCCATTAGCTGAACTTACTTCCTGGTCTACCCAGGTGTATTGTACCATTATAAAAGGGAGATTATCCTATTTCACTAAAAACCTCTGTATAAATATATTTAATATTGGTCTTACATATATGTTTTTAAAATATATTTTAGAAGATATATCCTCGCATACAATTATTATTTGAAGAATTGCCTCTTCATGGCATGGAAAAGTCTGAGAAGTCCTGTACCAAGCAGATTCATTCATTACTTCACTAAATTTTATTTAACTGTACATCAGTTGAAACCAAACTTTAGCATGTGTCATTGTCACCTAGGGAAATGGCTTGTTACAATGCGGGTTCCCATTGCAATCCCCACAGAAGTCGTGAGTCCACTGGTCTGGGTAGGGGCTCCCCGGGAGTTTGTTAAGCTTTGAGAAACAGTACATAATGCCCTCAGTTGTCCCCAACTAGGATTGTTAAATTTTCTGATAGGGCTTTCTTCTAATACAGGGGAATTAAAATAAAATTTAGACTAGTAACACACAGGAAAAAAAGGTATAATTCAAGGATCATGTAACAACAAGAAATCTAACTAAAACAAAAAGAGTTTAACAGTTTATTATACACATTGACCCTGGATATGAAGTACAAACCCTAGGGTCTAGTTGAACACATGCGAGCCTAGAGTGAGAAGATTTGGGTTCCATACCTTTACCTAACACAATGGGCTGTATGGCCTTATATGTATTTAAATCACATGACCTCTTCAGATCCAAACAGCAAGGAATAGCTTGGAGATCCCCACCTAGTAGATTGGGTCCTTTGTGGGCTGTGTTCCTTGGCTGGTACTGTGGGTCCCTTCCAATGGTTTGCTGGAATTCCTAATAGGAAGAACAAAGGCAGCAAGTAGCTGACTCCACTCTTACATTTTTTAGGCAGATTAAGATCCCCACTGTTCACAAAAAGGTTGAAAAAAATCCCTGGGCTAGATAAATTAAAGGGCATTTCAATTTTATAATTCAGTTTTACTTACAATATAAAACTCAATGTGGATAACATTTTGATTAAAGGAGAGACTGAGAGAAAAGGTAAAGAAATACAGAAGTATTAACAAAGAGCAAACCGATGAAAACAAAATGATTTTGCTTCATGATTCTCTTTGTCTCACCTTCCTTTCTCTCACTCTTTCTCTACCTCTCCCTCCCTCTTTCTGCAGTAGGCAGAATTCTAAAATGGTCCCCATATTCTTGACCCCTGGTGTATACACATTCATTCCTAGGTATTCAATAGAACACTAATCTAGGTGTTGCTATAAAAGGATGTTGCAGATGTAATTAATGTCCCAAATCAGTTGACCTTAAGATAGGGAGATTAACTGGTAGATATGACCTCTGTGTCTAGAAATCAGAAAGAGGGAAATCAGAGAAATTTGGAGCATGAGAGGACCTGGCTGTGAGAGAGATGGTGGAGCCATATGGCGTGATATACAGGCCTCCTCTGGGAGCTGGGAGTAACGTCTAGCTGACAGCCAGCAAGGAAACAGGGACCTCAGTCGTACAACCACAAGCGATTGGATTCTGCCAATAATCTGCATGAGCTTGGAAGCAGAGTCTTTCCTAGATCCCCCAGACAATAACTCAGCCTGGCTTATGCCTTTATTAATGTTGTTATACCAGACGTCTAACCGTTGCCTTCTTAACTGTCTGTTCCTTACCTTATTGTACTGATGCTCTTACCTGACACTCCTAGTCTTAATGATCCTGCTCCTCCACCCTCTAGTCAACTCTTCTTTAGCCTTCAGAATTCATTCAGGCAGTATTTCCTCCAGGACGCCTTTGCCAGTTCTGTGGTCTGCTTTACAGTTCCCTGTACTATGATTATTCTTACAGCACTTGGTAGAGAATATACCAGATGCTATACTAACTGCTTTACACGGTTGATTTTATGAATCCTCACAACAGCCATATGAAGGAGATGCTATTATATCCCCATGTCACAGATTAGGAAACTAAACCTCAGCATGTTTAAGTGGCAGGTCCGAGTTCATACGAGTACAGCCAGTAAGTAGTGGAGCTGGGATTCTAACCCAGGCAACATGACGTTAAAGGCCATCATGTAAAACCGCTTCAAATTTAGCAAACACTGAAAATTTGTTGTAATTCTTGTTTTTTTGTACATGTTTTCACCACACAATTATAGTCTAAGGACTTATTTTACTCATCCATGCTTCTTTGGTGACTACTACAATGTGAGGGAAGGAATGAAATTATTCTTAATCTCAAAAGTTGCAGAAAGACCCCACCACTCAGCTGCCTTGGTCTCTCCCCTAAGACTCCCTTCTCCAGAAGCCCTCATAATCCAGCAAATAAGGGGTTAATGCCTATTACAGTATAGGTCTCCAGGATCCTGCTCCAGATCTGTAAGGACCTTCCAACATTTGTTCTGACTCATAGGTGACTCTGTAAATATTTTGACTATCATCCCACCTTCATGGGATTGTTGGGTAGATAAAATGATTTACCACTTATGAAGCTTTTTGCACATTTCCTAGCATATAGTAAATACACAGTGCATGGTATTTATAGTGGAGATTTATTTTCTATTGCGACCTTACATCCATTACTTCTTCTGGACACAGACCATATTTTCCATGAATAACCACCATGCGTATGGGACGGGAGTGGCTTGTGATCAGGCCTGGCCAATGAAAATGTTTCATCCCTCCTGCCACAATGTTTGGTACAGGAATGGGGACCTGACCCAAAGTTGAATCAATGAGCCATGTTTAGCTTATGTTGTTCAGGGAAACACCTGAAGAGGAATTTGGAGTGGTTGACAAGTAATCTCTAAAGTCTCTCTCAGGTCTAAAAATTTGTTACAGAATACCTAACCGATGCTAATAAAAATCATATTCAAGAGATGAGAGACAGATTGCAACTTAAGTATATCACTTGAGTACCTGTATCCAGCAAAACCTGTTTACAACTCTGAATTTTTCAGAAACATTAATAAATTTCCTATCCCCTTTTTTGTTTAATTAGTTTTGAGTGGGGAGTTTGACGCTCCCTGAGTCATACCGCAGTGCCTTAATATTATAATTTGGCAACATGTATTTAGTACCTACCATGTGCCATTATTCTCGCTTCTGTTTTCATCCTCTGTGAGACTGGTTCCCTTCATCTATTGATGGCATCCAACAGTTGGCCCACCGGAGGGTGGGAGCACTGATGCTTGCTCTCCACTGATGCTTTACTTCCTCTCAGGACACCCAAAGAAAGAGCTTGTCCTACATTTTGTTCTTTATTTGAGCTCCACCATTAAGCACTAGTGTGTTCTTCATAAAGACTATGAAATTCCCAAAGGCAGTGGCCACAGTTTGTTAATATTCATTGATCCCTGGAAACAATGTGTTTCCCCAAAATAGGTACTTAAAAGACGTTGGGCTAACACTCTTGAAAGTCCAATAAAGTGGATAAACAGCGATAGTTTGTGATCAATGAAGACAAATTATGCTAATTTGCCCAGTTGATCAGTGACTTCTGGGCATTATAAAGTCTGATACCTTAACAGTCATTTGGAACACTTCACAGGCATCAACTGTCATAAGTTTGGCCCAAATCACTGGTCTCTGAAATACTAGTTTCCCTTGCTTTTGGCCTTCTTAATAACTAAATCAGATCAGTATATGGCATTCCAATCAGTTCTGTGATGGCCCAAGCAACCCAAATCAACTGACTATGGGAATTGTACTTATTATGATGACTGAATAAAAAATTATGATGTGTAAATTTTTTTCCAGGTCACACCCTCTACCCACAGGGCATTTGATGACAGGGTTACAATGCAGAGTCGCTTGGTAAGTGTCCATTCAAACTTTCTGGAACTTATTTCCTCAACCGTTCAGACAGGTGAGGACTGCCCTTTCTCAGAATATTCAGAGGGGACATTTGAGAAAATTTTAGAATTGATTGAAAGGAATGATAGAAGGAAAAGTGTTCTGGATCAGCATAAGCAGAGGAATAGTGAAAGCTGACGTTTCATGCTGTCTTATAACAATGATTTAAATGAGTAACTGAGCAGTGCGATGAAGCACAGGATTTTCCTGTTTCAATTAGGCTGTCATTTCTCGGGGTCAGGAGACTTCCTGGGTGTTGCTCAAGTCTGCTCCCTGGTGCCAGGAGAGAATTTTTGTTAATGGTTTGCCCTTTGAGGGAGAGACTCCTCTGATACTGCTGTCAATTACTCTTCTCTTCCAAGGCTCAGGCTGAGCATGGGGTGTGGATTGCTTTCCCTGTGAAAGGCCTGGGTCTCCCTGTGAAAGAAAGCCTGGAAGAGAGCTACGAGTGCCTCACTCCAACTTCCTGAGTGGGTGCTCTTGTCTGTGTTTGAGTGTTTATTCCGCTCCAGAAATCTTTAGGTCCTGTGAAAGGACTTCGCCTTAGCTATCTTTGAACAGAGCAGAACAATTGTTTTCCCTTTTCTGCTTTAAAATAGGAGATATAAAATTGGAAGTTGAAAAGTATTGCAAAGTGGGAATAAGGGAAAATATTTCTGGCTAGTCCTGCCATGTAAATATACATGCAAATGACTTTCATTTTTTTCCACTCTTTTTCTATTTAAAGGCTTTTAAAAATGAATTGACAGACATTACGCTATATATACAGCTTCAGTTCCTGCTTCTTCCTTTATCGTTATGTCCTGGCCACGTTTCTGTGCTATTACACAGACTTCATAAATATTACCTTTAATGGATACATAATATTTCATTGAGTAGATATGCTACTTGTTAACCATGACCTTATTTTCAGAGAGTTTGAAACACAATTAGATGGTGATTTCATACAAGACAGTTGGATTTCACTGACGATATAGAAGGAGGAAGCCTGATGGGTGAAAGATCTCTGGATGGGGTAGGTCTCACTTTGGTTCGAGCTGATTTATTAGCTGGTGACCTTGAACATGTGCCATTAATACATTCATGTAGCATTTTAAGGTTCCTTCCAGTTATTAGATTCTGGGATTCTTTGATTTACTCTGCTAAACCAAAATGTCTGATTTTAGCCATCCAGGTTTCTTACCAATCCATTCATTCTTCATCTACCTAAAAGATAGTAGGTGCTTAATGAGTTATTTCATATTGAAGTGAATATTTTATATTGAATTGAATTGAAGTCATTTAAGTTCATTTGAGCTCAAAAGACCTTTAATAGACCTTCAGTCCAATAGACCTCAATAGGAGAAAAAGACTATTTTAATTTCTTCATTTATAGAAATAAGTGTGTTGTAAGATCTGACTTGTTTCCTGTATAGTCACTTAGGATAGTTCTAATTCATTTCATGTCACATCATTGAGAATGACCCAAATGAACACAACACGTCTCAATTTCAACAGGGACATAGAAATCAGGTAACATAAAAGACCAGGTAAAAAAGGATACGGGCAAAAATATACATCTTATTAACATCTGCAATTAAAAGGAATATTCAGGCTTGGAAAGGTTCCTCTGAATTACATGGAGATCACTGGATTTGTTCCATATGTAACAACTTTAAATTTGCGAGACTGTACGCCTCCAAAAATAATAGGAGAGACTCCTGCCTGACTGTCTGGAGCCCGATAAACAACCCCATTAATTAAAAGGTGCAAGTCGTTAGCATATGTTACTACTATTACTCTACACTTCTCTTTAATGTAACTTATGTTTGCTTCATTATGCCAGGTTAAACTTTCTGCTTCTTCTGAGCCTTTCTTTTTTTTTTTTAACCAGCAGTTTCTATTTTATATCTACTGAATATAGTATTATTATGTAGTGAGAGTAATCTCTTTAATTTCTATATGAGAATAAATCCAACCTTAATAATTTAATCACTACTTATAGAAATTTGAGATGCAGAGAAAAAATGCTTCAAAAGCAAAAACATCAGTGCTTAGAAATATATATCAATACATGCAAATGGCAATTTATCCAATACTCCAAAGTGATATTGCTATCTAGTGGTTGAAAACTCACCTAAAAGATCTCATCATAGCTAGAACAATAAGAACAAAAAGAATATAACAGATACAAAA
Source organism: Rhinolophus sinicus (assembly GCF_036562045.2). NCBI lineage: Eukaryota > Metazoa > Chordata > Mammalia > Chiroptera > Rhinolophidae > Rhinolophus > Rhinolophus sinicus. Next base: position 41,213,819 of record NC_133754.1, on the reverse strand, counting down.
TGATGCATGTCCTCAGTGGTACTCCATAGAAAAAAAAAAGAGAGATGGTGGAAAACAAAGTAAAAACACATCTTCCCCAATTGTTTTATAATGTTTAATAAAACATTTTAGCAAACTGTTTTCTAAAGTAGAATTAAATTTAGTATAAAAATACAATCATTTTATTTTCTGTTACTCTTCAATTTGCTTTTTATCAAAGATCCAAGTTTTGGAAAATTGAACTCACAAAGTTACTATGAAAGTCTATACACTTTCTTTCAATACTGGAAAATGTTTAAATTAGCAGGATCTTAAGAAGATCACCAATTCATATTTTATATAAGTTCACTAAACTTTAAACAAGAACCTTCTTAACTTTGCCAATTGAGTTCTAATTTATAAAGAAAATTCCATTCACATTGGTTTAAATGACCAGAAACAATGTAAGTCTATTGATTTTTCAGGATGTTAAAAAGAAAAAAAAATTAAATATTCCTGCTGCTCTGTGAACTTGGAAATGTCTTTATTTGCTACAAAAATGCATGGCCTGTCTCATTCAATTATTGAAGGTACCTTAGGGTAAGAATTTATTCAATCAGGAGAGCCACTGATCAATAAGAAAGAGGAAAATCCATTCGTTCAGTTCATTCATTCAACATATGTATGGAGTTCTTCCTATGCACTGGGCACACTGGAGGAAAATATTTAATTATGAATTCTTAGATCACAATCAGATGCTCCTGAAAAGTCACCATAAAGCCTTCCTGGATACACACCCTTCTTTTAATTTTCAGAAATAATTTGAGCAATTGCTTTCATGCACATAACATACCCCTCTATATATGTCATCAATAATTGATTACCGAGAGCGTCTTATGTACAAAAAGCTGTGAAAGATTCATAGACAAATAAGATAAATATCTTACCATCAAAGCACTTACCAACCGGTGGGAAAGGGAGGAGATGTTACTAATAATAACAGCAATAGGGGGTAGAAAGTGCTAGGTGTATAAGAGGGCCTGCCAAAGCTCAGAGGAGAAAGGAATTATTTCTGTTTGGGGGCGGGATTGTAATTACTCGTTAGGTTTTCTTCCTTCCCGGCTGTAGTGTAAGCTCTGTGAAATCAGAGCACAAGTGTGTCTGTCTTAGTTGAATCCTGAAGAATGAATACATACCTGACACATACTAGGTGTAGTAGGTACGCAAAACTACTCATTTGTCTAATGAATGAATGACTTGGCATTCGACTTAGGTGGTAAAGGATTAGGATTCAGTTACATGGACTGGGAAGGGGGTGGGGGTTGTTCCTGATCAGGGAAATGTGCACTGAAGGGGACGCGCAGGTGCATAGCACAGCTTCACATTTCCAGGTTGAATTAGTCAAGGTCATTAACAAAAGGTGCTGCAAAAGAAATATCCCTACATATCAAAGGCTTATACAATAAGGTTTTATTTCCCTCTTAGGTCAACACATGGCCTCCAAGGTTGCTATGGCAGGGGAAGAAACGGATGGAGGAGCCATCCTGGGTCTTAACTGCCTTGGTCTTTGCACGCACTCAATTAGAACTAATCATGCGACCAATCTAACTGCAAGGGAGCCTGGGAACACGGGGAAGGACAGAATATTTGGTGAGTACAACCTCTCTGCCACTCAAGTCTGTGTTTATTTGCATATCACTTCTCTCTCTCTCTCTCTCTCTCTCTCTCTCTCTCTCTCTCTCTCTCTCCCTCCCTTCCTCCCTCTTTTCCTCCCTCCCTCCCTCCCTCTGTGTGTGTGTGGGGTGTGTGTGCGTCTGTGTGTGAAATTTTGATTTGCCCCCATTTCCTCTAGCCTTTTCCAGGTAACAGATCAAAACTCTTGCTTCCTTTGTCACTCCCATAAACTAAAGGTAAGTGCTTTTTCTATCTCCCTGCTTAATAAGTACTTGTGATAATAATGATTACATTCAAATCTCAAGCTGTGCCCATGACTAATCTGAATTTTATTCATAAATACAAGCGATAAATTCTCAAATTTATTTGATTATCATGTATTTGAGTTGGAAATATGTCTTAAAGAGATTTTCATTTTGAGCTTACCAAGAGAGAATTTTGGTTAAGGTTTATATCCAATTAACCTTTTGGTGACTCAGTTTCCTGATCTGAGAAAAATAGGATTATGATACTAGTTTGTAAGATTCTTTGTTTCTTCAAATAACCTTAGTGCTCTGATCAGGGCTGAACCATGTAACAACTAAATACTTAATTTTAATATATTATACATAAACATGTGAAACAGCTGGCAGGATGGCAAGCAACCCCATGGAGAAGCATAGGTAAATACATCAGGTACTTAGACTAGGGTATTGTATGTATGTGGTCTCTGACATTTTCCTGTCATTTTTTTCTTTGATTTGATTTTTTTTATTTCCTCTGAGGATGGAAAATGAGTTGTATTAGTCAGAGGAGTAATGAGTTTTTGTAATTGTCTGAGAAAAAAAGAGTTAGGTAAAGATTTCTCTGGAATTTAAACTAAAAAATATGGGAACTGGCCAAACTGAATTCACTCTAGATTTGAATTAGGCGTGATTAGTCGAGTATCAGAATAAAACATGTACAAATGAATGAAATCTCTTTTGAAATTTTTGAAAATCCTGGGATCTTAGTGTTTGAATGCAGGGTTAGTTTGCAGTTAAAAAGAAATTTTGAAGGCAAAATACCCTCTAAAAAAAGAAGCCATCAGAAAAGGCCCAAACAATTGTACGCGGAGTATTTCTCTGAATCAGTTGTTCTCCAACTTCAGGGTGAATCTGAATTACACAGACACTGAGGAGCCCCAAAAACCCAGGAATTCTAATTCTGGAGGTCTGGTGTGGAATCTGAGAATTTGCATTTCTAAAACAGGATGCTACAGCTGCTGGTCTGAGAACCAAACTTTGAGAATCAATATTTTAGGTCCTTCTCTTTGCAAAGAGGACTTAATGCAGGTAATAATGAGAAACTATGTCCTGAATAAATGTTTCTGGCCTTCATAGCCAGGTTGTACTTGTGCCTGGTCACTTCACTGGCTATGGTAAACTCCACTCAGCATTTCTTTCTAATCTAGTGTCTGCAACAGTAATGGGTTAAAGGTAAGGATGGTAATTTGGATTGCTTGTGGATAGAGTCAAATGAGGAGATTGCTTTAGGTTCCCATTATTTTACAGAATTTGGGGTCTGACAGGGATGTTAAAAGCTCTTTGATGGAACCTGAGGCTTTGAGATGGATGCACCGTTGGAGAGGCAACCAGGGCTCATCTTAATCCCTTCGGTTTATCAATGGGATAAGAGATACAGTTCTCACAGTCAACACGCTTGCATTGACCAGGTCTACATTCTGTGGGACAATAATTTTACAACATACCTTGATGCAAGCTTTGTAAAACTCATATAGAGGCTCTTTCACTTGTCCAAATCAAAAATACCTGATTTAGGAACGACAGATGAATAATTGAAATGAGTTTGTCCAAGGAACTTTGTGGAAATCAGTCCTTAGATAGCTAAACAAGACAAACTACCTCCAAATTGCTAATTAAGTCATTATGCATTGAGGGATCTTCCATCGTGCTTGCAAGCGAGTTGCCTTTTACAATAAACAAATAGCACTACTTAGTAATTTTTATTAATAGAGTTTCTGTATATACAATACCACTTTTAAGTTTGATATTATATTGCATAAGTACCTTGTAAAGCATGTAATAAACACCTAAATTATAAGGAATGTGGAAGTGCTAAGGTAGCCTTGCAAATCAGTAGGAAAATAAATCAGGCCATAGAAAGTTTTAACCACCCTGACACCCACCAAAAGGTTCACATGTAATAACATAACGAAAGCTATATTGTTTTCTACTTGCCTGACATAAGTTGTTATTCTCCAAGGGCTCAGTTCAGAAGCTAGGCAAAAGTCCATTGCCACAGATTGTTTTTTAAGGAGAAACTGTAGAGATGAGCACATATGATGCCATTTTTCACCCAGAGCCATTCTGGATATTAACTATCCTAAAAACCATGCCTATAAATTCCTTCTCTAGGCTGTAAGAGAAACTCACTGACAATAAGGATATTTCAGTAGAATACTGAAAAATATTCAGAGCAAGGTTCCAAACTCCACACATGGCTTTTAAAAGTGCCACTCATTGGCGATGCTTCTTCAATGCAATGCCTCTGATTTTCTATCTTTGTCTTGATCTTCCATTTGTAATTGAGGAAACACACACACACACACACACACACACACACACACACACACACATTTATTCAATCTAGACATATATTTGTATTAGGCAAAGACTTCTTGAGGGAATCACAGTACACAATTAATGCAAGTGCTTCTTTCACAGCCATTCTATGAGATGCTTTATACTCAGCCCCTTTAACAATACTTTCCATCCACTAACTTTCTTCCTCAGTCAGACCTGCCTCTAGCCTCCACTGGCTCCAAGAGTCTTATGTATTTGTCTTGCACTGCTGTGTCCTGCCTTGCTTGCTTTGAGCCCCATCACCCTGTAGTTCTTATAAAAAGTTTGGCAGTCGCGCCCCACTTCTCAGCAAGACTTAATAACAGTAAGGTCTCATAATACTAGGCCATCATTATTTGGATAATATATGCTATTAAGAATTATCACAAATAATTGAAACTAAACTACACTTGTAAAAATAAAGGAACAAAGTACATATTGTGGTGTGGCTGTCTGTGCAGGATGGTTCTCCCAGACTGAGGGGTGAATTAGAAAAGGGTGAAATGAATAAAATGAGAAACTGAGAGTCAAGAACGGTCTCAGTCGCCTGTTGCAAGAAGTAGTTTTGATTTGTTGAACTTGGCTTTGATTTTTCTTCACTGATATTTAAATATAATATCATGACATCTTTAATAGATCTTAGTAATCTTGTACCCATATGCATAACATTCTGGCTAATCGACATCCAATTTCCTGAGAATAACAGAATGAAACTAGATGGCAGTTGTACAAAAAGGCAATCGGGAATCATGAGAAAAAAACTGTACATTACTGAACTAGAAGCCAAGAAGCATGGGAACACAGCCATGGGATATCTAGTTTCACCAATAATATTAATCGTGGCTGCCATTCATTGAGTGCTACCGAAGTGCCGTTTTGTTGTGGAGGAAACAGGTGTAGAAGAGATGTCTTATCTGAGGTCACAGAGTAATTGGTGCAGATGAGATGTGAACACAGATAGGTCTGAATCAGCTTTGCTGTTAACCAACAGCATTACTCTCCCTCAGTAGGAAAATGAAAATTCAGCCTCTGCAAGGCTGGGGGCTCTGCAAAATGGTGCTGGGGCTGCCTGTCTGTCTTCTGCTGAGAGTTTTAGGCCCATGCCCTCACCCTCCCTGCCACACAGAAGTACTGCCAGTGACTCAGAGCTCCGTGTCCCAGCAAGGAAATGTGGGTTTTCCATAGTTTGTTGTTGTTTTTTTTCTGGAGTATCTCCTTGCTCCTGCAATGCCAGTTTGAGAGATGGGTTCTCCTACTGCCTCTCGGATAGGGACAGCCCTCAATTAAGGGTTAGAGGAAGGAGGGAGAGGCCATTCCAGACTACTGCTGCCCATGAGACAGGCTTAGCCACCTTGTAAGAGCTCAAGGTGAAAATGGGCTAATGCTCTGATGATGTTACAAGTACAGGGACTGCAGAAGTGATCACTGCCCTCAGCAGTCAAAGGAAGAATACAAAGTGCTTTTAGTTTGTTCATGTTCCCACTGTCCCCAAAGCTATATTTCACATGGGAGACAAGGGTTGGCCCAGTCAAGACCCTAGGAGAGAGAGACTGAAGGCCTGAAGTGGCGCTCCCACCAGATTTCTTCGGGGAGAGGCTGGCAGAGAAGATGGAATGAGAATAACTTTATGTGGACCCTCCAACTCACCAAGTTCACTACTCACTTCTGGGGAGGATGGTATACCCAGAGCAGAGCCCATGTGCTAGGCTCATTAGCGGTGGGGAGGTGGGGAACAGAGTATTCCAGGAGACCCTGGAGGTTTCCTTTTTTCTTTTAAAGTAATGCAGAAAGTTAGCTAAATACTCCCAGGAGTGGTTTGGTCCTGCCCAACATGACCTAGTCAAGAGACCATGTTTCACTCTGGCTGAGGTGGCATCAACATATTAAAGGTCAGTGTCTCCCCAGGTTGGCTGTGGAACATCCTGCCCTGCAACGCTGGTTGCTCACACGCCGTCATTTCTCAGATTGCAGGACATCCTATGGATGCTTTGGGGTTAATGCAGTTGGAGATAATCGTAACTCAAGGGGTATTCTTTGTATTTTCCTACAAAATCCTCAATGCTTTGCACCCATCCAGTTAGCATCAGGAATACCTACCCTTCTTCTTGCACTGATTTGTCTGCAGAATCTTCTTGTTCTTCTTTTATGAATTAACTCATCTTGCTCATGTCTCACCTGTTCTTAAGTGCCTTGTACCACATTGCCAGCCTTCTGCCATCAATTTTACCTAGACTCTGCCATCAATTTACCACTTTTGACTATCTCTTTGAGCTCCTGCCTTTTCAGAACCTGTTAAAAGACTTTTATTTTCTACCCTCAGCAGGCCCAGCTTCTGTTCTTTGTTTCACTCAACATGGTTATTATTTCTCACCCAGGGCTCACTATTTGCTCCCTAAGAATTACTGCCTAGCACCCTGGCTTCATGAAATCCTCTTCTTTGTTTAAAAACAGTTCAATAAATAAATAAGGGGGATAAGAGAAAGCTTCTTTATAGCAGAATTCTGATTCATAAATGTAGGAGAATGGTGGAAATAGAAAATTACCATTTGGCAAACACAACAGTAATAGTGGTCAGAGGCAAGGGACATGCATGGATGATAAAAGCAGTGTGGGCAAAAGTATGAGAAACAGGATATTTGCACAATCTTAAAGTGTCTTCCCCTAAGAAACTTATGAATTACAAAGGGAAAATAGTTACCTGTTAGTGAAGAAACCTATCAGATACCACCATAGCCAAATGATCAAAGCTAACGCCACCCATAATGAAACATTGTGACATCAGGTGCCTGAGAAGGGCACACCAGCACTTCCGTGGAATTCTTATCCCCAAAAAAACATAACCTAATTTTAATCAAGAGGATACATCAGACACATTCGAATTCAGGGACATCCTACAAAATAACTGCCCAGTGCTCTTCAAAAATTGTCACAACAGACAAAGAAAGACTGAGGAGCTGTTTTAGATTAGAAGTGAGTAAGGAAACATTACAACTAAATACAATGTGTGATCCATGATTGGATGCTAGATTAGATAATGTCCTACAGTGGAACAACTGGTGAAATTTGAATAAGGTCTATAGATCAGTTAATAGTATTATAACAATGTTAATTTTCTGGCTTTGATAATTGTTCTGTAGTTACTTAAGATATTAACATTTAAAGACTATGAGTGAAGGCTATACATGAATTTTCTTACTGCATTTGCAACTTTTTTGAAAGTCAGAAATTATTTGAAAATTAGAGGTTAAACATTCACAAAAAGCTTACTCTTGACAATGGATTTAAATCTTCTCTCTCTAAAACTTGCTATATGAACGTAAGGCAGTCAGATCACGCATACAACCACCTTGGCAGAGTGTAAGTTTGGGCTTGGGAGTGAGTAGATAACTATTAGGTCAACAAACATTTACTGAGCATCTACTATGCCCCAGTGATTACGCTAGGTACTGGAACTTTCTGGTTGGGAGCCATGCCTGTATTTAGTTACACTTATATGCCTTGTTTCCCAATTTATATGGAGAGCTCCTAGAAGACCAAAGGAATATTTCTTTGTACTTTCCTACAAGGTACAAAGGAAAGTACCTTGTAGGAAACAATGCCATTTACATAGCAGCCCCTTGGTAAAAATATATTCAGTAATTGGGTGACTATTTCTGTTATTCCCTCTCTGTGAGTCAACATGGATGGTTGGTTACTGGTCAATCCCATTGTTCAATTAAGGGCAGGCTCCACTTATACTCCTTTTTCTGGTATCAAGTTGCTTTGGCTATTTCTCTGTATCATATGGCATACCTCTTCCTCTGCCCTTTCCTCCTGGTAATAGCTCTGTGGGAACACACTGGTGTGGGAACACACCAGGCCCTCTGGAAACACTCTGATGAAAAGATACGCTTTCGCTGTGACCTTCGGCAAATCGCTTGACTTTTTTGTGCCTCCTTTGCTCTGCCTCTAAAATGGGAATCCTGGTAATGTTTTGTCAATGGCTTTGACATCCTTCTTTCCCAAGTCTAAGTGCAAATTATACCTAATTAAGAGTAAGTATAAGACTAGATACAGGAGTGAGTCTGCTACTGGGGAATGGCAAGCCTATTTCCACTTTCAGTGAGAGAAAGCTTCTTGTTCTTGAGATGCTTTTAAGACACGCTTTCTCCTGGGTACATCATAGCTGGCGAAAGTCTGGTTTATTCCTAAGAAACTTTATCTAGAAAGTACATGCAATCATATCTCAGATCCCTACCTCATCAACTACTCTCTTTCAAAGGATCAAAATCATCAGGATAAATAGAGTAGATTATACGTGTGCCTTTAGCAATTTTACAGTAGTCTGAAAAACATAAATAGGAATAAAGAACAATTATTTTTGAACAACACTGGAATAAATTGGTCATCTTACAGATTCAACAGGAAAGAAAGATGTGTCATTCTAGGGGCATTTGGGCCAGTAACACCACTCTTGCCCTTCTTTCCTAATCCCAAGTTTGTTCCTGTGATGAAGTGTATGTTTACAGGAGAGCCAAGTCATAATTCTGAATGGCATTTTAGCACCTCTGTTATTGTCTATACTATAGGGCTCAGCATACACATATAAATCTGCTATTTCGTATAAGATAGTTTACAGAACTGTCCTATATTGGCAGTTTAGGAATAGTTATCAGAGAGATTGGTATAGTAGCCTTAACAGAGAGATTGGTTAATAGCCTTAACAAGAGATTGGTATAGAAATGCACATCCAAAGCGAACAGAAGAGGATTTGGAATGAAGAAGCGTTCCTGTTTTAGAAGAGCTTGTGAGCCGCTCTGTGAGCGGTGCTTATGGAAACTGCAGCAAGAGAGGCACTGGGACTAAAACCAGCCAGAAGACACAAGGCAAGCATGCATAAAATAATCGCATTGTCGCTGTGTGCCAGAATTCAAAGCAGGCAGGGGCACGTTACTATTGTGGGAAAGTGGTCTGTAACCATTCCGAATACACACTCAAAGACGAGTATTTCCGGAGATGGAACAGAAAAGGGAAAATTCAGATTTTGTTCCTCAAGGAAGGACACAGAGAGAGGATTCCCTAAGGACTGGAAACTAAGTAAAAATATGCATGCTGTGGCTGCCGATAATAGAGACTCAGGCTGTGAGAGTGGGCTAGCCAGTTTAGAGATACAGTATTCAGCATATTCAGTGTGGGCAAGAGTGATAGAAAAATAATCTGGTTAACACCCTGGGTGGAGGCTGAGATGCTACAGATGCAGCTGGATACAGGATCAGCAGTGCCCATCATCTTATGGCAGGGATGTGGGATATCCTTCAAAAGTGTTAAATTGATGGAGACAGACCCGCTAACGATGCATATTTAAGGGGAGAAAAAAGGAGAAGCTTCTTAAGTAACCAAAAAAAAAAAAAAAGTCAGCACCTAGCATCAGATAGACATGCCTGGTAGAATGCAAGCTCCATTTTGTTCCTGTGAATAACTCCATAAAATTCAGCTAAGCTGGCACTATTTTAGCATAATTCACTCACCCCCATTGACCAATAGACCATGAGCTGGACAGCTAAGCAGCTTTTGAAAGTGAACCTGAAATATCCCAGAGAGTAGAAGCAGGAGTTTAAACTGACTGCAAATAAACATGGTTCCATCAGGCAAAGATTATCTAGTCTGGCATCTGGTCAGAAATAAAAAGATGACTTGAAGCATTAAAAGCCTCTTTTAAAAGTCTCTTGGGAAATGGAGAGTCGAAGTTTTCTCTCTTTCTGTTAATAAACCTTGATAATGCCATCATTTCCATGTCTGAGAAGGTCTTGGAACTTTTAAATGGAAAATTTGACAGCTCAATGTGGAACCCAAACTGGTTTCCTGGCAGAGGTAGGTGGTTAGTGGAAAGACAGCTGGCATTGGGAGGAGATGGGTGCATTGACTCCGGCACTCTCCAGCTGTGTCTGGCTGTGGAATAGTCAGGGCATCTCTCTGCCTCTCAGGTGCCTTCCGTCTCCACTGGCAAATTGAAGAAAACACCAGCAGTTCTTCTCACCTCCTAATGGTGTTGTGAAGACCAAAATAAGAGAACATTTGTGGAAGTGCTCTGTAAGTTGCAAAACACTGTACAAATGAAGGGCTTCCTCGAAAACATACTGTCAGGCTGACAGAAAACTCTTAGCTTCTTGGAGGGATGTTGAAAAAGGAAAACAGTGGTTTTGGAAGCACAGACAAAATGAAGCTCAACAACAGTGATTAAGAACCATCACTTTCACTATGGACACAACTGCATACAGCAGGTACACAGGAAGGAAATGTAATTGGCAAGGAAACTTCAGAAGAGAATAAATATTTGAACACTTACTTTTACGTATTTAATGCCTGGTCAACTTAAGTGAATCATTTAATATTGCATCTGCCTTACTTTCAGATTACCTATGAGATATTTGATTCTCCTTAACGAACTGTTCATTATATATAATGGAATATCTCTACAGTTGATTATTTCAATTTGGTTGATTCCAACCTCCTCAGAAAAAGGTAGCAACAAAATAAGTTTCAAGGAGCTCAGCATTTATTCTGGGAAGGCTGTGATGTCACTCACTGTCTGCTCCATTAATCAATGAACAGCGGAGACATTTCCCGCATCAGTAACTTTGCCCATGTTCCAAAGAGTCCTTTGTATTTTTCTAGAGTGTGATAATTCAATTGCAAAGATCCCTTCTGTCCCAAGGATGCTCCTTGACATTCAGATAATGCTTGACTATTCTGAAAGTTACAGAAAGTGATTATTTAGAACATTTAGTAGCTGTGGGGTTGTGTAGAAGGTGCACGTGGTACGTAGCTGATGTTTTCATTCTAATTGAGTTCTTTTTGGAGGAGGGCCTTAATTAGAAGAAACCCAATTTTAACATAGTAAACTAGCACACGCAGAGCCTGGATCAGCGGTTTTAGCTTGAGAATACAAAGTCTTTAAAATAGACTTTCTCAGGGCAGGAACCATACTATGACCGATATCTATGGATAGAAAGGTAAATTATTATTTTGACCTTTTTCTATACCATTAATTCCAATGAAAAAAAAAATCACACCAGAGGAAGATGCTTACGAATCATATCACTAACAATAACGAAATGATAGTCATGTCTTGTTACTTCACCACTATAAGAATTGATATTTTAAAATAAACTAAGAGTTAATAGAAGTACCTACATTTATGTAACACCTTGCAGTTCATAAAGATTCTCATGCAGGAGGACAGGCTTAGAATGAATGACTTACATCCAAAATCTACTTCCCCCGCTACACAGCTGTATGGCTTGAGTAAGGCATTTAACATCTCTGAGCCTCAGTTTCTTCATCTGTGAGAAGGTGATAATAACAGCCTTGGGATATCATTTTGTGGATGAAATGGGCTAATGTTTCTAATACTTCTAGCACAGGTGTAGATGCTTGCAATGTTAATTTTCTTCTCCCTATGTGGAAGTTGATGAGTTTGGACGGCCTTTGGGAACTAAATTTGAATGAAACAATGGGCAAAACTCCATTTGGAATTTCTTTGATTTCATTGACCAGAGGGATACTACAGTCCTAAAGCAAAGTATAGAGTTAGCACCAAGTAATAAATTATGAATTGCTTTTTCTCTCTACTAGAGTGCAACTAATGGCAGGTATTAATTTTAATAAATGCAATGGACACACCATTCAGGAAGGGTCTGTATGCCCAATGTCTGATCAGTGCCTGAAGCCAGCAGGTATTCAATACACATTTGTTGAGCAAATGAATGAATAAATGCCTCCCAACCTCTGATATTTTTTCTCTTCCCTACTCCTTTTGTCCAGTTTTGAGCATTCCTATCATCTATACCCATACCTTAAAAATATTTTTTTCATGGATTTTTCTACACCCTTGCAAAAGGTTGAGAGAATTCCTTGTCTAGACTAAAATGAACAGGTTTGTCATTTAATTTTCTGTAGATTTTCTCAGTGCAGAACAACTGCTCTCTAGAAATCAACATTCAGCAAGCTGCCTGGTCTCCTGCCCTTGGGAGCTTTGACACATGAGATTCCCTGTGCAGTTTCTGACACAATCCCCCTGATGGAGTCCCTCCTTCCTCTTACACAGTCCTTCCTTGATGGAGAACCTAAGTGATTCTTGCTTCCTGGTCCAGATGGTTGATGGTCAGTCTAGTTTTTAACTCAGAAATGTTTTACCAGGAGAACAGTTGGGCCTATTTTCCAAATTAACTCTAACAGTTACACTGGAAGTGACAGCTCCTTTAATGCCACTTCCTGTTTCCCAGTGTTAGATTTTAAATGTACTCATGCACATGGTTGTTTTTAAAACGCATTTGAGGTACAGATGGGGGAAAAACTCCACTAGTTTTAAGGAATTACGCCTTACATTCAGTGTAGCAACCACTTTATTGATTATTTTTAGTATTCCTAATAACATGTTCTCTGATTCCTGCCACCCAATATCCAAACCAGAAGAAATGACTATTTAAACCACAAAACAAAATTTCAAAAAAAAATCAGGGAAGTGTAGAATGATGGTAGGAAATCTTCAGGTTTTTTTTTAGTGCTTATAGTGTATGTATCTTCATCATTATAAGACTTCAGTACAATTCACTAGACATCAGGGAAGAGAGACTGAAGAGCATAAATATGCATTTTTGTCATATTGTATGACACATGTCAGGCTATTTATTAATATTATAAAGGAGTTTTGTAATTATTAGGTATTCTATTTACATATAATGTCATAGGTCTGCACTTACAAGTGTTGCTGCTTTGCATGTACTGTCAGATTGAGAAAATGCAAACCTAATGGGCTCAGCTTCTTGACATTCCACCTCCCTCTTGGTGAAAGAGTTCCTTTAAAAATCAACAGCTAAAAAATAAATTGGTTCAGGCATTTTTAGAGCAAAGATCAGAAAAAAAGTTGCTTTTTCTTTTTTTCCCTTTGAGGTTTGCATTTAATTCAATATTTTAAAATTGAAAAATGTGCTGCCTCATGGACACACTGAGATCTTGGCCTTTGGAAATTTTGGAGAAAGAAAATAAAACTTTTTCTTAAAATGTAGGTGTGCAATATAGGAATGACTATGTAGGCAAAATATGCTCTACATACAAACCTGTAAGAATCTCCAGCATTATGATCTATTAAGGGTTACAGTTTTAAATACATTCACAAGGTCATAGCTCCAAGTACTGAGCTGAGATCATCTTCAGGGCAGTACCTAGTGTTGATAATTTGTAGGATTCATTGTCTTGAAACCATCATTAACAGTATAGTTCAGATGAGTTTAAGGAAGATATTATGCCAGTTGGAGAAGTTATACATGTATTTAAAATACATTCAGTACTGTTATTCAGCCTTTCATTGCTTTCAACAAAATAAAATGCTTTTAAAAACTTCCTGAGCCGTGACCAGTTCTGCCTAGCCTGGTGTCAGATGCTCAATAAATATCTAATGAATAAGGTTTTGCTAACGTTTATTTTTTAAAAAAAATTAAAACGAAGCCTACAGAGTTTTTGCACCTCCGAGCAAGTGGAAATCCATAGAGCAAATGAACTTGATCTGGGGCTCTGATTGTCCTGTAGGCTAAAATGGTTTGTACCTAAGGTTGAAGAGGTGAAGTGCACAAAGCAAGAAGTTTGCCCTCCTGCCTTCTCAGAACCGTGGCTGACCTGAAATAACACCCACCAGCTCAAGTTCAGAATTTCAGAGCAAGGGCTGGGTGCAAGATAGAATTTCAACCTCAGTTTTTGGCCAGCACAACTGACTTTTGTACATTCCACCCCAGGAGTCCTCCCTGAGCCCCGAGCTTTGTGCAGACTCTTCTTAAGTTACTGGGAGTTAAGAGCAAAAGGGTATCTTTCATTTCTCCCTCTGTCTTCCTTCCCTGGGGAAGTGAAATGCTGAGAAGGAAATTCTGGGGATGAAGATGTGGGGTGAGCGAATGCAGACCCGCAGAGCCGGGATTTGACAACTGTGTGCGGGCCGGAGCGGGTGCTCCCAGGCGCTCAGAGAGCCGGGAGGAGAAACTATGAAACACGTCTCTAGATGGGTTACAGAGCAGCCCTCGGGAGCACGGCCGCGGCCGCAGCAGCCGTGAGCTCTGTGCTAAAGCAAAGGGCGGCGGAGCGGGATCCGCGAGGGCAATAACCCAAGTCCCTGCGTGATGGTTAGAATCCAGAAAGCTGGCGTGCACCCGGCGCTGCCCACACCCCGTTGCGGCGCGCCTGGAGTTGCGGGGCCTGGCTGCGGGAGCTCCCGCCAGGGTCCACCCCTTTGCCCCTGGATGGGGCAACTTTGCTTCTCCTGGGACTCGAGGATTTAAGTCGCTACCTGCTCCTAGCTTCTCTCTGCTCTTCAATAGCGGTCCCCCTCCATGTAGCCCCCCAAAGAGCCCGGGTCCCTTGCCTTTGTGAGAAGCCCCTCGCGGTGCTGGGGTGAGGACAGAAGGGGGAGCCAGGGACCGTGCCCACACTCTGCAGAGGAAGAGAGTGGAGAGGTGAAGAAGGGGAAGCGAGGCCTGCAAAGTTCCCCTGCCCCCATGGAGCGCTAAAACACCTAAAAGAGAGGAGGGAATGACATCCTCCTGTCTGCCTTCATTCCCAAAATTTGGGGCTTGCCCCGCTGGCAGCTACTATCGCCCCCAGGGAGGATGAAGATGTGGAGGGCGCCCTGGCTGCGACCCCATGGAGGCAGCGGTTGGATGGGAGGCAGAGACCCCAGCCCACGCTCACTCCCCGGTGCCACCATGCGCCTCCAATCTGTGGCCACTGGGCCGGGTAATTAGGCGCCCCGCCATGTTGTCCCCGCAGCCTTTCACTTTGTGCGGCTCGCCATTGGAAAGCGCAGTGTCATCAGTCTGCAAGGAGCGGCCAAATGACTGAGCGCTCGGCCGCCCCGGCGCCCCAGTCTGGGCAGCGCAGCCGGGCCGGGCGCCCGCAGAGCAGGCCGAACTGCCACCAAGCGCAGGCGGTTGCCGACTCCGGCTCCTGGTTTACTGATGTTGCTCGCGGGGTGGAAGAGGGAGGCCAAGTGGTCCCTACCATCCTCCCCGTGTCCTCCACCTTCCGAGTATGGACTCGGTGTCTGGGAAGAGCTGGGAAAGAGACCTGTTGAAAACTCTTAACGCCAACTTGAAAGACAATCAAATAGCCAGAGCTAAACCCTGTCTCCAGTTTGATATTTTGAAATGTCATAAACGCTGCAATGCAATAAGATTGCTGCTCCCTTAAATGGGCCAATAATTTCCAGCTCTCTTGCACAAATTCCTCCAACCGGGGATTTCAATGTAAAGCAATTCAAATAAGTAAAACCACTTTATCGCTGTTCAAAAATTCGCATGCATTTATTCTGTTTAAAATTTGATATAGGGCATTTTTTTTGTATTCTCATTTATCGCTTGCCAAGAAATAATTAAGAATAGGAGCTCGAAGATTAATTTTAAATAAAAAAATCTTCTCAAATGAAAATGTCAGGTCATAAAAATTCCTTTTAAATCATAACAGCATATAAATCTTTGAAATTAACCATGTAATTACAATGTCTATCAACTTTTACCTTGAGCTTTGAGCCTCTCTTTTTAATCTTCCATTCTTTTATAATGAATAGCTATTTTGAAATTAAAAAGTACTGTTCATTACACATGCCCCACTATAATAGGGTTTTTATCATATTTGCTCTATGTAAAAATACTTGCTACTTTGTAATTATTCACACGCCGATCCTTCCCTATATTGAGTAGAAAATAAAAAATGAAATAGAAGTCAAAGGTGCTTTAGAGCTGAATGATTTACACAATTCATTAAGGACGGTGATTTTTCAGTTAGCATCAGATTAAATGGTTACTTACTCTCAAATAGCCCTTGGGGAGTTGAATTGCTGGGTAGCAAACAGATTAAAGTTTGCATTGAAAGAAAAATTGAATTCAGAGGTAATCAATAGCATAATAGGGGCAGTGAGTGGTGCCTGCTGCCTGAAATGAAATTACCATATTTTTAATCTTAATTTTCCACTCTGTTTATCTGACAGTGTGGATGTGCAATCCAAACAGATAATGAGAGAGTGGGATATTGACACTGCTGTCCTCTGGAGTGCTTGTTTTCAGTGATTAAATGCTGTGATCTGTGATTACTTTGTGCAAGGATGTCGGGGCTGCTGGCCAGAACCACGGGAGGGGCACTCACTCAGCAGCTGTAGCTCTCGCTCTCCCAGGTCCTCATGTCTGAAATTCATTTTCCACCAGCAATATTGAAAAATAAAGATTACCTATTTATGTATATACTTCGGCTGCACAAATTACAATAATTAATCCCATTATAATTGTTGTCCTGACTCAAAAAATGTTTAATTAGATCAATACGTAGTGAACCCTCTCTGTAAGTTTTGTATTAATGAGCCAACAAACTTGCTTCTTTTAGGAAGATGTGAGTTACAGAAGGCAATATGCTGGGGAACTTTGAAGGGAAAGTGTATTATCATTAGAGAAGCAGTAGAGAGAATAAAACTAGGGGGCATTGTTAAAGGCATCCAGCCCCCTTGTTATATAACAAGCTCAGATATATATATATATATATATATATATATATATATATATATATATACACACACACACATATATGTATATATGTATGTGTGTATATATGTGTGTGTATATGTATGTATATATATATACACATTTAATGCGAATAGTCTTCTCTGGTTATTGGGAGAAAGTCCTCTTGTACATTTAATTAAATTAATACCTCTAGCCAAATAACAAACAGGCAATCACAAAGTTTTAAATTTACGTAAATACGATAGTCTCGAAATTCATTATCTTTTGAAATTTAAATGCACTTTGTGCTTAGCATAGTTCTGACAAGCTCCCTATATTGAAAGCATTATTCCATTTTTTGCAATGAGGAAATTCATAATGCTTCACATTAGACAACATATTATGGATGCATCATTTGAATTTGAATTCACTTAATCCTGCTATGGGAATAGATTTACAATAGATGATAGCTATCCACCATCTACACCAACAACTTGCAATGTCCAGCCTACTTTTGCTTCCTCTGGGTAAAGTCTGTGTGTGTTGGGAGAATTCAGTAATTATGCATAGTTAATTATCTTATCCTCCCTTTATACATACGTGGACCCAAATAAAGAGACATGAAGAGAAAGAATGATGGGCAGCACTGCCTATCTGATCATAGATTATTACACAGCATGTATTACTCCAAATGGGACAGTAGTCACAAGAAGAAAGCGCTAGTGCCATGCCTCATTTAATCGTCCCTAACCTGGGCCAGATGGGCTGCATTCAGTGCCTAATGCACTTAATAACTTTATTTTTCCTCAGTCATGTCTGATAGACACAACTCTCTGGTAGAGGAAAGGGAGAGCTAGGCTAAGTACTCAGAAGTCAAGTGTGCGAAATAACTGGAAAAGGTAAATGAGCTCCAGGACTGGCTGTGAATTCAGAACTGTTCACTCCCTGAGTCAAGTCCCTCAGAAAAATCCCTGACTTCTCCAGAATGGAGTGGTGGAAATTGGAAAAGTTTTAATAAGTTAACACTCTAACCCTTGAATGGCCACAGGCAACTCTGCTCTTATAACACTTATTTACTGTGTAAAGAAACAGGGGAGGCATATCTGGCTGAGAAATATTGACTGACGACTGTTGCTTAGTTTCCTATTTTAAGCATAAACTAAAGAAATTCCCTTGTGTTATATACACCTGCACATGTCAGTTTTACTGCTTGCTTTAGATATGCTATACGCTGTGTTATTTTGTAAATTGCTCTAAAGAAAGGTGACATTAGATCTCCACAATGAATGAATATAGTCACATCCCAAAGAATCTTTATAGTAGTGCTGGCATGCACTTAACATTTTTGCTTAGAGTCTTTTTTAAAAATTACAAAAAGATCTATCTAGCAGATTAACAGTTTGCACTGGTTCTTTCACATAGAGGTTTAGTACCATTTTGACAATTTATTCAGTATTCAGAAAAATCCATAAACCTGAATATAAACTACATACAGTCCTGTCTTCATTACAACAAACTCATCCAATTTTTTGATAACTTGTATTGTGTCCCTTAAGATTTTTTTTATCAATACTTAAACATGCTGATTCTTATAGCCATGGAATATGGCTGATACATATCCATTGACATGGAAAGTAGTCAAAGTGCTATTTGAACTTTTTCCCCCCAGTCTCTTGACTACCTCTATAATCCAACTGAAACCTAGGTTTTCTGAGGATACAAAAGCCGTCCTCTACCCCTGTACCTGCAGTCACCATTCGAAGTTTATTGAGCTTTAGCGCACACAAAGAGAGTGAGAAAATCCAAACCAATCTCTTTCCTTTCATTTTCTAAATCCTGACATGGTCCATCACCTTTTAAAAATAGTGAGCTGGCCTTCCCCAAAAAGGAGAAAGGAAACAAAATCTAATGGAAAACAATGGAAGAAGGATAATCTAATCTTTAAATAAGGAGACATGTTTCTGAAGGCTTAAGAAGGGTGAGTTTCACACTGATGTCACCTTCTCCTGAAAAATGAGAGCTCTCCAGGAGGTGAAGAGGGAAATATTAATGCCATTAAGCCATTGTCCCCGAATTCTCCCTAAATAGATGGGATTTGAGGGAGAGCTCTAGGTTACAAGAAGTAGAAGTATTCATGGAAAACAAACGGTTTGCTCCTGATTGGCATTTAGTTCGTTCAACCATTAACAAACCAGTCCTGGGAAAACCTAAATGTTCCAATGAACCACACACACAAATGAGTAGCTATTACTTCCTGTAGGTGACTCAAGCATTCCTTCCAATGCCAGTTTCTTGTGATTCGGTAAAGAAAGAAAACATACTTATCTCAGACTCTGGAAGTTAAAGTTCATTCTAGGGCACCACTAGGTTGACTAATGTCTCTTGTGTACTTTGTGTTAAGGAAACAAACTCCAAAAAGGGTTTCTTCCAGGAATGGTGGCTCTACCAGACCCAGCATTACAGCACCAACTACTTTTGTGAATTTTCTTTCACCTCTAGAAGCCAGAAGTTTTTTTGGTGAACTTTTTTTTAAAATTTTTTATTATTATTATTGGGGAAGGGGAACAGGACTTTATTGGAGAACAGTGTGCACTTCAAGGACTTTTTTTCAAGTCAACTTGTTGTCCTTTCAATCCCAGCCATGGAGGGTGCCATTCAGCTTCAAGTTGTTGTCCTTTCAGTCTTAGTTGTGGAGGGCGCAGCTCAGCTCCAGGTCCAGTTGCTGTTGCTAGTTGCAGGGGGTGCAGCCCACCATCCCTTGTGGGATTCGAGGAATTGAACTGGCAACCTTGTGGTTGAGAGCCAACTGACCCATGTGGGAATTGAACCAGCAGCCCTCGGAGTTAGGAGCATGGAGCTCTAACCGCCTGAGCCACTGGGCCAGCCCTGGTTAACTTTTAAAGTCTGTACTTCCTTGTAGCATTAGCTATAATCTTGGCAGCAAGAACTAGAAAATAAAGCTAGTAATGATGCAAAAAGAGGAGTGACAATTTCCGTAGAGTGATGGTGAGGCATAAACTGTGGGCTTCTTAAAACCCACTTGGGGACAAATCTGAGTTATTGATTATTCTGTCACCAGTCTCTAGCACAATGCCTGGAACATGGTAGATATGAATTGTTTGCCTAATGAATGAATGAATATACAGAAAGAGCAAGAGTTTGAGAAACTGTCAGATTTGATTTTAAGTATCATTGATAATCTAGACCTCAAATGTTTAAGTTATGAAAGGCCAACACTCTCAGTGCTTGCAGCATTCCCTAGCTATACTCTATCTAAAAGTTCATGACTCTTCCAAATAACTCGGAAGACAGAAGCAGTAACTTAGTAAATGAAACAGCCTTGTAGACACTCAGCTTAAGCAATTTCTACCTACTTAGATACCCAATAAAGGACAACTGATTGCCTTGCAGACACTGTTAGTTCCAACCACTACCGACCATATACTTGGCTCCACTCACTTACCATGTTGTCTTGCTGTGTTGTCTTCATATTTATCTTTTTTTCTCCCCTTTGAGATGGTGAGATCTTTGAAAGCAGGAACCAAATTCTATCTTTGTGTCCCCTCTCCTTGACACAGAGAGACCTCACTAAGTGTCTGTTGAATGAATTAAAATAAGCCTGTGTGGTATGCTGGCAAAATCTTATTCTGAGCTGTTCTTGGTTAAAAAGTAACTATAAACGGCATCTCTGTGAGAGTTCCAATCCAAATTCTGCTTCTTTCGCAGTGTTCTCTTGGGAAGGCAGTTACTAATCAGGATCCCCTTTTCATCATCTATAAAACAAGGGCATGACTCCAGGTAGTTCCCAGATTTAAAATTCTATGAATCATAGTTATTTTTCTTGACTATTTAGCTCCTGCTAGATTTGTTCACAAACTAAACATTTTAGGAGGCTGCAGTAGTTATAGGTGCAAGTGGAGTTTTGTAAGTCACCTTTTCTTTCATTCCATGTAAAAAAGCCTTGGGATGAAAGAAGAGTTTTCCAAATTATAATTTATTTCATACCACGTAGAAAACCATGTTTTCTTTATAGAAAATAACTATAATACGTATCTTCCTGAGTGACTTCATATTCACATGGCTGTGAGTACATCTTTCTCTTTGATTTTACTCTAACAAAGACCCTCCCCACAATCATGAGGTCTGTTAGTCTTCTTTCAGTCAGAAAAAGCCCATAGCCTTAGAGTTGAGAAGAGTCCATTCTGCTGTTAACAGCTATGGGTATTGTGGTACCCAGCCCCCAGGATGACCTGCAATAGTCCCCACTTCCTGGGCTTCACCTCTTTGCATCATCCCCTCCCATATTGAGCCAGAATTATCTATGTGATCCACAGAATACAGAGAAGTGATGACATGCCACTTCCTAGACTAGGTTATAAAAGACTGTGGCTTCAGAGTTAGGCTCATTCAATCTCTCTCTCTCTCTCTCTCTCTCTCTCTCTCTCCCTTTCCCATTTGCCTTAGGGGAAAAGCCAGTTGCCATGTTGTAAGGTAGCCTATGGAGAGGCCTATATGGCAAGGCACAGCAGCTCTCAGTTCAACAGCCCACAGAGAGCTGGAGAAGCCAGCTGCCATGTCATAAAGACATTCAGGAACCTAGGAAGAGTCTCACAAAATGGAAAACTGAAATCCCTGCTAACGGCCAGTGAGGACCTGAGGCCTACCAGCAACTCCATGAGAGAGCTTGGAAGCAGACCTTCTCCCGGTCAAGCCTTCAGATGATACAACAGTCGGGTCAACAGCTTGACTGCAGCCTCAAGAGAGGGGATTCTTAAGCCAGAATCACCCAATTAGCTGCTCCCAGATTTCTGCCTACAGAAACTGTGAGATCATATATATTTGTTGTTTCAAGGTGCCAAGTTTGGCATAATTTGTTAGTTACACAGCAAGACCAGCATATCAAAATGTAGGAATCAAGAGTTTTATTTCACCATCGTGTGATATCAATTGCACATCTTCAGAAATCCTTTTTCTTTTTAATGAACCTTTTCTGCCTGCCTAGATGTCAGTCTAAATATTCTAAGCTGTGGAATGTAAGCTATGGAGGTTGTGCAATCAGGATTGCTTTTAAAGTTTGTAGCAAAATGTCTTCTTGACATTATGCCTCTAATATTTAAGTTGATCCTTGCTGGGGCCCACATTTATAAAATCTCATAGAGATTGTATCCAGATCGATGAACTTTTTCTCTGGTCAATTTAAAAAAATTGTGCATGTATCCAATAAACTTACAGTTAGAATAAAAACAGGAAAAACTCTAAGATATTCATGAATACTAGTTCACTTATTTTGTACCACACTTTGAAAATCAGGGCAATAGATGCATATGGGACCAGAGGAAGTACTGTGGTTATAAGTGCAATCCTTCATATTGTTCAAAAGACTATTTCTCCTTTTAAATTCACCAAAAACCTACAATATAACAAATATTCACAAATATGCAATTGGTTTGGGATTTTGATAGAATGAATAAAATACGTTTGTTCAGAGTAGAGAACTAGAAATCAATTCAAGTTTGAATATGAGATACATCCCTTATCATTTTAACCTGAATTTTAAACAATAGCTGTGCATTTATGACAATAGTAACAGCAACTGTTGACTGAGAACGTATGTGATTTACACACACATTTTCATATCTAATTCAAACCTCCCTTTAGATTGAATTTGAATGATAGGTATTATTATCCCATTTCATGGGTGTAATATTGAGGTTTACAGGATTTAAATAATTTGTCCAGATCAGGCAACTCATAATAATGGATCCAGGACTGAAAGCCAGCAGGCCTTTCTAAAGTTTGTACTCCTAGTACCATGTGTTATTGCTTTCCTGTGTTATTATTAATATTAGTTTTACTAATGACAGTATGTTAGCAATTGTTGAATTCTTTAGTACAGATTTGTGGCAAATCCATAACCATCACTAACAACAATAACAAAAAATCCTCATGTTCAAAAAGATTTTATATTAAACTCAAGGTGAAAAGAAGGAGCTTCCGCTTACTGAGAAGATAGAAGGGAACAGTGAAAAGATGTTTTTAGCTTCTAAACTCTCCTTACACATCTGATGAGAAAGCTGTAGTCAGCATTTTATGGATACACTTTCATCACATGTCTGGATTTTGTAACTGTTGCCATCTCCCTAGTTTTAGAGTTTGCCTTTTGTCTCAGAATATTATTTCCTTTTCAATTTTCCTATTGAGGGTAAAGATGATTTTAACATATTTCTGAGTATTCAGCGCCAACCTTTAAAAAAAATCTATACACATATAATTAGATTTTTTTTTCCCAGGGAGAAGGCCATTTATGTTATTCATCTTCCTCTGGAGTCTGAGCTGGAGTCCTTTGGTTTTTCTAGTTAGGATTCAAATCAGGCAGCTTTGCCAGAGAATTTCTGGGCAGCCAGTGCATTGGTGCTGGGCGATGCTTGTTGGTCAGACTTGGAGGGCAATGGGAAAAGAGGAGGATGGCAAAGACCACTAATACTCTTGAGCATGTTGGCATCTTCAGGATTCTGCTTTGTCTGTGGGCTCTGCTACTCTGCTTACATCACCACTCTGTGAAATAGAGAAGGAAAATGGAGAAGCAATACAGCTCCCATAATCACGTACAAAAAGGAAGTTGCTGACCACTTATTAAAGACATATTAAATAGGGGTAATTATCACCCATTACTCCTCAGTTCCAATAACAACAGCTTGTCTTTTAAAATCAGAGAAAAACTAACATACAGCTAGCTGTTCAGTGCTTTGGATTTTTGAGTTACTCTGTGTATGGTGTGTGCGTGTGTGTGGTGTGTGTGTGGTGTGTGAGTGTGTGTGTGTTTAAGAAGTGCTGCAAATTCACTAAATAGTTAAATAATGTGGTTCTGAACTATTTCTTTTTCCTTCATACTACCGTGAACTGCCCTATTTTGAGGATGATTTACTACGATATTACTGCTACTGCTGTGTGTAAATATTGCTGGCAAATTGAGAGTATGAACATTTTTCAAATAACTACATCTGGCCCATGTCTCCATAAGGGCTTTATCTGAGACTTTTTAAGTTCATTTCATTTCTTTCCTAAATTTTGGGGTTTTATTGCTTTGTTCTTTTAAACCACATGTTTCTTTGTACCTTCATGTCACTATCCCCAGCTTAAAGATGAAGAAAGTAATAAAACATTAGCACTTCATTTGAAAGGACAAAGAAAAATCTCATGGCATATATTTATAATATCTATGAACCATAGTCTATGTCTCCTTTATGTACATTGCCCCAGAAAAGGTAAAAGTGGTTCCGAATAATCATCACCAACAATTTCTAAAAGAAATATTATTTTGACTCAGGTAACTTTTACAATAGCAACAACATTAAAATAAAAGTTAAATCAATGACTTCTAATTTGATTAAATTGGTAATAGAATACACCTTTGATTATTTCTATTTTTGTAAGGAGATTACATTTTGTTTCCATTTGTCTTATTTTGGAGAGCTTTAGACAAACTATATGTATTTAATTTAGTTATTAAAACAGTGAATGCAATTTAAAACACATTGAAATACATTTTGATTTGGTTTGTTGTTGACATGACCTTAGGCTACCTTGTAAAATATCTTTCCTATGTAGTAGCCACAATTCTTTAGTACAGATTTGTGGCAAATCCATAACCATCACTAACAACAATAACAAAAAATCCTCATGTTCAAAAAGATTTTATATTAAACTCAAGGTGAAAAGAAGGAGCTTCCGCTTACTGAGAAGATAGAAGGGAACAGTGAAAAGATGTTTTTAGCTTCTAAACTCTCCTTACACATCTGATGAGAAAGTGTTCTACTTTCTTTCCAAAAATTTCCAACTTAGATTAGTGAATTAATAGGTAATGAACATAGTTTAAACCAGAGGTCCCCAGATATTTTTATAGTGTTTCATTATAATTAAGGAAATCTGAGCACGTACTCCCAATCTATGCATGTTTATGAAATATACACATGTACTACTTCATATCAGTAGGGCTTAGTTCCTTTCCTACCTTTCAGAGTAGGAAATATCAGTAGATGATATTTTTTTCTTCCTGCACCTCAAAAGGTTATTTGAGATATATATCATCTGGGAGACAACTGATGCAAACTGTTGTAAGTTTCTACTTTTCAAGAGTTTTTTTTTTTTTTTTTTGTGTGTGTGTGTGTGTGTGTGTGTGTGCTTTATTTAACGTATTTATACTTTATTGTTCAAGTACTTCAGTTACATATATAGTGTTTTAACTGTGACTTTTTATATTTATGTAGTTTTATTGCAATGTAAATGCAAATGAGGACCACAACATTAAAGACTAAAGTGTAATCCAGCACTCTGATAGGCAGCAAAGAGCGATGCAGTGTGTGTCATCAGAATGTCTCTTTAGATGAGGCTGGTATTAGGGCAGAGAGAGGAGGAGGGCAGAAGTATTGTCAACGACCGGAAGGTCTATGAGAAAGGGGCTCCCCTTTGTTCTGTCTCTTTCTAGAAAGCCCATTTGGAACCCAGTGGTAGTTGTTGGGATGCAAACTTTGCTCAGTGAAGGACATTTTAATTTACGAATTTGTTGACAACACAGGCTTTCCTACAGCAGATGGTTGTCCTTTGATGTAATGAATCCTCCATCTCCACTGCTACCTAAGTTAGTAGGGGTCGGAACTGTTGGAAATACGCAAATAGATTCCTGCATAGCAAGGAAGTTGGAGCAGACAATCTCTATGTGACTTTCAATTCTTAAGTTTGTGATTTATAATATTAAAGAGCAATCATCCAGAAGGCCAGTCACTTGGAATCTCTTTGCCACAAAGAGACATATTGGCTGCTCTTGAAAGTGTGAAGGTTGTGTAGGAGGCAGAAATTGAAGGGAAGTTACACGTGTCCAGAACTACAGGAAGAAATCCAACTTCAACTGGGCACAGAAACAATTGAGACAACCATTCATGAAGCATTGTATGAATTGAGTTTGGGAAGATCCTTCTCTTAGATATCTTTGCAGAGGAAAAAAAAAAGTGTTCCTCTGGGAAGTCCTGAACTTAACTAAGTGAAGGGTAAGGTGATCTCATAAAGTCCCTTCTGTCTCTCTGTTCTATGGATTGTTATGACCATCTGCTATGGTTAATTAACTAAAACCACACACACAAAAAAAATTTAAGAAAAAAATTCCAGTAAAGAATAGAGGAGAAAGTGTCATTTTAATGCCTTCCTTTGACTTCTTTTGGTTATGAGAAATTTACAGAGGAGCAGATTATAATACTTTATTTTATTTTTTAATAATGAAATATTATGTTGTGTCATTTCTCATAGATCCAGAGCTAAGGCTGTCTTTGGGTTTCTGGTCTCTGCAGTATCTTACAAAACTAAATACACTGGAAAATAAAGATAAAATTTCCATCACTTACAGGCCTGAGAGGCAGAGAACCTAGACTAGACCCTTCTTCCTGGGTGATAAACAGGGCAACATACCCAGTGAATAGTTCCACTTATTGAGGGTTTCTGGGAGCAGAAATCAATGCTGTTGCTTACAGGGCAGGTGCAGTGCAAATAAAGCCCCTCAGTGCTGTCCCTGGGCTCAGAAAAGGCATGAGATCATACAGTTCACACAGGCTGCAAGAAAGCTGCCAGCTCTGCCCATCTGGAGGCCACTGTCATGAAAAACTTCCCAAAGGAGTGAGTGCCGTAGCTTCTGCCTCCATTCCTCAGCTTACAGCTTCCTTCTTCAGCATAGGCAGGGAAAAAGCAAACATCCTCTTATTCAGGGCCGCTGGCTGTTATAAGACTCAGATAAAGGGGCATGTGCCAATTTTACCAACTGGACAGTCAGGGTTAACTGTGTGATGCTATAATGATTTGTAATCAAAATTGGGGTAATTTCACCGACAAAATGAAAACCTGAGTGTCTAATGGGTGACAATGACAAGAATAAACTCAGTCAAGATTTTGCATTCAATAATTATTTAAATGCCAAGAACAAGCCAAGTAATCATTTAAGGCTCATATTCTTTAAAATGTTGCTGGAATATTTTATTAATCTTCTTTAATTAGCTATTAATCATGAATATCATCTAAATTTGTGCATGTATTTAGTTTCCAATTGTATTTAAAATACATCCTTTATGTCATGTGAATATAATTATATTAAGTTCATTGAGTTGATTTCAAAATTTATGAGGTTAGAATTATTTTTGATTTAGAGTTTTAATGGCCTCTCATATTACGAGAACAAAAACGAGACAATAATAGTTAATTCTACTGTCTACCATTATCTATAACTTTTAAGATTATTAAAACTCTGGGTATAATCATGCATTTTAAAGTCTAATTGACTTTTATTTGTTTTATACCAATAATTCAAAAATTACAATGACTTAAGCAGGAACTGAGCTATAAAATATATTTTTGTATAGCCTATAAAATATGTTTTTGGCAAACCCAAAGAATCTTGCCAGGAGAACCGGAGTTGGACAAGTATAGTAGGATTTAGTCATGCAAACAAGATTCATGAAAGGCTGATGTATTATGTATAGACTAAAGTGCTGAGATGACAACTTCAGATGTAGCTTCAATCATACCTCTGAGTCGCACTTGATTGTCTGTCTCTTAGCCTCCTTGGACAAGCTCATTGTCTCCTGATTCTGTCTTTTTTTTTTTTTTTTTTTACAAATTTTATTGGGGAAGGGGAACAGGACTTTATTGGGGAACAGTGTGTACTTCCAGGACTTTTTTTCCCAAGTCAAGTTGTTGTCCTTTCAATTGTAGTTGTGGAGGGCGTGGTTCAGCTCCAGGTCCAATTGTTAGGTGCAGGGGGTGCAGCCCACCATCCCTTGCGGGAGTCAAACTGGCAACCTTGTGGTTGAGAGGACGTGCTCCAACCAACTGAGCCATCCGGGAGCTCAGCAGCAGCTCAGCTCAAGGTGCCGTGTTCAATCTTAGATGCAGGGGGCAGAGCCCACCATCCCTTGTGGGAGTCGAGGAGTCGAACCGGCAACCTTGTGGTTGAGAGCCCACTGGCCATGTGGGAATTGAACCGGTAGCCTTTGGCGTTAGGAGCACAGAGCTCCAACCACCTGAGCCACCCGGCGGGCCCTGTCTCCTGATTCTTATGTGTTCACTCTCAAAGAGTAGGTGTAGGTCCGATTTCTGGGGATAATTCTGCATTCCCCTTCCCCGTGAACTGCCATAGCCCCAAGAATGAGGGAAACTTGACTTTTATTTGTCGATAAACTTGTACTTTCTATTTCTGGATCTATGGGAATAGGGCTTGTGTATCACACTCATCATTACCCAATGTTGGTTGAATGAAACAGTACAGAGGCCGACATGAGACTCATCCTGAGGAACCAGCCTACCTGCTCCAACAGTTTCTTCTCTCAGTTCAACACCTCCCAGTCCCCCACACTGTGAACTGGGGCCTGGGCCCCTCCCTCTTTTCCACCCCACTAAGTGCCCAAAGCGAATTGCTTCCACATTGGCGATATCTTGTGCATCTTCCCCTCTCCATTGGGGTGGTCAGTCCCTCTCTCCAGGTTGCCCTTGTTAGAATGGTCTCTTCTGCCAGTCCCTTCCCCACTCTGATTCCTGCCTTTGCAACTTCCCTTGATGGGAGGAAAGCACACTGAGCCTCGCACACAAGTTTGCTCTTCGTCCTGATCCTCACCCCCTCTCCAGGCTCCTTGTCCCCCTCTGTGTCCACGCAGCCTCTGCTGCTCACCAAAATGTTTCCAAACATTGACAAATATCCCCAATGGGTGAAGAAGGGTCACAGAATTGCCTCTGGTTGAGAACCACTGTTTTATTATCAGTGAATGTGTTGGCATTACATAAGTCATTACACGGTATTAACGTAATCTCTGTCTAGCACTGTAGTTGGCATACAGTAATTGCACAGAAAATGTGAATTCAAACATGTAGAGAATTGAAGACTGAGAACTTCAGAATCAGACTGGGCCAGGTGTGTGATGCTGGAACATTATTTAACCTCCCCAAGCCTCAGTGTCTTAATTGTAAAGGGGTTAATAATGCTATTAGGCTTTTGGGCCAGATTAAACGATGCCATTATTTGAAAGGTCTTATGCACGGTTTGAGGCAGGAAGAAAACATTAACAAACCATCATATAAAGAGTTTTCTCTGACTGCTTGACACCAGAGGCCCCATTTCATCCCTTTCCCATAACTGGGGCTGCTCACAGTGCCTTTCACAGAACACTTGCTCGGTACATTTTTGGATGGGACTAAAGTGATATAGGAAACATGTATGCACACAAACTTTTCTGGATGCACAGAGGTGTCAAGCAAACATGACTAAGGAAGAAAGAGAGTGGACAAAAAGAAAACTGCCAGTAGATGGCCTCTTCCTGCTTTATCTTCTTTGCTCTGGCTTTTCTCCCATTATCTGATCCCTGTGTTAACTTTCAGCGGCTTCAGGAAACAAGAAATAGAAATCAGCAGCTGAACTAGAAGCAGAACAGCCTGGATGATATAAAGCACCTTTTATTCAAAGATAAGTGTGTATATGTTTTACTTTCCTTACTAGATTACAACTTGCCTGAGGGTTGAAGGTATTGTGGATTGGTTAGTTTAAAATCTCTCTTTTCCAGAACCATAGTTCTTGACGTAGATTATCAATAGATAATAAATGAATGTCTGATGTTGATAAACCTACCATTCAGTGGAGCATGTGTTTTATGGAGCTTTGCCTACTGTGGTGAGGTATTGGCAATGATCTGTGACACTCTTCTGTAATATTGTGCTCATGTTGGCAAGATGATTGGCTAGAGTCAGAGTCAGAATTTTGGGCTTTGAGATGGCTAAATGGGTTTGGCTCCAATAGAACTAGCTTTTGCTAGCTCATTTCCTGGTGTGAAAGAATTCTTCTGTTCATTAGCATCACTGCTAGCAAACCAAGTTAGCTGGCAGTAGCAACCCAGACTACAAATAAGAAAATTAAATGGAGACCCACCAGAAGGTGGAGGTGGGAAGAATGAAAGGAATCTGCACTTTAAGGTAATTTTTTTCAAAGTGTGGTGTTTGGATAACTTACCTGAGAATCACCTGGAGTGTGCGTAGGGCTGTACTTTTTATAAATACAGTTTCCTGGGCCCCACATAAGATCTATGGATTTAGAATATGTTGGGAAAAGACCTCTCCACACTACTTTTTCTCCTCCTGCTTCTTCTAAAATGTGGGAATCAGTACTCTGAAGAAAAGAGAAATTTAATGTATATAGTCATCAACTTTTAGTCTACATTGGGCAGTTTCACTGTTCTTACAGAATGTTTTTTAATATCTTAAGAGACATCATAGGCGTGTTAGAGAAAGAGCTCTGGTCTGCAACTAGAAGGCCCTAGAACTGGTCCTGTCAATGCTTCTGCTTCGGGCCAACCCAACCTCTTTGGTCTGCTGACCTGTCATCTGCCATAGGAGCTGTTGGCTGACCTTGAATGATCCAGATGTTCCTGAGGCCCCAGAATTCAATGAGGCTGTGGTCTTCCGAGTCCTCTGCTGTTTTATAAGCAAACAATAAGAACGGCCAACATTTATGTAGTGCTTACTTGGTGCCAGGTACTATTCTAAGTGCTTTACATACCCTATGTAATCCCTCTCAACAGCTCTATGAGGTAGGCTACCCCATTGTTGAGACAGTAAAACTGAGGCCTGGGAGGTTATGCAACCACTCAAAGTTCAATAGCTAAATAAGCAGCTGAAGAGTTTATTTTACATCGAAGATAATTATTTCTACATTCAAGAAATTTTTTTCTATATTTTATGTATTTTCTATTTTTCTATATTCAAAATAGTAGAAAGGGCACCTGGGGTCTAGCCTGAGCTATTGTTACAGTTATGTGACTATGGCTGGTCACTTACCTCCCTGGCTCTCATTTCTTCCTCAATGAAAATGACATTCAAGAACATTCCAGGGTCCCTTCTAAAACCTTCATGTGCTTTCACCAGTAATCTTCCTCAGGGTATTTGGTACACTATCATGCTTCAAACAAACAAACAAACAAACAACAAAAAATTAGCTCAGTATACATCAAAGAATAAATATCATTACAGACGTGCTTCAAAATTTAAGTACTTTACATTCCTATTTTTAAATGTCCATCTAAATTATTTTCTCTTAGACAGAGGGCTGGATATTTTAAAGCTAGGCATTATATTTCCAAGGGATTATTTAATTTAATAAGTTATTTAATTTTCCTTTTCTTGATGCACCTGGTGAAAAAAGAGGGGTGTCCTGCCACAGACACCTCATGTACCAAAAAGAGACTGCCAGAAATGGGGAATGGCTTGATGAATCCAGCTGCAGTTAGCTCTTCCTGTTTTAAAATGAGGCGAAAGCTTATACAACTATTCATTTTGCTGTGAAAATTTCATCTGTTTTTATAGATGAGTTTTCCCAATGGCTGATATAGAATCCTATAAGTAAGCACATCCCAAATGTTTCCTTTTCATAATTATCTAAAGCACAGACGAGTCTTGAAAAGACAATTGTATAGCTTCTTGTGTTGCTTCATGGGCTTTAAGTGCCCACAAAGAGGATTCCTTATGCTTTAATTTCTCTTTATTTTTCTGACTGTAAAAACCCTTGGGGTAAATGCCAGCCCCACAATCCCGCCGTTATATGGTTACTGTCAGCCTGCTCCAATGATGCTTCCTGTTCACTAGGCCTCCTTTCATCTGACCACAATGTCCTGGCTTTGCTGCAATTCTTAGTCAACGCCCATCTCTTCAATAGCCTGTGAATAGTATTAAATGGTGTTTATGCTAGCTATTGTTGCCTTTTGTGTGGTTTGTCTAATTCACAGAGAAAAGTCTGCTTTTGTGGTCGAAGACCAGCTACGTCATGGCACACCATGTGCCGTCTGATGGGACCCGGTCCTGCTGAGTGATAACATTGCAGGCCTGAGCTCCTTTGCAACACAATCCCGCATTCTTAGCCCAGTCAATACGCTCACAGGCAGACTGGTTTACTCTTTTTATTAAGAGGTAGGGGAAGATAAAGCACAAACAAATACCAGATCCTGAAACAAAACAGAAAAGAAGGGTAAGTTCAACTGATTTGCAACTGACTCAGCCAGGCAAGAAGTGAGAAAGCAAGGGAAAAGAAAATCACAGATTTATTTTATTAGCAACCAGACGTGCCAGGTGTACCCACTGTGGCAGCAAATACTTCACATTTCAGGAGTAAGATTGCATTATGGTTTCAAGGTATTGTTTAAAATGACACATAATACCAGAGTCACTACTCTGCAGGGCTTTTTCTAAAGTGCTCACAAAAGAGAAAGGATATAGTATTGATGATTACATTATCCTCTGGTTCAGGAGTCTTTGCAGGGCAGGTATGTTGCTATGTCTTGAAAGGGCTTTTGATGTAAGAAGATCATTACGGGCTCAGTGGTAATTGATCCCCAGCAGCCCTGACTTTTGGTGCTGTGGGTTATTTCATACTGTTGCGCTGCGTAATCCGTTTTCCAGCTATCTGCCATCTTTTTTATACCCCTAATGGTGGCTTATATTTTAGCTTATTTTTTTTTCCTTTGAGAAGTGTTTCCCAGACAAAAACAGTCAGGTGCACAGAAAAGGAAAGACTTTCCTCTTAGCTGATGGTACACATCTTTCCGTATGGAAAACGTGTTTCTGAATTATGGGTCCAGCTTGTTTCTTTCCTTTTTCTACTCCTTGACAAAAAACCATCCCAATGTAAAACTGAACCCAGGCACAAAGAAGGAAAAGGAAACCAGGTACCACAGCTTAAAAATGTCAGAGTCCAACGTTTCAGGAAGAGAAAAAGTGCATTATTACATTGAAAACTACTGGCATAATGGAATGATTCAATTGCTGTTAAAAATTCTGAAAATTTAGTTCTTTTCTTTAATGAAAAAGTTGAAGTAGAAGAGTAAAATCCCCCAATTCATCTTCAGTTCAAGAAAGCAGGAGAGCTGCTTTTCAAAGGATCTGGAAGTTATTTTTCTAAGATGAGTCATGTCAACCCATGAAAAACCACCCCCTCCAATTTGGAAGACAAATATTTATTGTGCCGCGTATGAATCTAGTATGGAGCTAGTGGCTGTGGTAGGTTTCCAAAAAGTAGAGTTTGCAGTCTCTTGGGGGAAAAGTAATATTAAAAAGAAATCAGGGATAATTCAGTACTAGTGAGGCAGGGTCATGATAAGCCCAAGTCTGGAGGCAGGGCAGCCAGTGGGAACTGGAATACTACGAGCACAGGGCTCTATAACATTCGCTCTTGTGTCTTTTGGCCTGAGCACATGGGGTTGCATATGCCAGGTGCTGGGAAAGTGTCCGCTGCATTTAGATAGATCTGTTGCTGCAAGGAATATATATATATATATATATATATATATATATAGAGAGAGAGAGAGAGAGAGAGACACAGAGAGAGAGAGACAGAGAGAGACAGAGAGAGAGAGACAGAGAGAGACAGACAGACAGAGAGAGACAGAGACAGAGAGAGAGACAGAGAGAGAGAGACAGAGAGAGACAGACAGACAGAGAGAGACAGAGAGAGAGAGAAAGGAAAGAGGAGTCATTAAAGGGTAGAAATAGCTAAGGCAATGGTGGCAAGAATGAACTTTGGTGGTAGGACCTGAACCTCTAGCCGTGGCGTCCTGAAGGAAGGACCTTTCTCTGAATAGCAGTTTTCCTCTGGTTGGGGATGAGCAGCAATGTGGGTGGTAGATCAGTCAGTGAGGGAGAAGGGGGTGCCGCCAGAACAAATGAGCAAATGAGTAGAGTCAAAGCTGATGGTCCTTGCATTGGAATTAGCCACCAACTGACCAGCCTGAGCAGCAGAT
Source organism: Rhinolophus sinicus (assembly GCF_036562045.2). Taxonomy (NCBI): domain Eukaryota; kingdom Metazoa; phylum Chordata; class Mammalia; order Chiroptera; family Rhinolophidae; genus Rhinolophus; species Rhinolophus sinicus. The sequence continues at coordinate 41,180,261 of NC_133754.1, read as the reverse complement.
AGACGATGTCTTAGGAAGGAAGGGAAGGAAGGCAGGAGCAGGGGCAAATTATTGTAGGCATCCAGACTCAGGAAATACAACCTGCATTTGAGGAAAGGGATTTACATTCATTTATTCATACAATTAATTCATCTTTACAAATACATATATGTAGCACTGCTACCCATCATGTTTATTAGGCTAAACACTGTGCTACGGCCTCTAGGGGATTTCAGGAAAAGTTGAGAATCCTTATAATGGCATGTCTGGCTCCCTATCACAGAAATATTTCGGTCTCCACAGCTGGAGACATGAGGGCTCACTCCTTTTCATGGATAAGTAAAGGAACAGGACACCTGCATCCATAGCATGGACTCAGCTGGGCGGCTATTCTTTGACTCATGCACGCATTCATTTGTTCAATTTTCAAATACCTACTGAGCCACAAGTATGTAACTGGCACAATTTAAACTCTAGCCACAGAAAAATAGAACATGGTTCCTAGCTTTGAGTCTAGTGAGGGAGTCAGACATATTAAGAAAAATTATACCAATGTAATTCTTATGTGTGGAGGATGCTTTTAGAACACCAAGGATGAAGTGCCTACCCCTGCCTAGAGAGGCTTGGAAATGCGTCACAGAGGAGCTGAGGTGCGAGTGACCTCTGGAGGGAAGACTGACTGATCCCCGGTAGGTAAGGGAGGGAGTGGCATTCCAGGCAGAGGGTACAGGAAAGGCAATGAGAGGGTTTTACATGTTCCAGACACTACAAGCTGTTCACAGGGCAAGGGTGGGGAATGGCACTTGGAATGGAGGGCTGCGTCAAGGCCATGAGAGGTCTTGGTTTCTTGTAATTCTACTTCCAAAAGTTACTCTCTGTGTCTCCCATGGGACCAAACTCTACCTTCAATTTCTATCTCAGTTCATTTGTTTACTAACCCAGTTCCCACAGTCCCCTCTTGAGAACTTGCATGTAGCCAGACCACTCCTCACTGCAGATACCAGCTACTCCTTTCCTAAACCCTGCCAACAGTCTCCAACCAACTGCTCTCAACTGAAGCTACACCACCTTTTCCAGATGTAGAATCTTAGAGTCTCAGGAGATGAGGAACGCTTTCAGATCATGGGACCAGTGGGTTTTCATCTTTTTTTTTTGTATGAACAAGCATGATGGATGATTTTCTCCTGCAAGACATACTTTCAACGGTGCACTCAGATCATTGGCTGTAGCAAAAGTAAGAGCAGCTGAAATTCTGTTTCTCTCTGTCCAATTCAACTAACACTTAATGGAATGCTAGTAATTCAAAGTGACATTATTATAGGACTAACACTGAAGCTGCAAATATTGGCTCTGTTTCAACGACATGTAACAAATTCCCTGTGATTGATCTTACATTTGATTTCAACCAATGCTTGACTCCTCTTACAACACCCCTGATTCTCACTCTCTTATAAGGCAATCAACTCAATTCATGGACAGCTCCAAATATTACATGCTTCTTCCTTAAATAGAATAGACACCGCTCTTTCTATGACTTCATTTATCCCAATCCCACTCTCTGTGCTTACATAGGATAAATATAGTCATGCTGCCACATAACACTCCTTTAAATATCTAAAGATGATTATTCTCAATAACGGTTTTCTTTTTCTAGTTTAAATATCCCAATGACATGGTTTTCATTCTTGGGGGAATTCCATTTTGTCAATGTATCTCTTAAAATGTGACACTCAAAACTAAAACAGTTCTCTTAGTGTAGGAAAGTACACATCTGGGACTATTATTGTTTTTATTCTGGATGAAATATTTCTATTAATGTAATTCAAGATCTCATTAGCTCTTCAGGCAATTCTGTTTATTGGCCAATGTTGCAATTTTCATTAAATTAAACCCCCTAAACAATTTTATTTGAATTGCCAATGACTCAGGTGTCTCTCTTCTTATAAATGGTCAGGCATTTTTTTAACCTTATTGCAGAATTTTATATTTATCCCTATTAAGTTTCATCGTATTAGTGTTGCTGACTGTTCCAAGCTGTCAAAATCAATTTGAATATGTATCTGACATTTAGTATGTTAACAAACCTTCCAACTTTGTGCCATTACTAAATCTAGTAAGCATGGCTGTTTTATTCTAATTCAAATATTTAATCAAAATGTTGAGCAGGATGGAATTAAATACAGAGACTAGTGGTATGCCACTAGAGACCATTTTTTCCTTCTAGGTTGCATTGATCATAATTAATATTAATAAAATAAAATATTCTAACTAATTGTGAACCCATCAAACCATAATGCCATCCATCACACTTGGCCATAGATACATCATGAATGATGTTTTTGAAATGATATCATTTTGGATGTCAAAATATGCAACTCATTTTGAATAAAATTTCTTTGGAAATGAAAATTGAGATTGCCATTTTAGTTCAACATCCCTTTACACAGGGAAAAGAAGTTCTTTGAAGTTCTGACTAAGAGAATCAGTAAGAACAGGAACCATAAAATAAAATTTTAAAAAAGATCAATTTGTTAAATGTTCACATAGAAAAAAATGCTTAAGTAAAAAGCTGGGAAAACTATCTGAAACATATATGATAAAGAGTTAATTTCATTAATATACCAAGAACTCGCCTGAGTTAATTAAAAAAAGATGAATAACAAAATCAAATAGGCACAATACATGAATAGGCACATACACACACACCAGTGGCCAAGTAACACAGGAAGAAATGTTCAATTTAAAAAATTTTAATTCACAATTCGAGTTGAAAATTAAAACACAGATGAGAGGCCATTTTTCATCTATCAGCTTACTGAAGATTAAAAAATTTGACTGTATGCAATGTTGTTAAGAGCATGTGGAGAGAAGCCCTCTCATATTATAAATTTATAAATTGGTACCACTTCTGTGGAAAGCAACTTGAAATTATCAATTAAGGTTTAAAATATGCATGCTCTTTGATCCAACAATTTTATCGAGGATTTTATCCTGTAAATATAGTCCCATGAGGTATATAGAAATAGAGAAGTTGTATAGACTGGATTTATCATGGGGCTGTGTGACCTTTAGCAAGTTACTTGACCCCTCTATACATCAGTACCTCATCTGGAAACGAGATAATAATACTATCTGCTTATTGCAATGTTGTGAGGAATAAATGAGTTTCTGAACAGCAAGCACATAGTAAGTGCTACATTTGTGTTCACTTTTTTACTGCTGTTATTTAGAGAGTTGTCTATTTTAACCTTAAAAAATGTCCATCAATAAGGGATAGGTGAATTACATCACAGTATATGCATACAATATAATATTGTACAGCCATTACAAAGAATCGGGTAGTTTTATAAATGCTGATTTGAAACAATGCCCAAGTTACATACACGCTTCAGTGAAAAAAAAAAAAAAGCCAGGCAGAACAGTATGTATAATGTCTGACAATTAAGTTTGCAAACTTGTAACAATGTTGCTAACCTTTTTTTGATATCAGAGGGATTATTCATTATGAATTTGTACCAACTGGACAAACAGTTAACCAATTTATTAGTATTTGGAAGTGCTGAAAAGGCTGTGTGAAAAAGTTAGATGACCTGAACTTTTCGCCAACAATTCACGGCTCTTGCATCACAACAATGCACCAGCTCACATGGCACTGTCTGTGAGGGAGTTTTTAGCCAGTAAACAAATCACTGTATTGGAACATCCTCCCCACTCACCTGATCTGGCCCCCAATAACTTCTTTCTTTACCTGAAGATAAAGGATATATTGAAAGGAGGACATTTTGATGACATTCAGGACATCAAGGGTAATATAACGACAGCTCTGACGGCCATTCCAGAAAAAGAGTTCCAAAATGCTTTGAAGGGTGGACTAGGCACTGGTGTTGGTGCATAGCTTCTCAAGGGGAGTACTTGAAGGTGAACATAGTGATATTCAGCAATGAAGTATGTAGCATGTTTTCTTGGACAAATTCACGAACTTAATTGTCTGCAAATAATGATAATTTTACTTCTTCCTTTCCAATTTGGATGCTTTTTATTTCTTTTGTTGTCTGATTGCTATGATTAGGACTTCCAATCCTGTGTTGAATGAAACTTGTAAAAGTGGGCATCCTTCTCTTCCTTCCTGATCTTAAGGAGAATGCTTTTAGCTTTTGTCTCAACACTCAATGTAAAGTGAGTCTGTTGCACACAGCGTATATATGGGTCTTGTTTTCCTGTCCACTCAGCTACCCTGAGTGGGTGTCTTGTGATTGAAGCATAGTCCAATTATATTTAAAATGATTATTTATAGATACATAGTTATTGCCATTTTATTACTCATATTAATGGTTTTTCCCCCTTCTTCTTAAAGAAGTCCCTTTATCATTTCTTGGTAAATACTGGTTTGGTGGTGATGAAGTCCTTTATCTTTTTCTTATCTGGTAGCTCTTTATCTTTCCTTTAATTTTAAATGATAGTCTTATTGGGTGGAGTAGCTTTGGTTGCAGGTCCTTGTTTTTCATCACTTTGAATATTTGCTGTCAATCCCTTTTTGCCTGCAAAGTTCCTGTTGAGAAATCAGCTGATAATCTTACGGGAGCTCCCTTATAAGTTACTAGCTGTCTTTCTCTTGCTGCTTTTAGGATTCTCTCCTTGTCTTTAACCTTTGCCATTTTAATTATAATGTGTCTTGGTGTGAATCTGTTTGGGTTCATCTTGTTTGGGACTCTCTGTGCTTCCTGTGCTTGTTTGTCTATTTCCTTCACCAGATTAGGAAAGTTTTCAGTCATTATTTCTTCAAATAGATTCTCAATCCTTTTGTTTGTGGGTACATCCACAGCTTACAGGCTGCCGTGTGGAGGACTGACCCTGTGGAGCCAGACTGGCCCAAGTGGGCTCTGGTACCTGCTTAGACTGCCCTTTGGGTGTGCTGCTTGTGGGGCTAATGAGGTGGTCCTCTGTTGCAGTCTGAAGCCAACCTCCAAGTTGTGGGACTTCTTGGGAGGGGCTCTGGTGCAGGCCCAGGTCAGCCACTGCTTGTGACCAGGGAAGACCTAGTAGGAGCTACAAAGTGGTCTGTGTTTTTCCCTCTGCTTGTGCTGGACCAGGAGGTACTTGGGAGAGGCCACACTGCAAAACAAGGATGGCTGCCCCCAGAAATGGGCCTAGGGTAGTTCCACAAAAAGCCTTGGGGCATCCCGAGGCCTGCTGCCACCTGCCATCTCCTGTAAGGCTCATCCACTGATAGAATATCAGCTGTATGCTAGTTTGGTGAGGTAGGGTCTCAGGGAATCACCAGTGTGAAATGAGTGATATTCACCAAGTTAATGAAGATTCTGGTTTGGTGCCAGTGCTGATCCTGGAGTTACTCAGCAAAAGTCTCAGAGCTCACCGAGGCAAGCTGCCACCTGCCTAGGGCCACAGACTTCCAAGAATTGTCTAAGAAAAAGTACAGCATGGGCGGGACGGGCTGCTGGCTGAGACAATGCCTCTGGTGTTGAGTGAGTTATGGGCATTGCGTGAGATACATGGGGTGGAGTCCCAGGTAGAGTGAGTGACATTCATCAAGCCAATGCAGTTTCAGATTTGGCCATATGGGGGAGGGCTCAACACAGGAAAGATGGCATCTGCCTTCTGACTGCATGAAGGTAGGACTACACAGGGCAAATAGCAACTGTCCCTCCAGCCCTCATCCTGAAGCCACACAACTCAGTTTCTCCCTGTATGTCTCTGACGCCTCCCGAGTCACCATCCCTCCACCGGAGCCCAGGGTGAGTGCCTGTGAGCGAGTGAATCTATGCCCGGGCCATTTAAAAGGACATCTGGGTTTCCCACAGCCTTCTCTCTCACCCAGATAGTAGGAATCCCTCCTTTTTTCACAGCCAGATGATGTGGGGCCTTCTCTTCCTACACCAGTACCCCCGGCTGGGTATGGGACTGGGGTATCTCACTCCTGAGGGGAACCTCCATGGCTGAGATATCCCTCCCAATTCTCAACTGCCACACACAGGTGTGGGGCCAGCCTGTTTCACATCTTTGCCCCTCCTACCAGTCTCGACATGGCTTCTTCTTTATATCCTTAGTTATAGGACTTCTGTTCAGCTAGACTTCAGATGGTTCTCCAGGTTGATTGTTCTATAATTTAGTTGTAATTTTAATGTGGTCACAGGTGGAGGCAAACACAGTGTTTACCACTTGGCCATCTTGGATTCCTCTCAACTTCTTAGTTCTTGAAACTGTGTTATGAAGTACTGGATATCCAGGAACATAATGATTAGAGCTTGAAATGTAAAGTTGGACTACTGAAGGAAAACCCAGCTCTGCCACTTAACTTTTGTGTCCTTATGCAGGACTTGGGGACTTAACCTCCCTCAGTGTCAGTTTCCTTAGCTGTTAAGCCTTTTGGTTTGCTGCTTTCTCACTGCCTCTGAAGATGGTGGATAGTCCCTCTCAGGTCCTGGATCCTAGCTCTGTATCTTTTGCATTATGGACTTTCAGATTTTATCTGGGCTTTTCTCCTTTTTGACTGGGTCCAGAAACTAGCTAGAATCAGACTTGTTCCAACTTAGAAACTTGACTTGGTTTTTTATGACTCAGCCTCATGAATTTGGTTAGTGTGAATGAACCTTGAGTGAACTGATCAAATGAAATTCCTGGAAATGCAAAGCTGAAGTCCTGACCCTGAACCCATCCTCCCTTGGGCACCTGAATGAGGAAAAGGGCAGTGGAAATGGGGAGAAGTACTTGTAGACAGTTGACCCTGAGAGCCATTCTGGGATGTTTGAAGGGGAAGGGAATGCTGGTGACTGTGTTTTAGGATGATTAACCTGGTTATGGTATAGGGAGGGTGGGGACAAGCACGAAGTCAACAAAATTCTTTTCTCAGGGTGTAAGGGGTGCTGAAGGAGTGGCAAAAACAAATGACATTGCAAATAGAAAAAGTTAAGACTGAATTTAGGGAGTGGTTCTCACACCATAAATAGCAATAAGGGCATTTTATAAGTTGGAAGTGGGCTTAAAGAGAAGAGGAAGTTAAGAAGGAAGACCATGTCTTTATTGAGTGAATATGGGACATTAGCCTCCTATTTAAGATGCTGCTGCTTCTGTCTTTTGCTTCGTCACTCTTCTGATGCCTCCTAAGCTGGTGGCAACAGTGCAGGTGGCATTACAACATTTATGTCCAGGCTTCATCTAAAAAGAGCAGTAAGAGCTAACTAGTGGTTTCATATCATGTTCTTCTTGGGTAGTTCTAAGTTTAAAGAAGTCTTCCATAGCTGTGTAGACTGGTTCAAACCAGGGACAGGCTCTAAATCTGCAGACATCACATCTTCATTGCACTGCGTGCCTGTGTCCCACATAGTGTTGCCAGGCTTTCCAAGAACGCAACTGACACAAGACAAAGTTAGGACAGGGCTGTAGTAGAGTCTCACTCTCTGAGTTTTCTATAGCATATGATATGGTTTAAGGAATCAGAATTTTCTTGAAGTAAGTTAATCTTGATTTGCAGAGTATTTGGACAATCATAAAAAGCCACAGTAAGCAATAATTGTAGGTTCTTCTGGGATTTTACAATATAAAAGTCAGACATTGGTGTCCACCTCAGACATCCCTCTCCCTCTTTGTACAAAAATTGATTTCCAATGCTTGAAATTTACACAATAAAGGAAACCTTTGTTTTCAATTCTACTGATAAGAGAGGCAATATATGCAACCTCCTCATTGATTGACTACCGTTTTCTAAGATTTACTTCTTGAGAGAATCATTAAACATAAGAGAAAATGATTTGTTTCCATTGATTGCATGATATGTCCACCTGACAAGCTATAGTTTTTATATTAAAATTATTAATTATGTCATTAATGTAATTTGCAGAATCAAGAAGAAATTACTCAGGTTCTGACTGTATTGCTAGTTATGTTTTTTGAATAAATACAAACATTTTTAGAGGAAATAAATCTTTGACAACAATAATAGATGAAAAAGCCAACTGCTCACTTTATAAATCACCAATAGCTAAAGGAAACTTCCTCTGATTATTTAAGTAACTGATGAGTGCTGGAAAGCTGGTTTCTCAAAATGTCCCTTTTCATACTGTAAAATTCTTAGGATCATTGCTAATTTCAAATATTTAGGAAAGATGAGTTCCCATTGTTAATTTAAATTCCTTTCTCATGCTCATAACCATTTCATTGCTTAAGGTTAACAAGTTATATAGAGCGTGGTAAAGCCAGGCTTAATTTCAGTCTCCCTGATGTCTCCCCTGAACTATGTGTTTATATTGACTGGGGATATTGTGTGCTTGTCTAATTATCAGAAATTTTTCTCTCCCATGACAATGATTGTTAAGAAATTAATTATGACAATCAGGGAAGTAACTCTCTGCTCTGTAGCCTGGCTCTGGCTGAATGAAAACTCCAGCCTCAAAGTGAATGTCTGGGTGTTGAAATTATGTGATTCCTTGGAATTTTCTAGAAAATAAACTTTGATATCAATAGGTACAATTTGTGAACTCCATTTCCTCATTAGATTTGAAGGGCCTTTACTATCTCTCCTACTGTTACTTTGGGAGCACAGGGTTGGTTATGCATATTTTTCTGACATGTAACAGGTGCTGACTCCATGGGTGTATAACTTCCTCTTCTTAGAAGGTCCTGGCACTTGGTCTGATGCTCTGCAGTTGCTGTCTTGAAATTCCTAATAGTTTTTGTACAAGGGATCATGCGTTTTCATTTTGCACTTGGTCCACAAGTTATGTAGCTTGTCCTGAGTGGAGAGCTGGTGCCTGGCATATGTTACTATGTTAAAGTGATCCTGTTTTTTCAATAAGCACAACCCAACTGCACAAATCAAAGTCTAAGTGTGGAATGACTGTTTCTCCCATAGTGTGAATTTATTTGTTTCCCCTCCTTCTTGCAATAATGGAAAAATGCTTGTGATAGCACTTTTCATGTCTATGAGGAGTGATGACAGGTTAAATACTGAAGATTAATTTTGCTTCTAATGGGTGCAAAATTCCTTAAGTAAAAGCAGACTTTCTATTATAGGAGGAGGATTAGAAATTTTTGAACTTTTCTGATGAGTAGTTTATGCAGTTTTGTTGTTCTAAGTGTTTATCATTATCAAAATGTGAAAGAGTGAAATTGCTTTTTTATATGTGGGTATCCCAGGAACATATACCAAAAGAACCTATTCTTTTTTCAATAATGTAAAATAAATGTGATGGCTACCCATTATACAGATAAACCTGGTGTATGAAAAGATTCTCAATGTCACTAATCATCAGGGAAATGCAAATCAAAACCACAGCGAGGTATATCCTCACACTATTAGGATTGTCATTATTTAAAAAAACAACAACAACTGTTGCAATGATGTGGAGAAATTGGAATCCTAGTGCACTGTTAGTGGGAATGTAAAATGCTACAACTGCTATGCAAAACAATATGATAGTTCCTCAAAAAATTAAACATAGAATTACCATGTGATCCAGCCATCCTACTTCTGGATACATATCCAAAAGAACTAAAATCATGAGCTCAAAGAGCTATTAGCACTTCCATGTTCATTGAAGCACTATTCACAATAGCCAAGAGGTGTAAATGACCCAAATGTCCATTGATGGATGAATGAATAAAGAAAATGTGGTATATCCCTACAACAGAATATTATTCAGCCATAAAAAGGGAAATTCTTTTATAATCTACAACACAGATAAACCTGGAGAATATTATACTAAGTGAAAAAAACAAGTCACAGAAGGACAAACTCTACATGATTCCACTCATATGAGGTACCTGAAACAGTCAAAGTCATAGAAACAGAAAGTAGAATGGTGGCTGCTAGGGGGCTGTGGGAGGGGGAAATGGGGAGTTGCCATTCAATGGGTATAAAGTTTCAGTCATGCAAGATAGAAAAGTTCTAGAGATCTGCTGTACAACATTGTGTTAACAATATTGTACTGCATACTTAAAATTTTCTTGAGGGTAGATCTCATGTTATGTATTTTTGCCACAATTAAAAAAGAAAGCAGAGTCAATTCCTGTAACCAAGGACCATATAAGTTATGCCCATTTGCCTGTCCACTGTTTTTTGTTTGTGGTATACTCTGATGTCTCTGTTTCCTCATGATAAACATTCACACACTCAATGTGAATGTGAGTTAGTCTAGATTACTTCAGTCCAGTTTTGGTTGGTCTCAGTTTACCTTACCCAGAGGATAGGAGTTATATGCAACTATATCCATCATAGGTGGGGCAGGTGGTATTACCCTTACTGGGCATGCTCCAGTGCTAGGATAGGAAGTATAGTATTTTTCTGCAGGTTAATCAATGTGAACGTTCTTTTAACTTAATTGGTTATTGGAGGTATTTACCTTTGACCTGCTTCCAAAAAACAAGTAAGAATTTCCTGCTGTTCTTTATTTTACGTCCTATTGGAATCATCATCCTGGGACCCACTTTGGCTTTCAAGCTGTCCCTGTCTTTGAGTATCTCCTAAATTTCGGGAGGGATCACGAAAGGACTAACCAGGACTAAATTCAGCAGGTGGAGTTTATCACTTATAACATAGGGTAATGTTTTGAAATTGTTGCACAATATGATTCTTGCTCATTGATTTACATGTATTTCCATTTACATATTTTATAATAAAAATAACTTACATTTGGGGTTCTTAGTTTTGCTCACACATGTGGTAGATTACAAAAAATGGCCCCAAACCTTTACCAGTCCCTTCATTCATACCGTTTGCCATGTCACTTTGTATGGCCCTTCCATTCTGAGACTGGGTGTGGCAATGTGACTTACTTTGGTCTGTGGGATGTCAGCTGATGATACAGGTAGACACTTGAAAAGCACCTTGCCTTATTGGACTTGCTGACTTTTGAGGTCTTTCATCTCCAAAAGAAGAACATGCTTGCCTACAGGTGGATGAGCTGGACCATCCTGGATTGGCCAATAGCCAGCAGACCCCCAGATACATGAGAAAGACCAGCCCAAAACAGCAAATCTATGTACCAAGCTGTAGCCAGGCCTCAGCTGAGTGCAGCCAGATCAACTTAACCTCATACACTCATGAGCTGAATAAATGTGTTTTGAGATAATCTAATGAAGTGTTATGATTGTTCATTGTGCAGCAATAGATAACTGATATACCTGCTGCTATGTCAGCAGGATGCAAATATCTATTCAGGAGACCAGGAAGGATATATGGAATGATGCCCTAAAAATTCTCTTGTGAATGTAAGACTGTCAGTGGGAGTGATTGACATAACCAGGTGGGAAAAAATAATCAGAGAATTGGAGAAAAACCCCTCTGTAACAGAAATAAAGAAAAATTGAGAATTGTAGCTGAGAAGCTAAGTAAGGGCAGTAACTCTGTCGCTGTCATCTTTGTAGCTCCAGGATCTAACAGAGAGCCTGGCACTACGAGGGAAGGACTTGATAAATGTTGTGGACAAATTTATGGAACAAATGGAACAGCGTTTACTCTCCTGCTTTATTTGCTATTCAGCGCTTCTCAATTCTGGTCTATAAAATCCAGGAGCTGCCTGGCTATGTGTATGTCATTTCCTTTGGGTGGTGGCTGAAGGATTGGTTGTTGAGACTTATTTAAAAATCGCTAATTCAGATTTGGTATATCTTAACTTTAAATTTCTCTCTGCTGAACAAATCCATTTTATTGTAATTATGTAAAATAGTAGTATAACTGTTATTCCAGAGCAAATATTAAAAATATTTTGAAAAACAAATGGTTTTATTCACTCTTGCTTCCAAAATAGGCATATAGTATATCTACTCCTAACATTTGGTGCCTTGAGGCAATATATAGTTAATTCTAAATTATTAAAATACAGTTTGTACCTGAAAATAGATAACTTCATTCAAAAAACTGTTAAATAAAAAAAAAAAAAAAAAAAAGAAAAAGCATAAACTACTCTGGTATTGTCAGCAAATACAATTTAGTAAAGTTTTGTTACACTTTGAAAAATTTAACCATGGAACCCTTTTTCTTAGAAAGAGGTTTTTTTGTTTTTTTGCTTGCTTGTTTGTGTTTTAGTTTTATTTGGAAATCTTAAAATTTTCAAGTAACACTACCCTTCCTTCAACTACTACCTGATAGGAATGTTGTTGGAAGTGGATTATTTCCCACTCTCTGAAGGTAGGTTTATTACAAAAAATGATTTTATAAAGTGTTGGAAAATGTTACATGAAGTCACCTTTTCGCCATATTGTCCCCTCCTCAACCTGTAGTTTCTTTTCTTTCTTGTAATAAAGAAGCTGCCACAGAGGACTCTGGAATTGCAGAATGTCCTGGAACAGACCAGCATCGCTGGAGGCTGTAAGTGGTAATTTCTATACCTGTAGTTGAGGTAGATGGATGAATTTGGGATCAAAATTTCTAATTTGACCCATCCTGACAGCGCCTGTGTTATTTCTAGTGATTCTTGCGTGTTCTCCTTAGTGGCTTAACAATGACTTCAGACAAACTTTTTTTTTTGTAAAGAGCCAAGTAGTCAATATTTTAGCTTTGCAGGGCATACAGTCTCTGTTGCAACTACAGGACTCTGCCATTTCAATGTGAAAGCAGCCTTAAATAATCTGTAAATAAATAAACAAGGTGTTCCAATAAAATTTGATGGACACTGAAGTTTACATGTTACATAATTTTTACGTCACAAAATATTATACTTCTTTTGATTTTTAAAAAATACATTTAAAAATGCACAAAATTGTTCTTAGCTCATAGGCTGTGCCCAAACAGTGGGTGGGTTGGATGTGACCCATGGCCATGATTTGTCAATCCCTGACCTTAGGTTAACTGGGCTGATGGATCAAACTGAATGGGATACCCGGAATAAGAGCACAGTGCAGAAGCCAGACAGCTTGAGTTTTCCTCGCAGCTCTGACTTTTACCATCGGTGTGATCAGTTTATTTATTTATATTTTTGGTGTGTTTTTTTTAATGTTAAAAAGTGGGAATATTAAAAATCCACTTCAACACTGCTGTGAGGATTGAATGTACTAATGCAGATAATAACATGCTTGACACCTGGCAAATAGTGTGTACATGTAGGTTGTTTCAGTTATCGCTGTCACTTGCCATGGTTGGAAATTCTGATTTATTTCGAAACATGCAGAAGAACTAGGCTGACTGCATGGAATCAGCACCATTAATTGTAGTTTGACCACTTTGCCGATGTCAGGGATCCTTTCATATTTTTGCCCTTGCCAGTTCACCCTCATGCTTCTATAGGTGTATCCAGATTTTGAAATTCCCAAATAAAGCCGCAGCATATCCCCCTGATCTGCTATTTATAAAAGTATTTGTCATAAAGTTAACCAATTTTAATATCTCAAATGAAAAATCCAGTCACACTGCGAGTTAGAAATAAATAACCTAACCAAAAATTTTAAACGTCGATCCTTACTTTATGAAAGGAATCTTGATTTTTTTTTTCCCCGCAGACTTTCCCTTTCCAGGTAAGATTCATAGGACATGTGGTATATACTATTGGAAAACAAGCACAGATGACTTATACTTAATTGCTAAAATAATATACAGGATTTATTGTTCTCACGTGTTTTTATTAAAACTCAGAGGATGGTTACAAACCAGTTTAGATTATCACATTGCTTTTAATACCAAGAGAAATGTTGATGGCATCTTTCTTGATCATAACACAGTGCAGATTACTATTTGTGTCTTTTCGTCTGACTTGGGCTTCTTCCTTGTTAAACTTTTATCCATCAGTAAAATGAATATAACTTTAAAATCAGGCCACACAGCTTACAGCCATACACAGGGGCCCCAACCACTGACTGCACGCCCCAGGCCTGGCCCCATGACAGGGTGACCTGGGCTGCAGACTGTGTGTCATTTTTTGCCCCCTTTGCAAGTCCTTGGACACTTAGCTGGGATGCCACTCAGGCAGCTTCAGAATGTTGGAGACAGGGAAGCTATTACGGAATGGTCTAAACTCTGCTTTGATTACCCTTTTGCCCTTCCCTGAAACAAGAAATCCCAGGAAAAAATAATTTCCCAACTGTCTGTTATTATTTAGCAACAATCCCAACCCTGACATCCTGGTGTGTCATGATTCTTTGTGACAATCCCTACTCTAAGCAAAGCCCAAGATGCTACCATCCTGAGTTGAAGGAGTGACAAATGAGCTTATTTTTAAGGCAGGCTCTTTAGTGCTGTGGCTTCTAAATCTGTGGTTGGAAGCATCATAACAGTGGCTTGTGTTGCATTCAAAGCCCATGGTATAAAAAAGCTGATTTAAGTTTTTATTAGTTATAGGAAGGGAAGCATGCTCACTTTATATAAATTATGTTAAATTAATATAATAGGTTAATAATTATGTTTTCAGTAACAGAACCCTAAATCTTTAATAAGTCTTAAATTCAGCTATTTATGTTACATAATGGCAAGTGGCAAAATTTTCTTTATTAATAAATCAGCATGGGGTTGAGACAGTAATGTCACAGTTTACTGTATATTCAGCAACATGCAGTTCATTCAGAGATAAATTTATACCTGCATATGCTTTCTTGGTTCATAAAACTTTTAGCCTAAAGCAACTAACCAACAAAAATCACCACCACCACCCCTCCCAATCCAAAATAATGAGGCTTTAAAAATGTATGCTCAGAATTTAAGCACTGCTAATTTTGTTTCAGTATTTTAATAAGGAAAAACACACCTGGAAAGTCTGTAGCCATGGTGTAAATTCAGCACCAAGAAAAATAAAGATCAGGGATGACTTTTTAGAGCGCGGTTTAAAACACAGGGGCTTGGGTTTCCCTGCATCAGAATAGGTACTTTAACTTCCTGAACAGCTAAGAAAATCGTTGCTTCAGTTAAATGTTTTCTGAATGTCAAAATACTAGATTACAAGATGAGTCTTTATTAGTGTGGGCACTAATCCTAAATCTTATTAAACTTCTGCTATTACCTGTAACGCTATTCAAAGTGGGGAAAAAATTTTTTTAAAGAGAATTATAACAATCACGTAGCTACTTGAAAAGAAAAGACTAACTGTAATATGCAGATAATTGAGGAAAAATTATTTTGTCTGTTCTAAACTGTCTGGGTAACTACCTTAATTATCTTCCTTAGGGGGCCAGCCAGGCGTCAGTCCTGAGATGACTGTAAATCTCAGATTTTAGGAAAAGTAACACTAGAAGACTAACATCAGCACCAGTGAGTATTAGTTCAGAACGTATGGGAACCGTGATTGACTTCATTGTTGACTTCCTAGCCCAAGGGAAACTAACCCCACACCTATTTGGAGGAGGAAAACTATTGAGATTGCTTTGAGGACAATTAACCTAATGCCTTTTCAAATATGAAGTGTCATCTCACCTCTGAATGTGCAATTGTATCTCCCACTCCAAGATTAACATTTAACACTGGCACTATTGTGCTGCCCCCAACCATGTGTCAAACCTACACAATGTGAAATATCATCACCAATGCAGTGGGGCATTGAGCAGATTTCAGCTGTCTAGATATTGCTAAGCCATTGGTTTGACTGACTCATCAATGAATTTTTTTGACCCAAATGACCTCATTTTGGGTTAGCTCAGCTGGCAATGTACGTACACGGAGTTCAGTTATTGGGAGAAGCGAGAAGTTCTGGACACAGATTAAGGAGGAGCTGGTCTCCAGATCTTCAAAGCACTTCGGCTTCTTGCCTTGCCATTTTATTAATCTCTCCCAACAGGGAAATGCAGAGTGCACACGAAAGAAAAAAAGGAGCAGAAACAAACTGGCTCCTGTCAACTCTGTTGATTTTTCACTTAGTAGACTTCTTTATGGATTAAAAAACTTTTTTTCTGTTTCTTGTAAAGCAATGTTCATTGGAGCTTAGCCAATAGATGGTATCATCCTTTCCAGAGTCTATGCTATGGGCCGCCTATGGAAGCATATCTGCTCAAGGCATTCATGCAAATTATTACTTACTGCCCTATATGCTCATAAATTAATAGCTTTTCTGTGGATGAAAAACAGAAATTAGACAACCATTAAGGTTGAACAATGTTTAAAGAATATTAAATATTAATATATGAAATGAAAAAAATATTGTGAGTGATATCAGTAGATATGCCAAAAGCATAACAAGCCAAACCTAAGAATGCAAATAATAAAAACATGTTTTCAGCTAGATATTCTGGATGGTTTAGTATTCAAATTAAAGTTGATTTTTTTTCCCTTTCAGTAAAAACAAAACAAAGTATTTACTGCTGTTGTCATATTGTATGACTGTTCATTTTCATACTCGGAACAAAAATGAATTTAAGGTGAATAAACTAATAAGGTCTGTGTATTTTAGAGATTGTGCTTGTGAGAAGAATTTTCTTGGCAACATTGAAAATGCACACCATTAATATTTAGAAAATGCAGTTTTTATCAGTCTATAGTTATTTTTTTTATCCCTAGCATTTGAATAAATAATTGCTAAGTTGGCATGTGCGTCCTCAGGATTTTGACTGCCAGACGCTATGAAATTGGAATGGAAATTGGCAGAAGACTCCTCTAGGTGATAGGATGGAGTGAACTGTTGCTCTTCGGATAAGTGGACATGGTCACTGGTCTTTGGCAATAAGAAATTTAGGAGAAAAGTTTTTATGACTAAATGCCCGCCCTTAAAATGTTCCTGTGAGGCAGATTTAACATTGGGGTATTGATCCCACACAAGTGACAAGAGTTCTAGCTCTGGCCCTGCCCCTGCTTTGAATTAGTTATGAGGTATTAGGCAAGGGCACCTGTCTAGGCCCCTTATTCATTTATTACATGGACTAATAATACAAACGTTAGGGACATCGCGGAGGTACTGGATTTGGTTAGTTAAATAAGATGAAACCTAAATAAGCACTGTAGTACATTCAGTCAGTCAATGTTTTGTTTATGGAGCACCTACTTTATGCCAGGCACTCCGCCAATCACTGAATAATTAAAAATGAGTGCAAATCATTACATCGTACATATATTGTGTACCAACTCATTTCACCCTCACAGCAACCTCATGGAGCAAGTGCCTCAAATTATTCCTTTTTACAGCTGATGAAACTAAAGCACAGAGAGGTTAAGTAACTTGTCCAAGGTTAAGTAACATAGTTAGTTAGAGGCAGAGCTGAGAACCCAGAGAGCCGGCTTCAGCGTGCATATTCTTCACTACACTACACTGACTCTACAACTGTAGCATTGTTCCAGGGCCTCAGAGTCTCGTGGCAGAGATGGACCATGATAAAACAGTATGGAATGCAGTGAGAGCACCGTGCTCCGGGCATCAATATGGAACCACGGGGAGGGGCGCCTGACCCAGCTTGGTGTGCCTGTGAATGTGCGTGTGCCGGTGATAAGGCAGAGAGCGGCCAGTGATGTCTTCCTAAGATAAGTGAGATCGCAGCTGAGTCTTAAAGGATGGGCAGGGTGGGCAGGAAAGGCATTTTAAAGCTAATCACAAAGGGCAGCATCAACCTGGAATGTGCACGGCCACAAAGCTACAGTCAGTCATTCTGGGAGTGATGGCAGAGAGGCTGGAGGTGGAATGGGATGAAGATCTCAGAGGACCCCGCGTGCCAGGCTCAGGAGACATAATGGGACTTTAATGTGTGATCCTAGTAATGAAGGTGAATGGTAATATCAGGTGGCAGAAAGTTGTGTAGGTTGCTGCATAGAGAAGGCAGGGCGGGCGTAGAGGCCACAATACAGCAACAGCAGGAGGTACTGCAGGCTTCTAAGTAGCACAGGAGTGATTTGTAAGGAGAGATCCTATACGCCAGTGCTTTTCAAGCTTTACGGTGCACGAGATTCATCCAGGGCACTTGTGAGAATGTGGATTCTGATTCAGGAGGGGTGTGTGGCCACGGAGATTGTGCCTGTTTGCAAGGCTCCCAGGTGACGCCATGCTGCCCATCCTGGACCGCACTTTGAGCAGTAAGGCCATATGGAGTGTGCGCAGCCTAGAAAGGCCACTCTGTTCACCAAGGAACTCATCAGAGATAACCCCGGTGAATGGGTGTGAACTGGTACATCTCAGGGTTCTAGCAGAAGATGCTGCAAAGTAACTTCTGGGCAGGTGCTTGGTCTGGTTTGATCAAGACTGCTAACTTCCTTATTCCTGAGAAAACACTTGTGGTTGTCTCCCAGGCATTTGGGTCCTGCCCCGCCACCCCACCCACCCAACCCAGACCTGTTTCCCTCCCTTCCTTTGTTTTCTAGGAAAGTGGGATTAAGGGATTAAGGAAATCTGTGCAGAGCAGAGAAAAAACCTGTGACATTGATTCCAGGACTCTTTGAAACTTGGTATTATCTGTTAGGCCATATCTTCCCCAAATTGTATCATAGAGCATACGTATTTATAGAAATTCAAGGGACTAAAAATAACCTTAGCTTTGAAATATATGTAGTGCCTTGGTAGGCACACTGAGACACACCCAGAGAGGTCACATAAGGAGAGCTGGGAAATCCTACCTTGGAGCTTCAGTGAGCTTGCACTTCGGGAGGGCTTCTCTTAAAGATATTTGGGAGACAGACTTTTGGGTTTCTCAGGGGGCCTCGAGAGCATCACGTTATTGTAGGGTCTTTGGGACTTTCGACTCTTGATGCCTGTTCTGGAAACTCAATGTCCTTGAACAACAGTGTAACCAGAGAGAAGGAACCAGAGCCTGGTACAGGTCAGGATTATACCAAGTTCTGCCAGATGTTCTCCCTTCACCCATCACCATGAAAACTGTGGGTGTGGCTGGAGTTAGTTCTAGTAATCTCTGAACGAAGAGTTAGCCTGAAACCAAGAAAAAAAAGAAAACTCAACCCAGGATGGAGACTAAATAAACTTTCATTAGAGGCAAAATGAAATGTGATAGCAGCTAGAACAGTGACACTCACCATCCTAAAAATGCCATGAAAGTTGTTACCTCATATTTGACTCCTTGGACAAAGAGCTGCCCTGAGAATTTTTCTACCTCCCAACCTAGCGACTTTGTTTAACCCATATTATTGGGGAGGCCCAAGAAGGCTAGGTTACAGTCATTCTTCAATGACTTATTTTCTTAGCATCTTCCCTTCAATGTAAGATGAAAAGTTTTATATTTTACATTATTTTTCATTGTTCAAGGACCAAATATGCATTCTCAAACCTTTGGGTAAAGTATCCAAGTGGAAAGACAGCATCAACTTTTAAATTTTATTTTTATGCCTAGGAATTTTTCTAGTCTTAAGTTGTTGATATTATGGGAACATACAAAATTACAGGGGGGGAAAAAAGAAAAATATTTTGCCTGAAGGCAGCAGCGCTGATTGGGGGCAATTTACTCTGTGGTCTCTCTGCTAGGAATTTATGTGGTACCCATCATATCCTAGGTGTTTCCTAAGCAATAGTGAGCAGGAGGCTAAAGAAGGGAAGAGTTAAAAAGTAGATTCAGGAAATCATTTCAGTACATGAACACTGTGACTATATGAAGTAAAGCAGTAGGTAGACTTTACTCAAATTCTGTAAGAATTTGTACAGAATTTGAGTAAATTCTATAAGCATTGTGTGTGACACAATGCTGATCATATACCCTTCCTTTGTTTTCAAGTTTCTGTCAAGTGTTTGTATTTTCTTTTCTTTCCTTGGGTAATGTGCTATTCTATAACTATTCTCTTCTTGCTTTGTGCATTTAGAGGAAAGCTTTGGAAACAAAGATCTTACCTCTTACTTGAATTTGGGGTCTCTTGGTAGTACGTGCTCTAGCTCAGGGTGCAGAAAGGAACAAAGTAGCCTCGCCCAAATGCTTGTCTGTGAATTTCTTAATTGCTCTGCTAAACCAATGTTTAATTCTGCTCAGTTGGACAGTCTGGTTACCCTACTTGGAACTCTCTACTCTGAAAACCCCACATTTCTTTTTGCATGTATTTCAATCAATAACACACTGATTTCTACAGCCCCCAACTAACATTCGAAGTTATTAGGTAAATGAAAGATTCATGGACATGAATGGGATTGTGGGGAGTTAGAATTCTCTCAACCTACCCCACAAGCAACCATGAAAAAGTAAGTAATTTACTATTTTTACTAACTCCCCCTGATTCTTCTATTCAACCAAAATTTATTCAACAAATATTAGTTCACTGGATAATATCCCAAAGACACCAAATATTAGAGCAGTTAGAGTTCTTGTTCTAGTAACACAACTCAAACCCAAATGGAGAAGAGAAAAGAAAGAGGAAGTGAGAAAATTCACTTGAAGAAAGCAAAATGTGGAGGTGTCTTAGACTGGGTTCCCTGGGAAGAGATGCTGAGATGGAGTATTGTGTTCAAGATTTTCTGGGGAGATACACTTGTGGAGAAGGAAGGAAGACAGGCTTAGGCTGAAGAGACGTTGACTCACAGGGCGGTTGCATATGAGGCCTCAGCCAATCCATGAAGCTCTGGAGCTGAGACAGTCCTTCAGGGTCTCCAAGATTGAGGCAACGCAAGGGGTCTGGCTTTAGTATCTCTCATCACCTACTCATTGGCGATGAACTGTTCCTGCAGAAGGGGAACGCATTCCAGTTATCTATTGCTATGCAACAACTACTCTAAACTTGATAATTTAAAACAACAAACATGCTATTATATCTTACAAATGTGTGGGTTAGGAAATCAGACAGGGCTTGGCTGGTTGATTTTTCTGATCTACATATCATCGACAGGAGTTTCTCTGTGGTCTTAAACTAACAGATAGGCTGGTGTGGAGGGTCCGATACAACTTCACTTACATGTCTGTCCCCTTGGCAGGGGTGACTAGAAAGCCAGGCTGATCTGAGACTGTCAGCTAGATCACTCACACGTGGTTCCCCAGCCTGGTGGTCTCAGAGTAGCTGAGCTTTTTACATAGTAGCTCTCGGCTCCTAGGGAGTCTTTCAAATAACAAAGAGGAAGTTGCTGGTCTCTTATGTCGGGAGCCAAGACACTGGCAGAACATCACTTCTGCTGAATTCTATTGATTAGAGCAATTGCAGAACCTGCCCAGATTTCAAGGTGGGCATGGGGTGGGATTCAACTACACTTCACACTGGGAGGAGTAACACAAAATTTGCCACCATATTTAGCTCTACCACAGGGCACAGCTGTGGATGAAGCAACTCCCTACGGCATTGGAGAATCACCAGTGAGAGATGCAGCTGTAAAGCATCAGCAGCTGATCTTCCCAGGAGCTGGGGGTTGCATGTGCCATCTAAAGAGGGGACCTGCTGATGCATCACAGTGTCCACTGCAGAAACAGTGATGTATATTCTTCAGAATAAGTTCCAATCAGCAGTTAACATTGGATTGTATCTTGGGGAGGAAAAAGGATTGACAAATGTTTGTCTAAGCAACTTTCCTAGTATTGTGCCACAAGGGGGCTTGAAAGCCTGGGATGAAGAACAGGAGGCCACCAAGAAGTTAGCAGAGTTATCAGCAATGACACAGGATCACCCTTCAAAGTCTATGGATTAGCTGATGGGTAGTGAATAAACCCTAATGGAACTTGTGCTGAAACGTTTAATCTGTAAGAATCACAGGCAAACAAATGGAAAGAAATGTATTTGGGGTTTCTGTGTCCTTGGAAAACTTTATTTCAGCTTTTAAAATCATAGAATATTAGAGCTGAGAGACACTGGTGACCATTAAGCCCCATTTCCATTTTGCAGAAGAGAAAATAGGATCCAGAGAATGAAAACTCATCTAAGCTCATACTGCTAGTTAATGCAGAGCAAGGAGGAAAATCTGATTGCCTTCCTTCCAGCCCAGTTCTCTTTCTTACTCTAAGTCAGTTTTCAGATAAAAATTCCTCTGCTGGCATTGGTGTGGTCTCCGAGGTACCTCAGGAAACTGTGTTGGTCCAAGATACAGAATTTCTGACATACAACTTTTGATAGCAGGCATCAACAATTTATAATGTTAATGCTATTTTTTAAAAATTGAAAATGATTCCTCTAGGAAAGGATGCAAACTTTTGTGTGTTTCTTACTTTTTTAAGTCTATATATTTAGGTAACTGCACCTAATGAAAAGATAATCTTTTTGGTTTTGCTTTAGAGTCAATCTCATCCAACAGATTTTACGGATCTCTTAAGTCCAGGCTCTTTGCTATGTGCTCTTATGATTAAAAAACTGAGCAACATAGTCTCTGCTCTCAGAGAACTCACGATCAAATTACATAGTTACCTGAAGTCTGCCCAGCAAAGGTCCTTGAAGGTCATTTTCAGTTGCTTCCAAGTAGTGGGGAACCACTGAAGATTTTAGACCATAAGAGTAAGACCATTAGAGCTCTACCTTTTAAGGAAGATATTAGGAGCTGTTTCAATGGTCCAGATGAGCACAAAGAGCCTGGAGCTCTAGGGCTAAGAAGGAAGGGACAGCTTTATCAGGAAGTCAAAGATTTAATGGAAAGAGTCCCAGATTTAGATTAATCAAATAGCAGGGCGCACAAAGTCAGTGCTGCAGCAGGTAGAGTCATGTGACTCTTGCTGTCTCTAAGATCCCACCTTAGGTTAAGTGACGTGGTCTCTGTTGTCTAGCAGACGCCTAACAGGCTCACCTTTCAGTCACAAATGAAAACACAGATACAAATTAATGGGCAAAAAAGGGCCCCATTTGTCTGTTTGTGTTGCTTTACAAACAGCTGAGCAAAAATCGTCCCAGGGAGCTTCAATCATCCCACTTTCCCCTTTTCTTGTCTCTCATTTGCAGTCATTATAGGTCACAAAAGGCTGCTCACAAAACAGCTAGTGATTATAATTTAAATGCATCCTTTCTGAAACCTGAATGGAAATTAAAGCAGGGAGCTACCTGGGGGGAATGGGACAGGGAAATGGGTTGGGTACATCTGAGGCAATAGCTTTAAGTGCTAATTGTCCAGAACTTCGCAGTATGACCAGGATGCCCTTAGCTTGGGAAAGCCGAGGTCACTCACTTGCAAACTGAGTCAAATTGTGGCAGTATTGGAAGTAGGGGATGCCCGTTGGAATCCCCTCTCAATCTGAGCAGTCTAGTATTGTTCCTGACCTCTAAGTGAACCCCACAAATGCCTGTCATCCAGCATCCAAAGTCAGCTCTGGACCAGGCAGTATGTACTACTAGCTTCTGCTCATGGCCTCACACAATAGCGAGCGAAAGCATTTCTGCTGGCATTAGCATGCAATCTCACAAGGCATCAAAAATCCAAATAGAATGAATTCTTTCTGTCTCCGTCAATCTCCACTACCCTCTATCCCTGCCCTCCCAAGTAACTTCAGGTCCAAATGATCTGATAATAAGAACAAAAATCATTGTCATGAAAGAGAAGATACTCAGTAAACAACAGAAATAAATGCTCTTCCCATAGCAGTCATCAAGGAGATATATGGCTTTTTGCAAAGGCCCCAAACCTGCACTCTCCATCACAGTAGTCATTAGCCCCACGTGGCTATTTAAATGTAAATTAATTTAAATGAAATCAAATTTAAAATTCTCCAGTCACACTAGTCAGTTTCAAGTACTCAATGGTGATATGTGGTTAGCGGCTACCATGTTGGACTGTGCAAACCTCAGTGCATACATAATAGTAAAATGTAGTAAAATAATTAAGAAGCGATACGTTTTGAGTATTTACTACCTTTATTTTAAATATAATATTTAGTGATGTTATACAATTTAACTTTGAAATAATGACAATGATTAACAACTAGATCACAAAATTCCAGAAAATGAAACAACTCCACAAGCCAGTAAAAACCTGTTCCCCCACACCATGAAATATTTCCATCATCACAGGAAGTTCTATTGGACAGTAATGCCCCAAACAATGCACCGACTTACCAGTGTGGAAAAACCAAAAAAAAATCCAGAATGAGAATGAGACACCCCACACCCACCTTGGTAGGAAAGATAAAAGACTTCAAGGGCTGTAGTCTCCCCATCAGTCCTTCCCTTTCTCAGACCTAAACCAAATTCCATGCTACTTCTTTGCAAAAGGAAATGCACACTTAATTGTTTTAGAGTGTATCATCATCTTCTCAGATGCTTTGCAACAAACTCTCTCCTCCTCTAGCACCCTCCGTAAACCTCCTCTGCCTTCATTTTCTCTTTTCCTCTGACTGTCAACCTATTTTTTTCCCCCTAACTTCATCATCACAGTAAGGCCCGAGGCCCGTGATTATCCAAGTCACCTTCCAATTCACCAGCATCCCTGGTGTTTTGCATAGAATTCAGGACAATGCTTCAGGCTGAAACCTCACCAGAAATTTATACAACACCATCATGTTCGTCTGATTCCCCAGGCATTCTGCCCTTGATTGGAGCCTGGGATCCATTTGCTTTCTCCAGATACCAGTGCTTTTTTTCCTGGGTCAGAGAATTCAGACTGAGGTTTGTTTCAGAATAGAATAAGCACACAGAAGACTCTTTCTTGTTGGCAAACCCAAGACAGAAGCTGCTTTTCTTTTCTCCAAGAAGAATATGCTCAAGAGAATATTCGCAGGAAGTGATGCCAATGATTTTTGTTTTATTTTGGCTTAAAGTAGCAAATGACATTTTGGTCCCAAAGGCAAGTGTTCCCAGAAAGTAGGGCAGGGGCAGTCGCAGGGGCCCCTGGTTCTAGAGCAAAACCTTTAGCCATGTTGAAGTGTGCAGTTCAGCGGCATTGAGTACATTCACATTGTGCGACCATCACCACCATCCTTCTCATTTTGCAAAACTGAGGCTCTATACCCATTAACAGTAACTTCCCTATAACCTCTCCTCCCAACCCCTTGCATCCAGAGGCGCTCTCTCTATGCATCTGACTAACTCTTGGTACTTCATATAAGTGAATCGTACAGTATCTGTCCTTTTGCGATTGGCTTGTTTCATTTAGCATAATGTTCTCAAAGTTCATCCATGCTATAGCATATGTCAGAATTTCCTTTGCTTGTAAGGCTGAATAATATTCAGTTGTATGGACAGACCACATTTTGTTCATCCATTCGTCTTGTGGCTAGACATTTAGGTTGCTTCCACCTTTCAGCTATTGTGAATAATGCTGCAATGAACATGGGTGTACAAATATGTATTTGAGATCCTGCTCTCAATTCTTTTGTGTATATCCCTAGAAGGAGAATTGCTGGAACATATAGTTTAATTTCTTGAGGAACCTCCATCCTATTTTTCATGTTGGAAGGCACACCATTTTACATTTCCACCAATTGGGCACAAAGTATCCCATTTCTTTACATCCTCATCAACACTTGTTATTTTCTATTTGTTTTTTATTGTTGTTGTATTAATAGTAGCCATCCCAATAAGCGTGAGGTGGTATCTCACTATGGTTTTGAGGCATCAGTATTTTTAGGAAGCCCTGTAGGTGATTCTAATATGCAAACGAGGTGAGAACCACGGCTGCAGGGAAGCTGTGAATGCAGTAGGTAAGGACATGTGGGCTAACATGGTGGACCAATTCCATCCTCCACAGAAACCAAAGGTAGAAGACTTGGCTTTGGCACCTGATACTTCTACATGAACTTTGGGCAAATCACTTGGCTTCTCTGATCTGTTTCCCTATTTATAAATGGAGGTGAGAAAACCTTCTTTGACGGGTGTTGTAACTGTTACCTGGCACATAATTATTATGGGAGGGAATTTTTAGAAATTTGGAACATCATACCTAGTCTCTCTTTGAAACTGAGAGATGACCAAAAAAAATCCTAACCAAAAAAAAAAAAAAGGATTTTTCTGAAGGTTTTACTTGATGCGTCAAACCACCTAAATTAAAATGTCGGTTCTGATGACACTTCTGTTTATGCCATCCTCTCCACTTATCTGTGATTCCCCAGAGGGGGAAAAAAATGTGGACCAGGAAAGCCCCCTCCACATTTCATCTTTACAGAGACAGAAACAGCTAAGAATAGGCTAAGTCTGACCACCTGCTAAAGATGATGTTTAAATTAAAACTAAAAACATTGAAGAGAAGGAATCACACTCCAATAATGAACTGTCAGTATCCAGCCAGCAGGCAGACCGTATGGCAGATTGTTCACCCTGGAAAAAGAAAGAAAAAAAGCATAATCTTCTTTACCATTGTTTTTCACGTCAACAATAGTAATGCCATCTTATTTTTCTATTTTGTTGTCTCTTTTTCAAAGCTCTCCAATGAGTATGATCTCATTGGATCCTCACGACATCTCTGTGAAGTAGGTGCAGTAGACAGAATTCACCCCACTTTACAGATGAGAGCCATGTAGTAGAGGAAATGGTACCTTCATATATGAGTATGCAGGTAAAAAGATATTATTGCAACTCTCAAAGGTGAGCAATTTCCCATCTTGGTAAGTGAGGCCTTAGCGGGAGTAAAATTCTTTTGTTTTAAACAATTTTTTACCTGTCAAGTTATGTTTCAATACCCAAATTCTGTTTCACTGCCTCACACAGCAGTTTACATAACCTCTCAGTCTGGTCATAATCCGCTTTGAGAGCTTAATCATATAGATCTTCCCCTACATTACATTAGATGCTAAACATTTAACATTTTGTAATAAATAGAAAATTATAACCTGAAATGAACATTTAATGATTACCAGAAACACCTAAAGATGTGATTAAGGACACTGAGGGATTAGAAATTAAATCTAAAAGGGGCCAAGAGGCAAAATGCCAACAAGAGTACCTACCACTTGCATAGACAAAAATAATGAGAATAAATTTGCTAAAGATTCTCTTTCCTTTGCTCTCAGAAGACCTGATATTTATATAACTTACAACATGATAACCCCAACAAGTCTACTACCCACCCAACACTGTACATAGTTATTAAAACATTATTGACTGTTGACTTCATGGCACCTTCACCCACCCATGCGGGGCCTGCCACAGCTCCCCCCAGGGCTGGCTCAGGACCCTCCCTGTGAACTGCTCTGCCCATCCTACCAAGGACACTGCCACTTTCCTGAGACTGTGCTTGACAAAGTGCTATTCTTGTCACCAAAGCCTTTCACACAGATAATGCCGCTCCACATGCTCCCTCCAAGGCTCCTTGGTCAGGAACCCAGCTTAACAATGCCTTACAGAGGAGGTGGGAGTTAGGGGACCAGCTTTCGAGCAGAAGGGTTTTAGGATTCTGGGTTGGAGATCAACATCTCCTTTGTTTATAAAATGGGACTACTCCTTCTGTTCCTCCTCCTCCTTCTCCTGCCTATCTGTAAGGTTGTTCTGAGGATTAAGTGAGAAACGCTCACGCCTGGCACAGGATAAATGCTGGTAAGTACACGATTGAAGTATGTGGCATGTCACCTCAATGCAGCTAAATTCTCTTAAAGTCCGCAGTAGAGTCCATACCTCTGTGCCCCCACAGTACCCAGAAACAGTAGATCTTCAGTAAGCACTTTGGAGAGGAGTCAACATTGCTTCTTATAAGGAGAAACCAGGGCCTGGGAACAAAACTCAGTAGTGCACCTATGGTGACCTAGCTGTAATATGTATCCCTGTCTGGATCTACTTCACTGGACTAGTGGGACACTAAAAATAGCTACTATCCATCAAAGTACTTGGAAGGTAAAGGAGCTATTTAACTATTGTAAACAAACAAACAAACAATAACCACAACAAACTTACTTTTCCTATGGCCTCCATATTCTGGCAACACCTGTGGAGCCCCTGGGAGGTGCTTAGCAAGGGGCCAAGCATTTCACATGTGCTGACTTGTTCAGGTCTGCCCCAATCCAATGAAGTGGGCACTACCACAGTCCCCACTTGGCTGATAATAATAATGACAATAACAGATAACATTTACTGAGGGCTTTACTATATGTTAGTAATCTTTTCATCTTTTTTTTTTTCAATAGTTTCAGGTATACAGAACAACGATCAGATATTTACATAACTTACAAAGTGATAACCCCAACAAGTCTACTACCACTCAACACTGTACATAGTTATTAAAACATTATTGACTATATTGCCCATGCTGCACTATACATCCCTGTGACTATTTTTTAAATTATAACTGACATTCAGTATTATATTAGTTTTGGGTATACAGCATAGTTGTTAGACATTTATATAATTTATGAAATGATCCCCCAATAAGTCTAGTACCCATCTGACACTATACGTAGTTTTTACAAGCTTATTGGCTATGGTTCCCATACTGTACTTTACATCCCCGTGACTCTCCTGTAACTACCAATTTGTACTTCTTACTCCCTTCACCTTTCTCACCCAGCCCCCCAACATCCTTCCATCTAATAACCATTAGTTTGTTCTCCGTATCTGTGAGTCTGTTTCTGTTTTATTTGTTCGTTTATTCTGTTCTTTAGATTCCACATATAAGTGAGATTATACGGTATTTGTCGTTCTCAGTCTGACTCATTTCACTTAGCATAATACTCTCTAAGTCCATCCATATTGACACAAATGGTAATATTTTATTCTTTTTATGGCAGAGTAATATTCCATTGTATATATGTAACACAAGTTTTAAAAGATTTTTATTAAAAATATAGTTAGCCTACAATATTATATTAGTTTCAGGTATACACAATAGTTATTCAACATTTATACACCTAAAGAAGTGGTCACTATGATAAGTCCAGCAACCATCTGACACCATACCACACTATCACAATATTATTGACTATATTCTCTATGCTGTACATTACATCCCCAGGACTTATTTGTTTTATAGTTGGAAATTTAGATGACTTATTGCCCTTCACCTTTTCCCCCCTTTTAAATTTTTCAGTTACAGTTGACAATCAATATTACTTTATATTATTTCAGATGTACCGCATATGGTTAGACATTTATATAATTTAAGAAGTGATCCCTTCTTAACTGACACCATACATAGTTAAAATAGTATTGACTATATTCCCTGTGTTTTACTTTACATCCCCATGACTATTTAATAACTAGTTTGTACTTCTTAATCCCTTCTTTTTACCCTGCCCCCAACTCCCTCCAATCTATTACCCCAACAAATCTAGTACCCATCTGACACCATGCATAGTTATTACAAGAGTATTGACTAAATTTCTTATGCTATACCCTACAGCCCCATGATTACTGTGTAACAACCAATTTGTACTTTTTAATCATCCCCATTTTCACTCACCCCCCAAACATCCTCTCATCTGGCAACCATCAAAATGTTTTCCATGTCTACGAGTTTGTTTCTGTTTTGTTTGTTAAATTTGTTCTTTAAATTGCACATATAAGCAAAATCACATTGCATCTGTCTTCCACTGTCTGACATACTCCACTCAGCACAATACCCTCCAGGTCCACCCATGATGCCACAGATGGCAAGAATCCATTCTCTTCCCTGGCCGAGCAATATTCCATTGTATATATGTACCACCTACTCTTTATTCATTCTTCCATTGACAGACACCCAGGCTGCCTCCACATCTTGGCTGTTGTAAACAATGCTGCAGTGAACATACGGATGCACACGTCCCCTTGAAGTAGAATTTTGGCTTCTGTGGATAAATACCAGGAAGTGGGATTACTGGGTTCTTCTTTGTCTCTTGTTATAGCCTTTGTTTTAGTCTATTTTGATGTAAGTATTGCTGCCCCAGCTTTTTGTTTGTTTCCATTTTCATGAAATATCTTTTTCCATCCCTTCACTTTTTGTCTGTGTGTGTGTCTTTCAATCTGAAGTGAGTCTCTTATAGGCAGCATATGTAAAGGTTTTGTTTTCTTATCCATTCAGCCACAACTGTTTTTGATTGGAACATTTAATCCACTTACATTGATAGCAATTGTTGATAGGTATATGGTTATTGCCATTTTATTATTCATATTTTTGATCTTTTGTTTTTCCATCTCAAAGAAGTCCCTCTAAGATTCATTGTAACACTGGTTTGGTGGTGATGAACTCCTTTATTTAGCTTTTTCTTGTCTAGGAAGCTCTTTGTAGGTCCTTACTTGTCATCATGTTAAATATTTTGTGCCAATCCCTTCTGGCCTGCAAACTTTCTGTTGAGAAATCAACTGACAATCTTATGGGTGCTCCCTTATAAATTACTAGTTTCCTTTCTCTTGCTGCCATGAACAGAGGACAGCTGCTACCAGTACCGGGTCTGCAGTAGCTCTGCAAAAAGCCAGGACAGTCCCGAGGCCTGCCTGCTGCCACCTGACAGCTTCTGCAAGTTTCAGCCGCTGATAAAGCCTCCTGCAGTAGGCAATTTGGGTGAGGCAGGGTCACAGTGAGTCAGCAGGTGGAGCAAGTATAGCTCACAAGACCAATCAGATTCAGATTTGGCCTGTGGGGGCGGGCTCAACGCAAGAAAGATGGCACCTGCCTGCTGGCTGCAGAGAATGAGGGCCCAACATAGGGGAAAATGTGGACTGTCCCTCCAGTCCTCACTCTGAAGTTACACAACTCAGTCTTTCCTCATATGTTTCCTACACCAAAGTCAACATCCCTCCGCTGGAGACCAAGGTAAGTGCCTGCGCGAGCATTTTAAGAGGACGTCTGCATTTCCCACAGCCTTCCGTCCCACTCGGTTGGTCAAAATCTCCACTGTTTTTCACAGCCAGAAGTTGTGGGAGCTCCTTTTCCCAGCACCAGAACTCCAGGCTGGCGAGCTTGGTGTGCGGGGCTGGGGTCCTTCACTCTTTCGTTGGGAACCTTTGTGGCTGAGACATCCCAATTTTCAACTGCTACACGGGGATATGGGGTCAGCCTGTTTCACATCTTCACCCCTCCTACTAGTCTTGGCATGGCTTCTTTATATCCTGAGTTATAAAATTTCTGTTCAGTTAGACTTCAGTTGGTTCTCCAGGATGATTGTTCTATAATTTAGTTGTAATTTTGATGTGTTCGTGGGATGAGGCAAGCACAATGTTCATCTACTCCGCCATCTTGGATCTCCCCTGTACCACAACTTCTTTATCCAATCGTCTATTGATGGCTATTTTGTTTGTTTCCATATCTTGGCTATTGTAAATAGTGCTGCAGTGAACATCGGGGTGCACATATGTTTTCAAATTAGTGTTTTGGATTTCTTTGGATAATACCGAGGAATGGAATTGCTGAGTCATAAGGTAGTTCTATTTTTAATTTTTTGAGGAACCTCCATACTGTTTTCCATAGTGGCTGCACCGATCTGAAATCCTACCAACAGGACACGAGGATTTCCTTTTCTGTACATCCTCACCAACACTTATTGTTTATTGATTTATTGATAATGGCCATTCTGACAGGTGTTAGATGATATCTCATTGCGGTTTTAATTTGCATTTCTCTGATGATTAGTGACATTGAGCATCTTTTCATGTGTCTATTGGCCATGCGCATGTACTCTGGAGAAATGTCTATTCAGGTCCTCTGCCCCATTTTTTAATTGGATTATTTGGGTTTTTTTTTTGGTGTTGAGATGTATGTGTGTTTTTTTATATAGATTTTTGGATATTAACCCCTTATCAGATGTGTCATTGGTGAATATCTTCTCCAATTCAGTAGGATGTTTTTTTGTCTTGTTGATGGTTTCCTTTGCTGTGCAAAAACTTTTAGTTTGACTTAGTCCCATTTGTTTATTTTTCGTGTGTTTCCCTTTCTTGAGGAGATATATCAGTAAAAATATTACTAAGGGTAATGTCTGAGAGTTTACTGCCTATGTTTTCTTCTAGAAGTTTTATGTTTTGGGGTCTTACATTTAAGTCTTTAATCCATTTTGAGTGTATTTTTGTATATGGAATACGAAGATGGTCTAGTTTCATTTTTTTGCATGTATCTGTTCAGTTTTCCCTGCACCATTTATTGAACATACTGTCTTTACCCCCATGTGTATTCTTGCTTCCGTTGTCATAGATTAAGTGACCATATATAGGCATGGATTTATTTCTGAGCTCTGTATTCTGTTTCATTGATTTATGTGTTTGTTCTTATGCCAACACCATGCTGTTTTGATTACTACGGCCTTGCAGTATAATTTGCTATCAGACAGCATGATACCTCCAGCTTTGTTTTTTTCTCAAAATTGCCATGGCTATTTGGGGTCTTTTATGGTTCCATGTAAATTTTAGGATTATTTGTTCTAGTTCTGTGAAAAAAAATGCCATTTTGATAGGGTATTCTGATAGGGATTGCATTAAATCTATGATTGCTTTGGGTAGTACGGACATTTTAACTTTATTAATTCTTTCTATCATAAGCGTGATATATGCTTCTATTTATTTGTATCTTCTTTACTTCTCTGTTCAGTATCTTATAATTTTCTTAGTACAGGTCTTTTATTTCCTTGGTTAAATTTATTGCTAAGTATTTTATTTTATTTTATTGATGCAATTGTAAATGGGATTGTTTTCTTAATTTCTCTTTCTGATAGTTCATTTTTGGTGTATAAAAATGCAACTGATTCTTGAATGTTAATTTCGTATCCTGCTACTTTACTAAATTCATTTATCAGTTCTAATAGCTTTTTGGTGGAATGTTTGGGGTTCTCTCTATATAGTATCATGTCATCTGAAATATTGACAGTTTTACTTCTTCCTTCCCAATTTGGATGCCGTGGATGGGATTAACTTCCAGGCTGACTGGCTGTGAGGACTGGCTATGCGCACAGTGTATGAGCTGCTGTGTGGGGGCTGACCCCTCAGAGAGAGATTTGCCCTAGTGGGCTCTTGTGCCTGTTAATACCACCCTTTTGATATGCCACTTGTGGGGCTAATCGGGTAGTGCTCTGGTGTGATCTGAGGTCAGCCTCTGGGTGTGTCGTTTCTTGTGCTTCTTGAGAGGGGCTGCCATGCAGGCCAATTTCAGCTTTGTCTGTGACAGGCTCGGGGCTACCTAGTAGGAGCTACAAAGCTATTAATATGTGCAATTGATTGCTGCCTGTGTTGAACCTGGAACCAAAAATAAAAATTTGGTTTCCACTCCATACATTATGAACCTCAGATATATTAGTGACCTGAATCTTCAAAAAGTTAAATATTAAATTATAGAAGAATAATTTTAAGATTTCAAGGAAGATGGTTTATTAAATAAGGTATAAAAATAAAAATCATGAGAAAAATGACAAAGTTGGCTATATAAAAGTGAAAACCTTCTGAATGACAAAAGAAAATAAAGCTAAAATAAAAATCACAAACTGAGATAAATTATTTTCCTTATATATGGAAAATAATATTCTGAATATATAAAAATTCTGCACAAATTGATGTTTAAAAGATTAGTGAAATATTGAAAATTAGGCAAAGGATACAATCAGGCAATTCACTGAAGAAAATGTCTAACTGAAGTGTATTTAGTAATTTCCAAATATTTCAGTGTTTCATAGTTAGATTCTTGAGTTTTAGCTCAACGCTACTGTTATCAGAAAATATACTGTATGTTCTATGTACATCCTACATCCATTATGTGAAATTTTCTGACTTGATTTGTAGCTCAGCATAGATGCCTCATTTAATTGCAACAGTTAGATCAGGGTATTCTGTTATAGTTGGTCCGTAAATATTTGTTGAAAGAATGAATGCAATGTCACAAAATTATTTATGTTCTTCTATTTGTACCTTTACTCTGCACCTTTGCTCAGAGCATCAGAATCTGCAGTAATGACAGTCCGTATTCTGTGAGGTACAGTGGGATTACTGGAGAATCCTGCTCCAGTTTGAATTTTGGCTCAGCAATTATGAAATGACATAAGCTGAACAAATTTATCTTTTTGAGTTTGCTTTCTCTCCTTAAATATGTTTACAAAAATCTTTCCCAGGGGATTATAGGTAGAATTAGAAATAAAACATGAAAAAAATACCAAACAAATTATAGGGACAATTGTATAAACTCAATGTCATTAAGTTAACCCAGCTGTCTTAAATATAAGTAAATTGGTAGTTCATCACATATTCAGAATGCCTTCTAGATTATTAATACAATCACCCAATTTGTTAGACTAAATGACCAATCTGAGTATGTTTTAAAAAACACCTGAAATGAGAAAGAAAGCCCACATCTTTTATGACTGCAATTCTGGATCCCTGGAGGTATTTCTTCCTTGTGGAATTAACTCCAGAAAAATGCCAGTAAAAATCTAAGGGAGAGGGGAAAAAAACACACAAAAAAACTCTTGAAAGCAACAAAAGATGGAAATTCCTTGAGTATTTGTGCGCTTGAGTTCGAGATTATTACTGAAAGCATCCAAAAAAAATTTCCCCAGTGAAAAGCAAATAAAATAAACAGCTGTCAAAAAGTCAAAATCAGTTTACATGATTATTGAGCAATACAGGTAGCCGTGTTTGGCTAGCAATTCTCTGGGAATGTAAAACAGTGAACATATAAATCCTTGGCAATTTATAGATCGTATTCAAGCCGAATCACCCCAAATATTGTAAGTAAACTGGACTAGCTGCCAGCTGCAGAGACTGTGGCTGCTTAACACACTGGGAATGAATTGCGCCTATTACAGAACATTGTATGAGTTGGTTTGAACAAAGGACAGATGCTTTGCATCACGCTTTTCATAATTTAGAAAGGAAGGAGTTCAGGGGTATAAAAGGAAGGAACTGAAATATTCTTTCCTATGAAATTTTTGTTCCTAACTTTTAAATTAAAAAAAATGCAAATGTCAGACTGAGCAAGCTTTCTGGTAAATGGGAAAAGTTATTATTTAGAAAAATTTTCATAAAATTGTCACAAATTCCTATCTCATATCCCCAAAAAAAATAAAACTGTCTTCTTTATTTTAAAGGTTGATTTGCTTTTACTAACTTTTAGGTGTTAATGCTGAACTCTGTCACTGCATCTCCAATAGTGAATTTTGTTTTTAATAGATGTTGCTATCTTGGATGACGTTCTGCCTAAAATATTTGCTCAAGGTGTTGCTCCAAAGTTTCCTTCATTCAATTGCATGTTATGTAACTAAAATAGTGTTTCTGTCTCTGGGGTCCTCAGATGCATGGAGGTGTATTCTTGGAGGTCTGGGTGTACTCCATAACGATTTTATAGTCTTTTAAAAAAATTATAACTGAATGTACTGTAAAATTAAAATAGCTTAAGCTTAAAAGGAGAAAAATGGTGGAAAATTGAATTATCAAATAGCATATGGTAGGCTTTAGAAGCCAAACTTAAAAAAAAAAAAAAAAATCTGTGTTGTGGCAGTCAGCTTATTTTCTTATTACAAGTTTTCAATAGTATTTTAGAAAAATAACATCATGGATTAATGTTGCTAATTGGAATTTTATTTTTTTATGATACTTGATTTATAACAAGACCATTAGCATTAGGAAGTTATACCTAGTTTTATGTTTGCAGATTTTTAAAAACATTAATAATCAAAATCACGTGTCAACCCTTGATGATATAGTTTTCCTCTTAAAAAGTCTCTACATATTTAAGCTTGAAAGTACTAATCTAAGTTCTTCTTCAGTAAGCTGACATGTTTTCCACTGAAGTAGGTGATGACAAAGCCTGTCAAGAAAACATGGCTGCCCAGAATCTAACTATAAAAAGCTGTTATTTATTGGATGATTTGATCACCTGACATTTTTACTCTATTAGGGGTGCATACGATGGAGCTTTCACTCCATGGAGGCCCTAGGAGTCAAACGTCAATGTAACTGTTTGTCAGCTGGGGGTAGTTGTCCTCTGATTCCAACCCCTGCTTCCTGCAGGCCACACCTCTGTGGATATGAATCTAGGTAACTCACTGAATTGGCTCATTGGTTTCTAGGCTTTTGTTTGTATGAAGCTGTTTTTTCAAGAGCAAAATATCAGATCCCTTACTTGAAAGATAATTGTGCTTTAAATGGAGAAATATATGCTCACATAGATACCATACATTCAGTAATGCTATTAAGTGAGTTTAGAATTTTAATCATCATAATAGTACTTGTATGTTTTTATAAAATAGTCCTTATACATATACATATTGCTGATTCAGTCTTTTGAAAATGTTTGGTATGCATATAGATGCAAAGACCACTTGAAATAATTCCTGGTCCACCAAGGGCCAAGGCCCACAGGTTGGAACCATTATTGTAGCTATTACTGCTTATAGTTTCAGCATAGAAAATGAGTTCTGACCAAAGCAGGAAATCGTGATGGTGCTTCCTGACATCCTCAACGGCTATAAGAACGGCTAACAGCCCCAACTAATAAATAGTGGAATAGTTGACATTGAAATAACTTACTTTAAGTCACTTGAGTTGTGTTTATATGTGTGTGTGTGTATACATATCTACACATATTAGATATATACATATGTTAAATTTATATGTGTGTGTGTGTGTGTGTGTGTGTGTGCATAATTCTATCATCATTCAGTAGCAGACCTGGACAGAGATATTTCTTGGCAAGACTTTGGCAGATTTTCTTATTTATGAAACAGATACTAAAAGAGAGGACTTCAGGAAGGAGAAAACAAAGTAGTCTTTTTAAAAAACCTCTTCCCATTTCCAGTGTTGCTACCCTGCATGTACAACAAACAAAACTCTGAGTGGTGACATGATTTCCTTAAAAAACTTCTTGTGTTAGAACAGGCAGCCAACTTTAGTAAGTGGCTGAATTCCAGAGCGCTGACTGTTGTCAACCGAAAGAGTAAAAATGTTATCACCTGTTTAAGCACTGCTGACTGATGTATATTCAAAAGCAAATCCAAACAGTTGCACCCACTTTTCAAGCATCAGGGAAGCCAGATGAGACAAGTGTCTCAGAGATATGGTGTCAATGGATACTGTCTCTTTTTTTGCAGTAGAGTAGAAGAGAGATGGAAGAATTGCATTAAAATGTAATGTTTGTCAATGGCTGTGATTAAAAAAAAAAAAAAAGGAGAAAAAGAAGAAAGGGAAAAACGTCCCAGCCCATAGACCGCTTAAAGTATGCAGCTATCTGAATACATTGGTAATGCGAGGGGCTGATGAGTCTGGAAGGCTGCCTACAGGTTAGCAGGCCTCATTTCAAATCTCTGACAGCAATATGTGTCGTTTCATGCTTCATCCTCATTCCCCGTGTTCAACACAAACCGGGGTCACTCTATATATGGAAATCACTGTCTTCAGGGCAAAAAAATTAAAAAAGGTGAGATTGCCGCTTTAACCTCACTGGCCTCAGAAAATATGTTTTAGTCTGATACATTATACTAGTAGGAATTATTTATCAGGAAGATACAAGCTTGATATTTCAGAAATAATGAGATGTTCTGGTTTTGCAGCTGAAATTTTATGGTCCACAGAGCATCAGCTAGGAATCCAGGGGAATGAAGTAAACTTGCAATGAATGATATACACCATGCAGCCAAAGAAAAATGGCCGTGGAAAGGGTAATATGAAAGTTATAACACAGTACAAAGCTTTCTAAGGCCTTTGTTGCTTAGGGAGGAAATATATTTTTTAAGAAAGGTCTACACATAAAAATCTTTCAGACTTTTCTTCCTGATATTTTATTTGGCAAACATCCGATAGGATGAGGAAACTATAATAAGCATTACAGTCCATGGTTTACACAAACTATTTAAAAATTCACAGCAAAACGATCAGAAAAGCCCCATGACCTGTCATCATTGTGTAATGTGAAAGTAGTAATGAGAGTAACCCATAGAAAGAGCAATTAGAAAATGAATAAATATAAATGATCGTGCCTTTTGGAAATGTAGATTTTGCTTATATATTTCTCAGTCAAATTGCCTTAGTAATAAAAGGCTATTTGTCATATTATACTTCCAGGAATTAAAAGGACTCCCCTCTCCCCTAGAAAATAACAGGAAAACACTAACACAAAAAGATGACAACCAGCCCGCCTTCTACTAGCCACTCTGGCATGTATAGTCCTCAGGTATCCTTTCCTGCCTCACCTCCAAATTCTGGTCTTTCCCAGCTCTAGATCCATTTTCCAAGCTCTGCAAGATCACTAATAATCAACTGCACATATAGTCAGGACATGCTGCACCCCAAGGCCCAGCAATTTAAATCATCAGCTGGAGATTCCAGTCCCCTTGCGATATTTAGCCAAGTC
This sequence comes from Rhinolophus sinicus, assembly GCF_036562045.2. Classification (NCBI taxonomy): domain Eukaryota; kingdom Metazoa; phylum Chordata; class Mammalia; order Chiroptera; family Rhinolophidae; genus Rhinolophus; species Rhinolophus sinicus. The sequence goes on along the minus strand of NC_133754.1, from coordinate 41,142,384 downwards.
TAATCACGAAGGCTCTTCATTCAAGCACACAGCTTTGCAATACATGCTTCCCAGCAGGAACCTTAGAAAATAAATATCTATAATTTATATCCCTTTGCAAACATAATTACCCAAAGTAACAGGTTTTAAATCAGACTCTCACAGACCTGTACATTTTCCCTGTCAGTCAAGGTCATCAAAAGGCATTAATTAGTATTTAAGGGCAAGATAGGCTCTATACTAGGTATCAAACAAATAGAAGAATTTCTGTACACCTCATTTTCTCAGCTACAGATAAAGATGGCAACATTTACTTTGCAGAGTTGTTATGAGAATTAAATAAGTTAATATATGCAGAGAACACTTAGGACATTATGCGCAACAGGACAAAAAGCATTGTTAATTGTGGTCAGTTTCCTGTTGTAACAAAGATGGTTGACCCCAATGTGTGTTCTTCCTTTCTAAAAGAACACCTGGTGTTTAACTGGCCACGTGAAATCAGGACTATTTTCCCAGCCTCCTTTACATCTAAGCGTGGCCATGTGTTGGGCCAATAGTTTATAGGAAATGTCATGTGCAACTTCCAGAAAGTGTTCTGAGAGTGTTCCTTACTCCTTTCTGGCATTTAGAATGTGGCTGTAATGACTGGAGCTCAAGCAGCCATTTTGGACCATCAGGGAGCGATACATGCTGAGTAAAGCAGTGCATAAGAGGAGCCCTGGGATCAGGACAACTTTATGAAACTGCTTTTACTAGCCCTGGACTTCCTATCTTTGGTATTCTTTTATAGGGGAGAAACATAAGCCACTGTTCAAGCCACTATTATTTCAGGTTTTTATCAGGTGCCATAAAACATTTTTGAAAATAAATGTTCTCTAAAAAATGTTTTGAAGTGGAAAAAGAGTTTGCTGAAGAAGATATTGTAGTTCCAGGAATGTCTGCTGTGTCAGATATCTCAAAAAACAAAACAAACAAACAAAAAAACCAAGGCCTTGGCTGAGAGAGACATTTATATATTAAGTTATAAAAAAAATATTTAACATGCCAGGCATTTATAAGTCAAAAACAATCCTTGAGTTTTATTTTAAGCTTTTAAAAAAAGTGTTGATTGCCATGGGTCCTTCATTCACCTGTAGGATAGCCCTGACCCTGGAGACACTGACTGGCAAGCTGGAAGGGGTAGCAACCTTCGAGAAAAATTGAGACCATTTCTTCCACAGAAAATATTGTTTTCGAATGTGTGAGGAGGAAGAAGTCTATGGTCCATCAATGACCATTCTGCAATTTGATCATAACTCAGAAACATGTTAACATTAGCAAGTTTTCATACTGCACTCTGGATTGCCAGATGGTTTCCACAAACACAGAAATCTTGATTTAAAAATGTAAAAATGTTTTAAGTTGCATCGTATGTTATTTGCATGCGTACTCTTGGAATTTTATTGGTGATCACTTATATTACATCTTATAATTTACATTTAATTGTATAGCTTTTTTTTGGGCAAAATTTTATTTAAAAAATAAATCTTTTGCTCCCTGCTACAGACACTGTAAGCTGCTATCCAAAATCTATTCCATTTCCTTCCTTGCTAGCTCCAGTTTTGTACAATATAATGATCTGCTAATTAAGGAGAGTGTTCAGTTTTCCAGATCCCACCAATGTAAGTGTGGCCATATAACAGTTTTGCCCAATTAGACGTGATTGTATGTCTGATGGGGGAGGAGCAGGACATCTTTTGCTTTTTCCTGCTTTAGATATTTATGTGGTACTTGGAACTGCAGGAACCATTTGCCTGAGGTGACAAGCATGAGAACAAAAGCAACTGGTAGAGAAGGTAAAGCAGAAAGTCAGAAACGGACTGGTTTCCCCATAACATCATTGGAAAGTTGAATGGACACCTCAGTTACCTACCTCCAAACTTCTTTTCATGGAAAAAAAAAAAAAATAACCCTTTACTCGTTTAAGTCAATGTTAATTGAGTTTTTACTACTTAAGATCAAAGACTTTCCTAACAGATATACTCTCAAGCTAATAAAATATAAAAAGAAACCCATCTTCTTTTCTTAATGAGTCCACACCCAATATGAGCACAGATTAAAAATTTTTAATGATTTTAATAGATTTTGAACTAAGCACATGTATTTCCCAGATTCCTTTAAAATGAAAATAATTTTTTTAAAAGTATAATTCCATGGAATGAAGAGAAACTGAAGGGGTTTGTAAGTGAATAAAGGATTGAAAACATTTCTGAATGAAAGAGAGTAAGTGGAAAGTACTGACCAAGACATAACACAGAGCGGGCTGCTGTCCATACTATGTGTGGAGGACACAACAGCAAGGAGGGAATGAAGCAAGCTGGTACCGTGTTTCCCTGAAAATAAAACTGGGTCTTATATTAAGTTTTTCTCCAAAAGACACATTAGGGCTTATGTTCAGGAGATGTCATCCAGAAAAATCATGCGAGGGCTTTTTTCCAGTTAGGTCTTATTTTCGGGGGAACACAGTTATAGAAGCGGACCATTGCGAGATGTGAGTTACAACAAGGAATTAATTATTGGTATATGTCCACTTTACTCAAGAAGTCTCCTAGCTGACAAGTACTGTGCATCCATACAGAGTTCCCCCAAGCTGTCCTGTGGCTTCATTCTTAAATACGAATCACTAGATATTTGAAGAAAGCCTAAAAAGAAAATTGTAAACAAACAGAAAAACTGACCAGAAAAAATAGAAGATAATACATCTAGAAAAGTATACTAATATATCATGAAAAAAGGGTACTCTTACAAATTAAACTGTTGATTGTTGAACTAAAAATACTAATTGGACATCTGAAGGATATTTGAAGAATTAAAAATTGAAGAAAAAAGGTAGAACCAAGAAATAAGGGGAAAAAAAGGATAAAAATATAGAGAATCAAGTCAGGTGAGACAATATACAGTTCATAAGAGTTCCAAAGAAGAATGTACAGATAAATCACAGATGAGGAAATTAGCAAAAAAACAATAACAACAAAAACACAATGGAATTTCCCAGAGCTAATGAGGGCATAAATCTTCACATTGAAGGGGACTACTGAGATCTAAATCGTTTGCATTAAAAAATCCCACGCCTAGACTATCATTATAAAATTACAGAATGAGAATAACAGTGTATATTTAAAACTTCTAGTGACAAAAATAAATGGATCACTTACAAAAGACTAGCAAACTATCATCAGACGTATCATCAATCTGAATGCTAAGAGGAAATAACAGTGCCTTCAAAGTTTTGAAAAAGAATGCATTTTAATGAATTTCTATACCTGGCCAAAGTATTCATCAAGGATAAGAACAGAATATATGTACTGTCAGACATATGCGAAGTTTTACCCTTCTTTGGGAAAATTATTTGAGGATATACTTGGTAAAACGAGGAAGTAAACCTAAAAGGGGGAAGAGAGGAAATGCGGGAAACTGAAGATCTAATCCAGAAGAGCAAAGAAGTGAAGTTCCAGGAAGACAGTTGTGCATGAGGCCTAGAAAATAGTCAGTCCAGATGCAAGTGGATAAAGTGCTCCATGAAAGAGATCTCCAGGAATGAAGGGACTCCACTGGATGGTAGAAAAATTGAGATAGTGGAAGAACTTGAGGATTTACTAAAGGTATAGAATGTGTGAGATAAAATGGGGCCTAAAAACTTCATGGGAGGAAAAAAAGGCCATATAAAAGAAAGTGATAGTCCAAATATGAAGCCACTGGTCTTAATTAGTGGAGAAAATCTGTAGACATGAAAAAGAATAAAACTGATTTTAAGTAATAGATAAAATGAGTAAGAAGCCTAAAGATACTAAGGATGTTATAAGAAGGCACATGATTCTTCTCTCAACCATACAAAAGCGTCAGTCAACCTCATGGAAAATTAAAAATAAGTGCAAAGCATGATATGACTCCAAAGAAAACAAACTATAGCAGATTTTAAAATGTGATCAAATATAATGAAAATGATTCCATTTTAACAATATTTGTTGAGTAAAACTGCATAATCACTTTTGAACTATAGATAAGAAAATGGAATCATATACCAGCACTTGAATCTGCAGTTAACAATATTTACATATTGATCGTGTTTTTAAATTTTTTAGTTTTTAGAAATACAATCTGAGCAGCATAAATTGGGAGGTGAAAGTTACAGAGGAGAGCTAAAGAGAAGGACAGAGGAGTTAATATCCTCACCTTACAAACTTAGGAGTTAAGATGTCTCCAGGTGACAGAATGAGAAATACAAATTTAAACATATTTGTTAATTTACAAAAGTAAACAGATGTAAAACATAGTAATATTAAAATACAGATATTAGGGATATAAATGAAGCCAAATCTTTAAAGAAATGGAGGTGAAGTAATTTTCCCAAAGAGGTGAAGTATATTATTCAGAGATATGAAAGTAACCACTGGAAGTACTAAAAGTAGGGATTATTTGATTTCCATGCCCCCTACTACCTCTTTAGGGAGGTAGCTGAGGATGGGGAGGGTTGGGCCAGCAATGCTTCTTTCCCTTGTAAGCTCTTTCTACTATTTTCTAAAGTCATATGCATGTATTACTTTTGTTTTTTTATTTTATTACTAATTAAAATTTTTTTCCAAATGGAAATTTGCCACAGGAGTTGAAACAGATTATCAAATCAATTTAAATGAATTTAAAGCAATAGATTATTTGCTGTAAAAAATAGTTTCAATTATCAAGAGTGTTTCCCCAAGGGAAATAAAGGAATATTTTATTCAAAAAAATCAACTTCTTCATAAAGAATATTTTAAAATAGTGACACTATCCAACTTTTAATGACTATTTTTAAAAGGAGATTTCTCATGGTTAGTTGAATTCAAAGCACTTAGAGTACAATCTGAGGAATTTTCAAAAGCAAACCATTTCTCCAGATGTTTGGGTTTTGTGTACCTAGTTTCAGAAGCAAATCTGTTGATCAAATGAATTTGTATCTTTAAAATCTAAGTATACCTTTGGGTAACACAAAACTAAATTAAATTTAAATGATTCTTGTTTTAAGCCAATCAGCCTTGTGTGTGAATTTAAAACTTCCAAATATTCCTTGCTGTAAAGGGTGTGGAAAGAAGCATACTTTCCCTAGCAGCTTGCTTCCCAGCAGCTCTCTAGCCTTCTCCTTCTCCTCCTGGCAAGCATTTACTTATATTTCAGGACTCAGCTCACATAATCTTTGCAATGCCACAATTCCTTTGTATCTCACTATACCCTATACATACCCCTGTCACTATATTGTTTATATGTTTCTCCCACCTAGAGGAAGACAGTAAGCACTAGAATCCTCTAGAATCTCATTTATTCCAGCTTGTATCTCCAGTGATAGTTGCCCAGTTAATGGTTTTTGGGTGGGGAGATGAATCCCATTGTATCTAAATCTGTTTTTTTTATCTGTTTTGCATATATCAAATACTCAATGCTTTGGTTCACTTAAAAAATGTATTAGTAGAAGAGGATATAAAAAAAGATATAGCTAAAAAAGTTAGAAGAAAAGAGAAGTGTTAAATTGTCTACTACTGAAGTTGCACAGAGAATGTTTTCACACTGCACTTTCATTCCCTACTTCCCTGTCTCCATTATTTTCTCATCTCCTTTCTTCCTTATTTCATACCTAATTGCAAAAAGGGATTTGAAGTGATGCAATAACACATACAAGTGTAGTACAGAAATAGTATTAGGAGTAAGACAATTGTACCCCAACCAGAAAATGTATTTATTTATTTATTCTACAAATATTTATTGATCACCTATGTGCCAGGCAATGTGCTTGCCTTCAGGGACAAAAGTGGTATCGTCCTGCTCACAGGGAGATTACACTGTAGTGGAATAAAATTGTTTCACTAATTCGACAGTAAATTTGTTTCTGAGATTTCAAAATATAAAGAAAAAATGAAAACACGTTAGGATAAGTTTCCATCTTGTGTGATAAAAACGTTTTGGACAAGACCCTATATTTCCCCTAGCCATTTCCATCAAAAAGATGAAGTGAGAGAATGCATATGACTTGGGAGCACAGATAGATGTTTGTTATTACATAGAAGACATTAAATAATGTTTCAACAGGGGCTTTGCTAAGGATGTTGACATGCACCTTCTGCGCCCCCAATGCCTGGGCACAATGTAAGCCTCCCAGAGCTCAGGAAAGGGGAGAGACCCCAATGGAGTGAAATTAGATTTTTATAACTCCCATGGAATAGGGACTTAACACAGAAATTAAATGTATAGAGAAAAATAGAATTTAATGTGTTGCATTCCTAAGTTTCTAGACTGAGTCATCCTGATACATGCATGTGGGGGCTCGTCTGGGATTCCTGAGGATCCTTGTGTAGTATGTAGCTCTCTGCACTGTGGACTGATGACAGACCCTAGAATTCCAGCCAAGTTATTTGAGCAATGGCCCTGTGCTGAAGAATTGGAGAGTAGAGATGACGTGGACTCTAGAAACTCACTTCCAGGGAACCATTTTGAGATTGAGTTTGCAAGAATAGTAAGGAGGGTTTAAACTACTTGGTCAGACACAGTGTGGTCGGTAGATGAAAAGAAGAGAATGCAAGTATTAAGCTTTGTTTGATGATGGCATTAAGTGCTTTTATTCTAAGGAGCATACCCAGAAAGAGAGCAGCACCAATATAATGGAATCTGACGCCATCTTTTATTGGACTGCTGACAGCTTTGAAACCTCACTCCTTCTTCCTTCCCTCTACCTCACATCTGATAAAGCTGATAAAAAAATATGGGTGCACTCTCCTTTGGGGCTGGCAAGAAGTTCAAATCACATGTGGAAACCTCCTCCTGGCCCCATCCCCTAATCACCCATTAAACCCAAAGTCAGTCTCCTTTCTCTGTTCTCTCAAAACTCACAAACCACTGTGGGAGCTGGAAGGAAAAAAACAAAAAACAAAAAGAAAATAAAACTTGATCAAATGAACAGTAGAAAAGGGTAGAAATAGCAAGAAAATACACTTAACAAAAAACATAAAATAAGATGGCACAAGTAAACCCAAATATATCAGAAATCACAATAAATATGAATAAATTAAATTTCTCTGTTAACTGAGAGATTTCAGAGTGAGTAAAAAAAGACACAATCTTGCTCCATGTTATATATAAGAAACACATCTCTTAAAACAATACCTGAAGAAATTGAAAATAAAATCATGATACCAGGTCCATGAGAAGACAAATAAAATGGTGTAGCTATATATCATACCAAATCAAATTCAATGTGAAAGCATTAAATGGAACAAAGAGAGATATTTCATATGGTATAAGTACAATCAACCAAAAGATGCAATGACTTTGAACCTTTTTTGTACCAAATGACATAGCTTACATATATATGAAGCAAAAACTGGTAGAAATGCAAGGGGGGGAGTGAAAAATCCATATTACATTATGGGACTTTTCTGAGAAAATCTGTTCATGGCCTGACTATAAGATTGATGCCTGGTTTTTTTAAGGGGCTTTGGGAAGAATGGAGATGTTCAGAGATTGGTGGATTTTCCCCAAATGAGAGTGTCTAGGAATTGCTTGAGATTTAGCTGTGGAAGTGTGGATACTCCAGTGAGAGTGTTGCTGATTGACCTGAAATATGCCCAATAGAGTGAAGCTGTTGTGGACTGGCCGACTTTCAGAAGCCTCTTTACTGATGCAAAATTCTCATTGATCAATTAGGGTATGTATAAATCCAGTTCTGGTGGTTACTTACTGCTCTGTCCAAAGAACATTCAGCGCTTTCCAACAAGGATAACTTTTACACTCATAATCCTGCTTTCAAGGAGCCTACAGTATGTTAGTTGGGATACAACAAGGACACAAATAACTGTCAGACAAAATGAAGCAGTGTAGTATTCTAAAATGAATGCTAGACTTGAAGTCCAAAATTCTGGGTTTGAATGGCAGCTATATGACCTTGGTAGAGTCAATTTACACTTTAATTGGGCAGAGAGAGGACATAAGGGAGCAATGGTGATTTAAAACGCTGTGGTAAAAATAAATAAATAAATAAATAAATAAATAAATAAATAAATAAATAAATAAATAAATAGCTGTGGTAGAGCAAGCAGCCTCTGGTCAGAGAGGCGAGTCCTGCAAAGGCTCATACAGAATCTTTTGTGAATGCCTTTGTTTGGTACACAGGGCAGTTAAGACAATGAAGAGCGGTGGGACTTGTTGGGGAGGAACAAACTTTCCTCTACTCTCCAGGTTCTTTTTGGCTGGGGTAATAACCAGATAGATGAGACAGATTATCAAGAGAAAATCACCAAATTTAATGCAACATATGTATGGGAACCCCACATACGTGGGAGAGGCAGACACCCCACATGTATGAGATGTTCAGTCATAGAAAGGGGAATCTAGGAATAAAGACATCCTGAGCGAGGGATGAGGTAATGCCAGACCATTAGCTCTAATGTGTCTTTTGCAGCAAAAATTAATATAAGACCCGGTCTTATTTTAGTATAATATAAGAGCCAGCTCTATAATATGATATGATATGATATGATATGATATGATATGATATGATATGATATGATATAATAACATAATATAATATAACATAATATAATACTGGGTCTTATATTAATTTTTGCTCCAAAAGACGCATTAGAGCTGATGGTCCGGATAGGTCTTATTTTTGGGGAAACACGGTATAACTTGGGGGCTTCAAAGTATCGATAGCAAGATGATAAGAAAGCAGATGTTTGCCCTGCCGCATAGGTGGATCAAAAAGAGATTATCGTCGATAATCTCTTATTATGGACAAGCCCTTTAATTCAAGTTCTTCAGGTAGTTAAAGGGAGGGGCAGAAGTTTCTCTTGAGGCTAAAGCTAAAATTGCCTTTAGTTTAAAACAATCTGTATACCACTGAGGCACATTTTGGGGTGACTCGTTCTGAACCCCCATGGACTTCAGAGACCTCCCTGAGATTTCATGTTTAAAACAGTGCCTTCCTAATTGGCTGCCTGTTGCATGTGGTCACTCAGTCAGAACTTCACTTGGCCTAAGCCAACTCAGAGGTTTCTGCCTTTGCTAAAAAGATGATGGCTTGAAGGAGGCTGTACATTAAGCATAATCATTCATTCACATTGACTGTGAATGGATCTTTGATAAGATGCAATGGAGATAGTGCAAGAGTTCATTGGGCATCAAAGGATGGAGCATGGAAATGCTTCCCAAGGAAGAAAGGGGAGCAAAGGGGAAGGCTGCAGGTGTGAAAGACAATGCAAGGACAAGCCCATCTGCCTGGGCTAGAAAAGCAGTCTTTGCAGGGCTTAGAAAGAGCAGGCGCCATGGAGAGGTGAGTGCTAGGATGCTTGGGATCTGACTTTCATTTGGAAAGCTTGGTATCTTGTTAGAATACATAATTCGTCCTGTATTTATAATATTGCCTTAGATTGCCACATCTTAAATTGTACATAGCAACACTGTCCAATAAAAATATAATGCAATTCACAAATATGAATCACATACTCCATTTAAAATTCTCCAGTACATACATTTTAAAAAGCAAAACGAAACAGGGGAACTTAATTTTGATAATATGTTTTATTTAATCCACTATAACCAAAATATCATTTCAATATGTAATCAAACTTTAAAAGTTATTGAGATAATTCATTCTCTTCTTTTGTAATAAGTCTTCAAAATCCAGTGTACATTTTATACTTACAGAACACCTCAATTTGGACTAACCACATTTCAGGTGCTCAATAGCCACGTGGTGGCTACCATATTGGACAGCTCAGGTATATATAGTTCAAGACGCACCTGAGTCAAAGGTGCAATACAGATAATATGTGCCTTGGGAAGGGGCAGAAATGAATGAAGGGTGATGTTGTCAGGTTGGGAAATTATTTGGGAATTTAGGATAGGGCTTAAAGTTAGGATTGAGGGGTGGTAAGAATAGGCTATTTCAAGGCAAAAAAGTTTGGGAGGGAGAAAAGAAGGGAAAGGAGCAAAAAACCCCAACATTCGAAGGACAAAGGGAGCAGAGAATCAAAAATCGATCCAGTGTACAATTAGCTGAAAGCAGCACAATTACTGCTCACCATCATTACAACTGTTGCCTGGTTGGGTGTGGCTCCCCCAGCTCAAACTGACACCTTGCCTGGAACCCCTCACGTTGTCTCCCCACTGTGGGTACAAACAACAAGGCTGGCTCGGTTTGCATTTATAAAATGTTGACTATCTATAACTGGGTTTCAAATATCCAGATCTGTCCTTCACTCCACAGCTTTTGATCCTGCACCCAGCAGCATTTTACGAGGGTCTCTGCGGGAGGAGGAGGGGAAGGAAAGAAAATGTCCTCACAAAACAAAAACAATATTTTCAGAATTCCACTCTGCTGCTTTCAGACTATTTCCATCAAGCCTCTTATTCATTTTATTTCTATCCATAAGCAGACTAACGCTTCTCTATGCTTTTATTGTTCTTCAAGAATAGGACTTCTATTGGAGGAAAATAATGTCTCTATGACCACCACTTTGCTCAATGCAGATCTTCATTAATCTGCAGCCATAGAACAGGCTTTTAGCAGCAAGCACTTTGGATGGGAATTGAATTTGATATTGCATTATGGTTGTGGGGCGTCTCATAATAGACTGTGTTCTCTTCTGTGTCTGAGCACAATCAGAGAGATCCAATTAAATAATTTGGTGCAATAATGGAGAACAAAAGAGTATAAGGGCTTAAAGTGAGGGCTTCAGCATTTGTGTTCTCCCTTTTCTGTACCATGTTAATTAATTTGCCTCAAAACCAGAAGGAAGAATACAGTATAGAACAGCATAGCTCATCCACAACATGTAGACACAATAAATACAGAAACCATACCAAACAGTCTCTTAAGAAAAGGGCAGTGTGTGAGTTTTCTAGGGCTGCTGGAACAAAGTATGCCAAACTGGGTGGCTTAAAACAACAGAAATTATTCTCTGACAGTGCTAGAGGGGAGAGGTCCTAAATCAAGGTGTTGGCAGGGCCTCATTCCCTCTGAGACTGGAAAGAATCCTTCCTTGCCTCTTCCAGCTTCTGGTGAAGGCCATCCATCCTTGATGTTCCTTGGCTTGCAGCTGTGTCCCTCCAATTGCTGCCTTTGTTGTCACATGGTGTTCTCCCGGTGTGTTTCTGTCTTCACAAAGTATTCTCCTCTTCGTATTAGGATCTGTCCTATTGGATTTGGGCTTATCCCAATAACCTCATCTTAACTTGAGTACGTGTGCAAAAACCCTATTTCCAAATAAGGTCACATACATAGATAACATGGGTTAAGATGGTAGCATATGTTTTGGTGGGGACATATTTCAATCCATAGTAGTCAGTCTATGCCATTTTCAAGTAAAGTTCATGTTCCTGCTAATGCTGAATGATTCCTGGCTTAGGCCAGGTGACAGAAGCAATCACTGCTGCCTGCAAAACTGAGAGGAGACAGAGCTCTGGAGTTCCACGTAGCATCATACAGCAAATAACATGACATTAGATTATAACTGGGGATGTGAAAATGAACACAGCTAACAGTCCAAGATGACAATGACGTGGTCAGAGACCCAGAATTTGTCTAGTTTCAATTAAATACTTTAGACAAGAGTGCACTGGGAACGTTGACGCTCAACTGTGACTTTGTCTAGGCTTATTATCTTCAGCACATAAAAAATAAGCATGGCTCCTGCAGTGGAGTTTCTGTGCCACAGAGAACTGGGTTGGGGATTTTCGTCTTGATGCATTTGTCACCTCTATTCCTGACCCAGAGGTACAGCATACCCTTTTGCAAAATTTATCCTGGGTTTTTGCAAAATCCCATAAGTTGGACCCCTAGAAAAGGAAGGTACCTGATGGAAGTGGATGTGGAGTTAGTTATGTAGTGTAGTTATGTCTGTCAGCCTGCACTCAGCAATGCATGGGACAAACTTCCCTTCTGTAGGAGACCTACATAAACGATGCCTCTGTGTACAGTCTGCTCCAGGAGTGTGTATTTCTAAAACATAACTAAATTAATGGCCACTGTATATGTCATCAGCAAGGGGGAAATGATCATTAATAGTGGAGCTAAGTAAGCATATTCATTAGCCAGCCTGGCAGTAAAGGGAGCCAGGTGGGATTGGTCAGATAAAGCAGTGGTTTACAGGTCATGGGTCTTGGGTATGTGCGGCTTCATTTTTCAGGGTGACCCCGTTTAAATTATTTTGTAAGAGGAAAGGGCACCAGGGTGGAGTGGCATCCGTTTGTGATGGGGTATTATGCCTGTGACCTAGGCACAAGAAATAGCATATCGGGCCTTGGAAGGAAGAGCATGGGCTCCTCTCTGTGACCTCAAAGTGGCATTTTCTGGTTACTGGCCATACAGTGATTCAGGATTTGGTTCTAGTCCACTTTGAAGTTCATGTTGCTACACGAGACAGACTCAGAGGAAAGAACACTGAAGAAGACAAGTGGGAAAACTGATGATGACGAGTGGGAAAACTGAAGGATTTGGAGTCAGACCTGGAGATGGATTCAGGCTAATCCACGTACTTGCTTTTTAACAGTTAACCTGGGCAGACTACTTAGTATTTCTGAGCCTCAGTTTCTTTATCTGTAAAATGGGGTTCTAGAACATTCAGTGGGATAATATGTGTACCCAGGCATATTGTCATTGCTCCATAAATATTAGTTCCCATGTTTACCCCTCAATGTTTATTAGGTCTCGGCGTGTCTGTCCACCAGCAGCCTTGAAGCTGAAAGCCCCTCCTGGCTCATTATAGAGGTCGACCTTACCCAAGCAGTGCCTCCCAATGCTTTTACATCATGGCACATGTAGAAGATGAAAATACTTGTGCAGTACCCTGGGATAAACAGATGATAGCCCTCACAGGACACCCTCTGGGTGGAGGCCTAGACACTGGTATGTTTTAAAAGTGTGTTGTCCCAATACTACTGTGTTGCCAGGGTGATACCCACTGAAGGACCTGCAGTAAGCAGAGCTCTTAAAAATTTGGGCAAGCAATTATTTGTAGAAATCAAATTATTCAGATATAACTAACATATATGGAAACATGTACCAAAGGTTATTTTTTATCTATTTAGTATTTTGGGGGCATTTTTTTTATTGTGGTGAAATAGATTTACCCTTTCAACCATTTTTAAGTGTACAATTCAGTGGCAGTAAAAATATTCAAAGTGCAATCATCACCACTATCCATTTCCAGAACTTTTTCATCACCCTAAATATAAACTCTGTACCCATTCAGCAATGATTTCTCATTCCCTTCTCCCACCAGCCACTGGCAATTGTTATTCCACTTTGTCTCTATGAATCTAGCTACTCTAGATACCTCAGATAAGTGGAGTCATACTTATGTTTGTCCTTCTTTGTCTGGCTTACTTGACTGAGCATAATGTCTTCAAGGTTCATCCACATTGTAACATGAGTCAGAATTTCATTTCTTATTAAGGCAGAATGATATTCCATTGTACTTGTACACCAATTTTGTTTATCCATTATTTCACCGGACATGTGAGTTGTTTCCACCTTTTGGGTAATGTGAATAATTCTGCTAGGAACATTTGCGTACAGTATCTGTTTGAGTTCCTGCTTTTGATTCTTTTGGGTAGTATGTGCATAGGAGTGGAATTGCTGATCATATCGTAATTCTATGTTTAATTTTTAGAGGAGCCGACAAACTGTTTTGCATAGTGCCTGTACCATTTTACACTCTCATTAGCAATGCATGAGAGATTTGATTTCCCCACAGCCTTTCTATGTTTTTAATAGCCATCCTAAAAGGTGTGAAGTGGTATCTCATTGTGGTTTTGATTTGGATCTGCAGTTGACCCTTGAACAGCCTGTGTGTTAGGAGTGCTGTCTGCCTGCATAGTTGAAAATCCTCATATAACTTTTGACTCCCCAAAAACTTAGATGTCACTCAGTATCTGCAGGGGATTGGTTCCAAGACACCCCCCCATGGGTACCAAATTCCACAGATGCTCAAGTCCCCTATATTTAGTGGCATAGATAAATGCATATAGTTGGCCTTCCTCATCTGCAGATTTCCAACTGTGGATTGAAAACAGTACAGGTATTTATTGGAAAAAAAATTTCATTTATAAGTGGACCCACACAGTTCAAACCTATGCTGTTCAGGGTCAACTGTATTGAGTTTTACTGTTCACAATAACCCTGTGAGATGGGCATGCTCAGCCCCTGACGCTAGAGATAAGGAAACTGAGTCAACAAATCTGTCCAGGAAGACTCAGACGGTGGAGTGGCAGCACCAGGCCGTGGAACTGTGTCCTCTCTAGGAATATAAAGAAAGTCTGTGAATAAGCTTTCTAAAGAGAAAAATCCTTTTGTTGAGTAGACAATACACTTTTATCTTTTTCTAGGTCCAGAGGGTCCTAATTTGCCTAATGTGAGGTCACCTTGCTTGACACCACCAGTGGACTGTACATTTTTGCAGCCATCCTCAAAATATGGTAGTTCTGCTTTCCTCTCCGAGAAATTTTTTCCCAAATATCACCAAGAATTTTGCTAGTATTACCGAGGGCCACAGTGACAGCCCTTAAGAACAGAGAGTAGCATCACTCTCGCTGTGGATTCCCGGACCCTTCTCTAATAGGATCTCCCCTGTGCCCTGGGCTGCGTGCTTGATGGTTCCAGTCCTGTAGAAGGTGAGGAGATAACAGGTGGTGCATTGTGACGACTCGCCAGTCATGAACTCACCTCCCACTGCAAGGGCAGGCAGTTTGGAGGGAGGGAGGCTGACAGTCAAATTGCCCCTCTGAGTTCCCAAAGAGAGAAGTTATAGGGGCAACTCTTTCCTGCCATTTGCGGGGAGAGAATGAATACACCATGAAGAAATTCTTTCTATTTAAAAACACCAGATAATACCTGCTTTTAATACTTTGTATTTCACATTTTGGAAAATATACAAATGTAATGAAAGTTATTTTGAAATTCATCAGCAGAAGATCATTTTACAATGTAAGATGACTGCTGTGGAAAACCCTACCTTGGTTGCATGGGTGGTGGAAGAGAAGTTTCTCGTTATTTCCAAGTTATACTGGTTTGAGTGGAAAGAGAGACATTTTCTCCTTACTAACTGGCTGTCCAATTGCTGTATCGGGCTGGAAGGGGTGGACCTGGAGAGCGTCCCGTGCTGTCTGATAGGGAGCGAAGTCAGAGAGCTTCACAAATACAGGATGTTATTCATCCTTGAGGCTGAGATTCCCAGGGGAGCCAACAAATCCATTTAAAAACTTCCCTCTAAAGGTAGGAAGGCAGGCAGAGGTTGGTGGGAGAGCGGAAGCTGGGGACAGATCTGTGTAGCTCAGAACTTTCTGCTTTCCTGAAGAGGTCATATCCTCTTCTCTCATGGCACTTTAAAAGCTCAGTTAGAAAGAATCATCAAGTCACCTCCCATTTAGGAAGAGACTGCCCCTGCACTACTAAGTCTGCCTGGGTGCCAAGAATGAGCATTTACCTGAGAGTCACAGTCCTTGAACTTGAAGGAGAGATGATGATCTTATACCTTAATAGTTCAACCCTCATGGTCATTTTGCATAAAGGATGCTTTCAATGCCTTACATTTCAAGTGAATATAAACCTTTCCCAGCCTCACCTCCCAACAGAATTTACCCAAACAAGCGATTCGTAAGATGCTCAAAACCCAGTCATGAGCTTGTTCTTCCCCAGAACCTCAGCTTTTCTGATACTGCTTCCAGGACGGTTGGGTGTATCCGTGGTGGAGGTAGACCAGAGGCCACTGTGGGGCCCCATTGGCCAGTTACTTTTTCTGACTCAATCAGATTCCATCATGTGATCCACAGATTGGTAACTCTACTTGCCCATCAGCTCAGAGATGGAACTAACCATCATTAGCTTACCAGCCCATCTGGGAGGACCTGTAGGTTATCTTTATTAGTGCTGTCCATTCTGGTGGTTCCTCGGGCTGTAAATGAAACAAATGAGGTATGCTTTGGTTACATTACATTTCTGATCCCCTCACAGAGGAAGGAGAGAGACCGAATAAATAGTGTTTCTCAGGTCTACTTAAGTGCCTACAATGAGTTGTCAGGGTTGGGAGGTGGGGTTTGGGGGGGGGGGTGTCGGCGGATGGAGTACAATCTGCACTTCCTCATATTCTCAATTAATTCCGCCTAAAAGTATCACACTTATTCAGCAGCAGTTAAAATAGACTGTGATGAGAGCATGACAATTTCCAGCTAAACTAGAGGATAATTAGAAATGCCCTGTAGCAGGCAAGTCAGTGCTTCAATTTATTTGCTGTTTATTACCGAGTCCCTGCCCCTTGGGTGTAATGACTGTAAAACCGTGCCGGCAGCTTCCCTGGGTTTGATTTAGTGTCGTAAATGGTGCTCAGAGAGTAGATTAAGCTGGAATGTGATCAAACCTTATTTGCAATCCGATTATACAAACTGCTCCTTGCACTGACCAGATTGAAGTAATTTCCCTATAGAAACGTTACACTCACTTTGGTGTAAAAATGATGAACATTTCCTGACTGTAGGTCAGCCTTTCACTTCCACTGTAATCCTTTATCAGGCAATTTGCCCATCTTTCTCTTAGGTTTGTTGTGTTCACGTACTGTGTGGTGTTTAACCAAGGCATAGCACCACCTCAACCAATGTTTTAAAAAGCATAAGTAACCTTGCAGGCTTATGGGGATGAATGATTACAATAAGTAAACACTCTGGAAGAAGAGGACTGATAGCATATTTTCTTCCAGTTTTATTATTCAACATTATTGACATGCTTAATGATCTCTGGAGAACTCTTAAGGACCTCAAAAGAAATTTCCATATCCTCTGGTAAAGGCCTATCAAGATACTTAGAAGCAAGTGGCCCATGGGCAGGGCTCTAACCACAGATGGGTGTCATTTTGAGGACCAGCATTAATCTCTGAGCCACACTTAAAAAGTGTTTAAATACCAAGGGCCCCTACTAATCCTTCCTGTTTGAAATAATCACCCACACAGGGTGTCTGGGTTCCCAGTAGTCTCCCTGTCACCCCCAACCCCCATTACCATATCAGGCTTTCTGGATGTGAAAACAGTTTTTGTACAATTAGCCTCTGGTAATGAAATGCAACCAACTTCATGCTGAACACGAAAGCAAACCCTTGGCTCTTCACATATTTTTGTGACAATCAAAGAAAATATTTGAGTCTGAAATTCATTATCATAGCCTAACTCCAATACCCGCAATAACATGTTTTGTTGTACAACATATTTAAGCTGATTTTCTTCAAACATTTCCAGCCTTAACCCTTTAAAAAGCACACACTCTAAAAAATATGTTCCCAGGCTTCAGCTGGATAATAATAAATAAAAAAATTCCAGGACAGCAGAGGTTAATTATCTTGGTGAGTATTTCTAAGTGATTTAAAAAAGATGCAGATGGCATTAAACCAAAAGAGCTACATTTAGATAAGTTCTTTGTAGAGCATTTTTGGGTGAAATTGAATTGGTACATCAATTACATCCAAAGTCTGTGCAGATTGGAAGAGAGGATTGCTTTTTGTATTTTTCCCCTGCCCCAAAAGACTATTTCTCAAGTCAGGAAGCTTCAGGGTAACAAAACCAATGTAACTTTTTTTACCATGTTGCTAATTTTCTCTGGAGTTTACAGTCCACAGACTGTGTAGGAAATTACATCAGACACTTAGATTCAGAGCTTCAGGTGCACTTCAGGGCTGTACATTGTTTTCTTCCCAGGAATCAGGGAACATTTTGGAGGCAGAAAGTACAGTATCATAGGACTCAATTTGACCCTTGCCAAATGATGTATGTATGTATGTACATGTATGCATATGAATGCTTGTGTATACATCATGGGCAGAGTTTATATTAACAATTAGAAGTCAGCAAATTGATAACAAGAAACATCTTCTTGATTTACCATTTCCTTTTAGAACAATGATTCATTAAAGAAATTAATTAATGATTCAGAAATTAGGTCTACAAAAAGCTATTCTAAAATCTTTTCGTTTTTTGTTATAAAAATAACACTGTAATAGAAAGCCTGAGAAAACACAGAGAAATTAAAACAAACTTAAAGACAATATTAACACTCCACAAGGGAAATAAATTCTGCCTATGGAGATTAGAAACGGCAACAGCAGTAGCAACAAATAAACAAAGAACCCTAACATCAAACAAACCTCAGAGCTACCATTTCTGTCCGTTTGCTTTTGGGTGCTGACACAGAGAACACGCAGAAAAGACAAGGGGACACACCTGAGCAGCTACTGCCACAAACCCCTGCTGCAAATAAGCCTGCATGTCCCAACCGCAGCCACCCAGGGGAGTAAAGCTGCCACTGCCTTCTCTAACTGTCATTACCATAAACCAGGATTATAATCCCAGGGTGCTATGCAAACCTAATCTGCCCCTCTGCTGTGTGGGGCCGAGTTGGGAGGTTAGAGCAGTCCTCTATGTACTGCCACAGTAAAATTAGGAGAAATAGAAGATGAGGCCGCCCTGGTGAGCCAGTGTCAGCAGATGGTCTCTGAATCTCACCTCAAATTTGGTCCCCTTCTGAGCTTGGAGGGATGGGGCTGGGGTCTGCTCTCTTGTCTGAAATGAAGAGACATCATTCACAGATAGCCTGGGGAGGAATTTAGCAGCACAGAGAACCAACAAACACGGGAGAACCAGAGGAGAGAGAGAGAAGGAGCTCTCACAGACAGCTAGACAGCACTTTCTTCCCCTTTTCGTGTCTCATCAGGAACCTTCTCAATAGCTTTATTTGAATAGCATGTTTTCCTCTGTGACACTCTTAGTACCTGTAACTTTTCCTGATGTGAATTTTTAGAATAATTATTTGTAAGAGCAGGCAAAGAAAATTATACATATCCAGGAGAATCCAGGGGACGTGATTATTAACAGTTCATTTCAGAGGCTCTCCAAATACATACAATGTTTTCGGGATGTTTATTCTTAAATTATCCCACCTTGAGGGAAAATGCAAGGCTGGGACAAGATGTGAAATTTATCTCAAATGTGACAGCCCTGAATCTGTCTTACTAGTAATGCTTTGTTGGCACAAATAAATATTTTCACATTGAACATAAAAGGCAGGATCTGTTTCTACTTCTGCCCCATGTCCCAGAGGTTTTCCTGTTTCATGTTATGCATTTTTACAAAGTGTGCTGACTGGCTAATTTTGTAGTGCCATGTATAAAATAAGTAGCATATGTATTATTTCCAACTTATAAAGTTCTGTATTCAAACATCATAAAAGTCACTGATTTTAGAGAACATACATATTATTAGTGTTTAGTTTCTGATTTTTCTTGCTGTCCAACTATGAAGACGGTTAAGAGGTAATGATCCATTGAAGTGACTTACCTGTCACTGTGGGTAGATGCCTTCCCATAACTCAACTTTTAAAAGTCATTACTGAATTAAAAGATGAATTATTTTGGTAATACAGAAAGTTGTGAGCCATCTTATATGGATTGTAAAATTAGAATTAGAGCCTACTGCTTTTGCCTTGTACTCTGAGCTTGGAAGGATGGGGTCGAGGTCTGCTCTCTTGTCTGAAATGAGGAGATGTCATTCACAGGTAGCCTGGGGTGAAATTTAGCAGCTGCACAGAGAACCAACAAACACAGGAGAACCAGAGGGTAGAGAGAAGGAGCACTCACACCTGGACAGCTAAATAATATTCAAGTGATTGCTTTCACTTTTCAAAATACAACCCCTGTCTGCCTGCCCTTGAACTTGACAGTACAATGTCATGCTCTGAACACAAATGTTCATAGGGTTCCTTACAGGCTCCAGGAAGCACACCGAAGGTCCACTCTGCTCTGCTCCTTTAGATACCTTAACCCTCTTGACTTTGGCAGATGACCCTACTTTCTCTCTTGTGGCTGCTGACACTAGAACAAATATAAATTGTTTTTTGAAGTATGAGTTTGGTGCAAAAGTAATTGTGGTTTAAACAGTTAAAAAGAATTACAAAAACGGCAATTACTTTTGCACCAACCTAATAGTTTCTAATTATGCAAGAAGTTTAGTTTTTATTTTGAGTAGGCTTGAGAGTTCATGATGTTGATTCATCACTGAATGAAAGTTGGCAGGCTTGCTACAAAAAAGAAAGTTGATCTTACAGAAAAAAAACCCCAGAGGAACAGAGGGGACTCCGTCCCTCACTATTGGGACCTATCTGGTATGTGTTAAGATCTGCTATATATAAAACAAAACTGCAAAACAGCAGACGAAAGGAACAAAGAAGAATAGGAAGGTCCAGAAAAATGTTTTTAATTTCAAAGGCTTAGAGAAGTAAAGGTAGACTCCAATGTGCTATTTCTGAAAAGAGATTTCCACGCACACCAAGGAGCCCTTTGGCAGAAGTCAACCGTGTGGATTAAACACAGAATGCAATCACTTTAACTGGTACCCACATTTTCTAACTCCCACTTCACATGACTGTATTTGTGATGATGGCTATTCAAACCAGCATCGCGGGTCTTTTCTCTGTTTTAAAAATCAACAGAGGCCATGTAACGTGGAACTTTGTATAACGTGTCATTAAATGTTGGCAACACAGAAGCACTAAAATCACTCTCATCTCTTTTAAGATGGAAGGCTTTTCAGGAATGGCGTCACCAAGCCTTCCTTTCACGTTTAACCTGAACGTGCGATGCTTAGTTTGGTCTTGCAGTTTTTCCTATGGTTCTTCCTTTGACACATTTCCCTTGTCTTGTCTGCCTGCCACAGGTTTACTGCATCGAGTACGTGTGTGTACGTTACAGTTGTGTATGTTTGATTAGCTCTAATTCTGTGGCACTTTTTGATATTTTTGCAGCCATCACATTTTAATCTTGCAGCAGAAACTAAGTGATGACATTGCTAAACCTAACTCCTGTTTGAATGAAAATGTGATGTTCCTTCATGGTTTTGGTGCCTGCTGAAATGACACCGCGACAATAATAGCTACATCTGTGGCAGGTTTCTGCTTGGGTGTTTGAGATACTTTGGTTATTATTTTACCAATGGGGAAACTGAGATGTTAAAAACCACGCCAGGAATCAAATCCAGATATCATCCTGATTTGTTCTGTTTGTTTAATGTACCCTCTTTAGTAACCAGGAAATTTCAGGACTTTCTGACGTTATAATTAATGGGCTCATTTGGCAAGCTGGGGCAAAATTCAATTTTGGAAGTGAGGTGCTAGGCATCAGATGATGTGGCACACCCAGCATTTGACTAACAATTTAGGGCTGAATTGCTAATAAGCACAGTGCCATTTATTTTGGAATATGCCTTGCATACAGCTTTATGGGGCATTTGTCGGGCAGAGGTACAAGAATGGCAAACTCTCAGCCTTTTGTTTTAAATTAGATTGGTGTGATTTGATGCTAATGAGAGTGAAAATGCAGTTCTCATCCCGTTGTAGCCTGCACTTGGGGACAGCCTGGCCTGCCACCTTCCTCCGCTGGCATGCAGGGTCTCTATTCTGTGGGGCAGCAGCAAAGGGAAGTTGCTAAGGAAAAGATGCAGGTGGGAAATGCATCTCCCATGGGAACAGCCCTGGGCTGACTCCAAAGGCTGAGAAAGATGCTGTGGACAGTTCTCCCTGGTGCAGCTGCAGCGGGGGGTGGGCAGCCTAGTACTTGTCCTGTGTGATAACTGCAGGGACAGCTGGCCACCTGCTGCCCAGCAACACAGAGCTGCAGGAGGAGGGAAAACATCTCACTTCACCAACATTTCCGCAAAGTGCTTACATCAGGCCTTCCTGCCAGCGACTTCCTCAGGACACAGCCCCTGGTCCCTGAATTGCCCAGCCAAGAGACACACGTGCCTCTGCTTGCAGGCCAGCATTTCATCAATTCATCCAAATCCTGCAAATCCATCCAAATGCTATAGAAAGCATAAAAGTCACTGAACCTATTTGAGTCCAACTTGATTCATTTCGTGCAGTCAGAAAAAGTTTAGAAAGGTTCTTTGGGTTTATCTAAGCTAGCACTCTTATTTTTTAAAAAGGGAAAACTGGACCCTTTTAACGGACCAGGTCAGATGGCACAGTACTGGTTTGTGAGAGAAGCAGTTCTGGCATCCACGTCCTCTTATCTTTGTGATTTCTATATTGTTTTCTGGGTTACTTGAGGAAAGTTTGGAAAATTAGTTCAAAGCATGTTTCTCTGCCTCTAGGTTCAGAACCTCCTGAGAGCATCTCTCTCTTCATCTCTGGCATCTACAAAGTATTGTTCATTCAGAAGTGATTGTCGTGCCTCCCTTACAGGCTGGACACTGTCCTATGTGCTAAATCCATAGCAGTGATCAAGGCAGGCATAGTTCCTGGCCTCACCCAGCCCACACTCTACTGTAGCTATTCAACAAATCATTTTTGAATGAATCAACATAGATTACTTTTTTACCTGCCTACCGTATTGGCAAATTACCATATTTCTGTACTGGCTGACACATTAGCAAAATAAAAACAAAACAAAACATAAAGTGAAAATATTGAAATCCATTGGTTTAATCAAGTCTGTCCTTGGTTGTTCTTAGAAATTGATGTTGATGTGCCACCAAACTACATAACAAAAGAAAGTTATAGCTGGCTTTTCAATGTTTATTATTGAACTACATTTTTTTTTTAAGCAAGTATACATTTCTCTTAATGATGTTGGCTGGGAAAGGAGGCCGTGGTAACTCAGAAACTCACTGACTTCTGGGGAAAAGCAACCTGGGCTTAAGAATAAAAATAATTAAATGTGGGTGGACTGGAGAATTTAGGATGACTTTAGTTGCATTCAGTAATAGTTCTGAATTTAGTTCAGTAGTTCCTGTGTGCTAATGGCTATGTCCAGAGCAAATGAAATGCCTAAATGACCCATAGGGTCAGGCCCTTGGTCTTCCCTGGTGCAGCCTGTCTCCCTACTCTCTTCTCCACCAAGAGCAGGAACTGGATTGCAGGACCCCAGCTGGATTGGCTGTGGTTGGAAATGGGGAACAGAGAGTGGGCCATGTTTGCATGTTAGCATGATAAGTAAAGGTACATACAAGATTTGCACACAGTGCACTTTATGATAACATGTGTCTCTATTGAATGGGGTGGGAAGACAAAACAGGAAAAGCAGAAGTGTCCCAGAATCCCATAAACTAGCCGGGGACACAGACTTGCTGTGCTCAATACTTGAGCAGATTCCAAAGCCTTCTAGATAATTCACTGTATTAAACATGGAGAAGATAGACACCTTTTCCTATGAAGAATTTAAGAGGACGAATTACGATTATTCCTTATTTACTTGATGGACTTAAAATGGACATCTGGGATTAGCCCAAAGAAAGTCATTAAAGAGATGTTGGTCCTACAAAGCTTTCCTACTGGTACTCCAGGTGCCCCATACACCTACAGGGTTTGCCCCAGCTCCAGAAGGAGTTGCCTGTTCTTCCTCATGCCTGGCAGCAGCTAGCCAAACTAACATGTAAATGTGTTACTGGGGAAGGTGGTGATAGTGGGATGCTGACGAGTAAATGTACTGCCCTCTCCTTTTGGCCAGCACATTGACACATGGAGAAGATTCTCAGGAGCCAACACCCTCACCAGAAGTTATTCTAATGGGGGTTATTTCTGGGACTGGGACTGAATGTCCTTCTCAGTCTTCAAATCACACCCCAAAGGTAGCTGCACAGTCTTCAATGCATAGGGACCACCCCATATGCAGCCAACCAATCACTCTAATGGTGGTAGATAACATGCATGTGTGTACGTGTGTTTCTTGAGAATATACAACTAACTGACAAAGTTTTTATTCTAAAAATCCTACCTGTGAAATGATCCTATTGGCCAAGGCGGTGGTGGGATTACCACTGCTCATGGCACTAGGGAGAGAACTTTCTGGGTTTCTCTCTGTATACATATGCAATGTTCTAGCTTCTTACATCATGGTCCTGCTGTGGGCAAGGTGTTTGGGAGAAAGGGGCTTCAGACATGAGTAACTATTTCCTCCAGGAGAACGGGGCAGAAGAAACACCAAGCCCTGTTTTCTGGGACTTGTTTTTTGCCCTAACCTGTGCCTCCACTTAACATGCAGGGTCAGCATCCTTTGGGGGACTTCAAGTATGAGATCAGGCCAGAGGACACATTTACCTTCAGAGCTGTAGACATGTGGTCAGGAAAGCAGCCTCCTCACCTCTCTGTCCACAAGCACAGCAGAGCCCATTTCTCACTGTCAAGTGGGCTGTTATGGCCTTGAATGCCTTGTACCCTTTCCATGAAGCTTATGTCCATGGAATTCTGAAAGAAATGACTCTAAAAAATGGGTTGGTGAGCTTTTCCATTAGGAGTACATTCTATGAATAAACTACTTAGGAAACTGCCAACTCTTCCTTAGGCTTATTTTATAAATTTCTGAAAAGAAACAGCTGTTTATATTCTCTTTGTCTGAAATGCGAGAGCAAACAGTCTTATGAAGAGAGTCTTCTATGGACAAGTAAATTGTACATGGCAGTTTGGGGCAGCATTTTCTTGTATTTTTGCTAGTTCTCTGAGTTCTCAGATAAATTGCAGAACCCTGAAATTATGGGGGAAAAGAAAATAGCATGAATCAATGTTTCCCTGTAAGGTGAATTTAAAAATATCCACCATGACTTAAGCAAACCTGGCAAACACTCTGAATAAGTATTTAAAAGACTCATTGTAATGCCATCCCAGAGATGCTGGAGGCCATTGTCCAGGGATAAAGAATAAGTTTCAGTAAATAAAATGATCTTCTTTCTGAAATTATGGGTGTCATACAAATATGAGTCTCCTCTTCCAGTTTATCCTTGTTGACTTACCAGTTCTGACTAAAATATTCCTTATGAGGGCATCATGTAATAATGTTTCAATTATTTCCTTAAACAACATCAAAAAAGTTTCTTAAAGTGTGCAACTTAACCCATAAACAAAGGAATGATATGCTGTTTGAGGTATACAATAAGCAAACATTTAAAATGTTAATGCTGGTGAAAATGTAGTGAAATAAGGATACTCACTAAATATTTGCATGTCTATAAGTTGGTTCAATTTTTAAGTGAACAAGCTGGAAAAATAAATATTATTAACACATTTAATAAAGCAAATGTTCATGCCATATGCACTGCTTTATCATATAAGACTCGGTCTTAAAAGAAAAATCAGAGAATACAAAAATGAATATAAAACTACTTAGTGGAGCATTATTTTCAACAATGAAGAAAAGGAGAATATAATCCCCTGACTTGAAAACAATTGGAACCTCCTAGATTATAGTATGGAAGTTGATGAGAGCCATGACGATCAGGAATGCTTATGAAAATAATAGGTTCCCAGGTTTATCCTCTACAGAATCTGATTCAGAATCTCCCTTCTTTCAACTCTTTCATCACTTTCTGTCTCAGTGAGGCTCTTTAAGATTTCGGGAAATAATGACATACTATGGTCACTTCAGATGATGGGCACTGATTGTGAAGGAAGAAAAGAAGCCCAGGAAACAGATCAGGGGACAAGAGTAGTTTTATTTTGTTTCCATAGATTCTCTCTGACTCTGTGTCCATGTGACTGTCTTTTCTGAGTCTTAGGGATTACAAGACATGGGAGTCATTGGGATCCTCTGGGTTTAGGAATAAGAGCTACCCCAGCCAAGACATGGTATCTTTTCTTCTCTCAGGTCTAATGGGTGGGACTGCAGCATGTGCATCAGACGTGACTGTTTCAGGTTTTTAGCAGCCTAATGTTCTGTGTTTATCAAAAAAAGATGTCCGACCCATTGTTTATCATTTTAATTTTGTTATTAAAGGGTATGACCATAAATATATGCTTTCTGGATCACACTAACATAGGTTAATGAGTTTTATAAACTTTTCATTTGGAGGTTTTTCACAAATTAGTGTCATAGCTTGATCCTAGCATTCAAGTTCTACAAGTACATAAGAAGTGCACAAATCAATGAGTGTCCAGTTGGATGGATTTGTACAAAGTGAAGACACCCGTGTAACCATTACATTTAAAAAATAGAACTCTGCTAGAATTCCAGAGTCTCCTTTATGTCCCCCTTAGTCATTACTCACCAAAAGCAACCACTATTCTGACTTCTACCACCATAATATATTGGTTTTGCATATATTTTAACTTAATATAAATGGAGTCATACAATGTGTACTCTTTTTTGTTTGGCTTATTTCACTGTTTGTGAGATTCATTCATATTATGGTGTGTAGCTGTGTTTTATTTTCATTAGTTTATTACGCTAATAAACCACAATTTCTCCATTTTACTTTTGATGATTGTTTGGGATATTTCCTACTTCAGGTTATTTTCAACTTTTGGAATAGTGTCATTATGAATTTTCTAAACATTCTTATCATACACATGTTTACACATTTTTGTTGGGTATAATCCCAGAAGTGGAATTGCTGGATCACAGATTATACATATAACCATCTTTAGTAGATATGGTCTAACAATTTTTTTAAGTGCTTTACCAATTCACATTTTCCCAAAAAGTCCGTGAGAGTTCCATTTGCCCCACATCCATGTTCCACATTTGGAATTCTCAGTTTCCAAACAATTTTTCATTCTGGTGGGTATATACCGTGTTTCTCCAAAAATAAGACCTAGCTGGACAATCAGCTCTAATGTGTCTTTTGGAGCAAAAATTAATATAAGACCTGGTCTATATAATATAATATAATATAATATAATATAATATAATATAATATAATATAATATAATATAATATAATATAATATAATATAATACTGGGTCTTATGTAAGACCAAAATCTAATATAAGACCCGGACTTATATTAGACCAGGTATGATATGATATGATATGATATGATATGATATGATATGATAAAGACCTGGTCTTATATTGTAGTAAAATAAGACTGGGTTTTTAATTTTTGCTCCAAAAGACACATTAGAGCTAATTGTCCAGCTAGGTTTTATTTTCAGGGAAACATGGTATAGTATCACACTGTAGCTTTAATTTGTATTTCCCTCATGAATAATAAGGTTGTCTTATATGTTTATTTGCTACTTGGCTCTCCTTATGTTGTGAAGAACGTATTCAAGTCTTTTGTCCATTTTCTAGAAATTTGGGTTGTCTTTCCTGTTTTTATAGATTTTCATGAGGTTTTTATATATTCTGGATATAAGTCTTTTGTCAAATATGTTAATTGGAAATATTTTCTCCCCACTCTTAAGGTGATGTCTTCAGATGACCAATAGTTCTTAATTTCAATGAGATCCAAGTTATTAATATTTTCCTTTATGTTCCTTTTAAGAAATCTATGCCTCTCCAAAATCAAGATACTCTTCTTTGTTATCTTGTAGCAGTTTTTTAAATTTTCCCATTTATACCAAAAATCAACTGGACTTGACTTATGTATATGGTTTGAGGTAGATGCCAAGATTCAATTTTTCCATGTAGATAGACAGTTGATTTGATTTCTACTTACTCTTGGCTTATTTGCTTTGTGCCTTTTACTTCCCGCCTTCTCTACTTCTCAGTCATTCTCATATGTCCATTTTGAACTCTTTTCTCTCTGCCTTAAATTTAAACTCCCTGAATGAGGCTCTGCTTGGGTCTATTAGTCACTGCTCCTGCATAAAACCCCTATTTTGGGCATATTTTTGCTACCAAGTGGGTAGTCTTCCCACAGTTGTGACAAAAGAAACACAACAATGTAAGATGTTAACAATAGAGGAAGGTGGAGGACGAGTGGGTGGGAATTCTCTGTAATATCTCTGCTACTTTTCTGTAATCTACAACTGTTCTAAAATTAAAAGTTTGTTCAAAAACTTCTGGCTCTCTAAAAGAAGCATTTGGGTACAAGTGTGTTCTTGATGTCTGTACTTGTTCCTCAGTTAAACGCCTTGAAGTTGAATTTGGATATATATCTATTTTTAAGGTTTGCTTTCTTCCCCAATGAATGCTCAGTCACAAAAAGCAAGTAAGTAACAAGTGTTTGATTCCCCTACAGCAGCCAGGAAGTGATGATCAAGTGTTAATAGATGGTACAGACTTAAACCACCCTTACTCACTGGGGACAGCACTCCTGCTGTACTGTAGAATCTATCGTGGTTTCCATTCAGCAGCCATGGTAAAGGAACCTTGTGGCGTTGGTAATAGCAAGCAGCAGACAAGGCTGGCTTCTTTTAACAGTCATCCTGAGTTAGAGGTTTATTTCAACCATGGCCTGCTGTTTTGTTACCAAAATACAATTCTATCCGGATAGTCTGAATAATGCTTAGGTTCCTGACACAGCTGTTTTCTCCAATAGAAATGAGGGTGAGGGTGTCATTCTGCAATTTAGTGTTTATCAAGTTCTTATATTCTGGTAGACCCTGGCCTGTATCTTAAGTGTCCAATCACAGAAAATACCAAGGCCAAAACTCCCCGAGGATGACCATGTTATAATGTTATTTTATTCCCTAAGTGCCTAGAATGTACTGTGTCATAAAAACACTCTGTGGGGAGGCATCCATGATATAGGGTTGACTGCACCAAGAAATGGGAAAAGCAAGGGCTTTGGATTGGATAGATCTGGATTTTAGTCCTAGCTCTTACATTTATTCGACCCTGGGCAAGTTGTTTAAACCCTCTGAGTCTCAGTTTTCTTATCTGGGAATGGAGAGACTAGTGTCACCCTGGGAGTACTATTGTCTGGATTAGAGAATGGATGTGCTGTGCCAGGTACATCACAACCTTTCAGGAAGTGGCTTCTTAAGATTACTTCCTGATGGACAAAGAGCTGTGTTAGGGGTTTACACAGGTGATTAAACGTAACTTAAAAAAACAACAACAGTGTCTTCTTTAGGAGTTCCCAATTTAGGTGGCAAAGACAGTGGGGCACAAGAATTATGACCATTCAGTGAACTCAGTGGAGAAAGCAACAGGCTCTGAGTGGCTTTAGAATGTCACTTTGAATTGGGTTACTGTCATTACAGTGGTTATATCAGAGGGGGAAATATAGTAACACATGATTACCCATTAATCGTTGAACATGGATTTAGTTTTTAAGCAAAGAGCTGTCACCGTAGACTCATTACCCTGAGACAATGGGCTCAAGATAGGTGTCCAGTCTAAAGATATGTCTGAACTACACCCCAAAAGATGTGTCCCTAAGAGGACACTGTGCCCTGCTGCTGTTTCTCAGTCAAGGAAAGGGAGGAAGATGAGGAGAAGGGTGTGTGAGTGTGTGTGTGTGTGTGTGTGTGTATGCATGGCCCAGCCCGCGATATTTTCATTTTTAGTTCCTTCAAAAAATATGTATCAGACTTCTCCCGTAACCCCTGGCACTGACTTAGACAATGGGTATTCACCTGCAATCAGTGCATAGATCAGGTCAGTCAATGTCCAAGCTTATGTTAATAAATAAACAGATAGTAAGGTGTGCTATGAAAATTGCCTACAATAAACTGCTGGGCTTAAAGATTTTCTGGTATGTAGCCCTCACCACATAACTGAAAGGATACTGAATGAATATTGACTCTCTCCCAGTCATGAATCTAGAATGAATGGGCTTGGATAATGGCACCCACTGAAAAGATTGGTTGAATCCCTGAATGAATGGGGCTTCCCCCGAGGCTGTGGAATTTGATGGAAACTGCAACGGACCTAGAGTCCAAAAGGATATTTAACATGCTGCCTATTTGCCATATTAGAGCCAGGTTTCCAAAGAGTAAAGCACCAGGAACGAATGAATAAATCATTCAGATTACCTTCTCTCAGCACTCTGCTCTTCTCTCTCGTGCCCTCTTTCCTCCCGATCCACAATCACTTTTGCTTAAATTGCTTAGAAAAAGTACCTAACTTTTCCTTTTCCTTTGACTACAGAAATGTGGTTCATCAGGCTTAACCAGTTTCTAGAATAATTTCTTCCGTTTGTTCACTCAATAAGTACTGGTGGATCAGGCTCAACTATTCTGCACCATACCTCAACGTTTGGGGCAACTGCACTGGGCAAAACTCCAAGGTTATAATTACATTTCAGTAAATAATGTTTTTTAATATGGAAAATAAGTATCAGTCTATAAAAGTTAGGTCTGATAAATTATTAGCTACTAGTTACAGGAAATCACCAAAAGTTGTGTTGCAGTAGTATTTTCACACACACCTATACACAGACTAGAATGCAGAAACAATGTGTGTTTTCTTGTTATATTACTTTGATCCTTTAGAATATCAAGTAACAGTCTAGAAATTTTATGGTATGGATTGTCTTAAACATTTAATAAACCATGGTTAAGAGTGTTGGATATGCACAATTGTTAGAGGGCACAGATCTCGTTTCTCGTCTTTAAGCAAACTCACCCTCAGTTCCCACCTCATGATTAATAAGTTCCTTTATAACCATAAAATTCTATTCTTTCTAACACATGGTGACCTGGTAAAAACCAAGTTGAGTTAAATAAAATAAAATAATAAAATAAAATAAAATGTAACAGAGTTCTTCAAACAAAACCATAAGAAAAAAGAAGAAAATCATATTACTATTAATCAATTTTAAAAGTTTAATATAGCCCAACAACTTCAGAAAATTTACTTATGATTCTCCTATATTTTTTCTTAAATATATTGCTATATTTTGCAATTATTACAGCTAACATTGCATAGTACTATTCAGTAGAGCCATATTACATTTGTGATGGGAATAATTATTTTAAACTATTAATTTGCCAAGATGCAACACAACTTTTTAAAAGGTGTAAAGAACTTTATTTCACAAGAACAAACTCCAGGCAATGAATGAGTATGCACACATAAAAACTAAGATGAATTGTTTTTCCCATTATATAACATTTCGCTGGTTTCAGTTCAAATGCTTAATGTTATTATGAGTCACCAAAGCAAATATTGTTTTATTGCAATATCTGCATAATAACACTCTTAATTATCTACATTCCAATGACTTTTAAATTGTTGGTTTACCTCCAACATTTTCCAGTCTCTTTTGCTTTTAACTTTTTAAATTCTCATAAAGTATAAAATTTCTCCAGGAAATATATAAAGCAAAAGTTTACATTTTAAAAATCAGCTAGGTGATGTGGATAAATGTATATTAATTTCTTATATATTGTAACCATTTAAACTCCATAATCCAATGATATTGCTAGAAGTGGGTAGCTATAACATATATGTCTGCCTATGTAGTAAGTGTGTATAAAACATAGAGACCCATCAGATATTTTAAACCACTCTACCCTTTTAAGTAAATTTATAAATTTAAGTTTACGATATCAAGTAGTAATTTTTCCTTCAAAGTACTTCAAGTCTCAGCAGATCTTACTAAAATCAGTGTGACCATGTTCAAAAAGCTCTTTGGCACAAGAAAATGGCTAACTGTTCTCTATTTCTGAGCACCATAAAATAGGAAAAAATACACTTGAGATTTATATTTTAAGAAATAGAAAAAGAATATCTCAGGAGTGCCAGGAATGCATTAACTAATGTCTATTTATTTCAATGTAATGGCGAGAGCAACAAGGACGAGATACTGGACATAATTTTGTTGTATATTTCTATGTGTTGGTGAGAGAGGAATTTGGGACGTGGTAGGGAGTAGGGGAGGGTGTGCAGGGTAGGACACGTGGGGAGGAAAGTTCTACAGGATGTGAGCCTGATGCCACAGAGGTACATTCTCATTTTGATAACTGAAAACGCCTTTCAGTTGCTTTTGCTCCTCGGTGAATGACAAGGGTAATTGGAAGAGCGCTTGGGAAGCCCAGCTTATTCTGGAGTCTTCTTCCTGGCAAGCTGGGCAACCAGGACACTGTCCTATCTGTGAGGTTCAGTGAAAACGAGGCCAGCAGAGGTTGCTGGAGGAAGTAAAGTCCTGCTTCACCTGGGCCAGACCTTGCATAAAATCAGGGTGTAGGAGGGTCCATTTAGTCTGTTCTCTTCTTGTGGGTCTCAAATATATGTAAATGACCACATTTTTAAAAAATCATATCTGAAAAAATAAGCTGGGCTCTCCTCTGTTTCTGCCTCAGCTAATTATACCCAGCCCTGCCTCCCCAGACTTGCTTCCTTTACAACTTTCTCAGAGCTGTTCACAGCTGTTTTATCGGAGCACACTTGTTTGCATATCTGTTTCCCTGCATCACAGTGAGACCCTTGAGGACAGAGATGGGTCTTCCTATTGTAATAAACTTGTTCTAGAGACATGTGCGTGTGTGTGTGTGTGTGTGTGTGTGTGTGTGTGTGTACATACACACATATAAAATGAAATCACTGGAACTCTGCAAACATCAATTTTTCTTCCGCGGGTTAGTGATGCTGCTGCTGATGGTAATACATATTTATTACTCTCCATGAACCAGGCACTGGGGTGAGCATTTTATAAATATTATCTCATTTGTCTCAATCCTATGAGACAGAGTACTGTTATTGTTCCTATTTTAGAAAGAAGACCAAGGCTAGTAGAGGTTAGGGAATTTCCCAAGGCCACACTCATGCGAAGTGTCAGAGCTGAGATTCAGTTAAGCCAGATGGGAGCCTTCCTTCTACTTCTCTGTAATTTCACATGTTCCCCACAGTGGCCTCCAAATCCAATATTATGACCCGCTGGGACATGACTACCTCATTGGATCATCAAATTGATGACTTCCTCTGAGGGTGTTAGAAAGGTAAGAGCAAATGCCCAAGCCTTCTTTAGAAGGCATATGAGGAGGGACACCAGTGAAGGGAAGTCAGCCACAAGTCAGCCTCAGTCCTTCCCACGGACCTTCTCAGATCAGCAACATGTTTGTATGTATGCATATCTGTATGCATTTGTATCTTGTCTTGTTTCCAAAGGCATCCTAAGCAACTTAAGGTTTTTCCAACTGTTGACTGGCCAAATAATTCTCCAGGTAATCCACCCAAAGAATGTTTTTTCCGGAAAAGAAAAAGAAACAAAGCCACCAAGGAGTGTGCGTACGCACACTTGCGGGCTGGTGTCCCAAATGGGCACCCCTGTGGAAAAAGCCCCAAGACCAACATGGCTTCCCCCTTTATTCGCATCCCTCCCCCGGAAGTTACCACAAAGTTTAATAGGTTGTCAGGACTAGAGCGTTAACAAGGGGCCCAGCTCCATCCATAGTCCTCTCAGCAATATGGTTAAGCACCTTAAGGTGCCAGTTCCCTTTTATTACATAATACAGTAAAATAAACAAAAACGTATTTAGATGGGAAATAAAAAAATTAGGAGCTAGGAATGAGGCTAACATCAAAACATTTAAAAATTCTGTACACTTGCTAATTAATGTAGGCCCTAAATTTGGCTCTTTTTTAAAAATAAATTTTATTGGGGAATATTGGGGGACAGTGTGTTTCTCCAGGGCCCAGCAGCTCCAAGTCGTTGTCCTTCAATCTTGTATACCATATTTATTCTCTTATACCTACACAGTTGCAAGCACCCAACATAGTATATACCTAAGATCGATGCTGTTTCATTTTGGGATATTTGGTAGCAAGTTCAGGCTTCCGACATACCTGATGAGAGTTCTCAGGGCAAAGGGCATGAAAATCATTTGCCATAAAATACAAGGGAAAAAAAATTCTACCCAGGAAAATAGGAAAGCTGTTTTCTGTGCAGTGTAGTGGACAATATCCTCACAGCAGACGCAGCATGAGTCTCATCATTAGGATCTTTCTTTTAATAAAAGGCCATTTTCTACTGCTCATAGTTCTGCCAGGAAAGTGCCCCCTGGCAGCACCAAGATTCTTGTTAGAAAGCGAGAAATTGAATCTGCTCTAACATCTAAAACACAAACAATTGAACTTCACATTTCTGCTCCCTGAAACCTGATCCTGCATATAATTTACCCCAATGCCTGGGCCACTGAGGTCATGGGCTTCCCCATGCCTCCCACCTATAGGGGCTCCGCAAGGCTCTGGGGTCCTGAAATATGTCCCTTCCCTTCTTAGCAGTGGTCTTGCAATAGGGGTGGCTGACTGACCAAAGAAGAGTAGTCCATTCCCTGACTGTTGTCTTCTTGCCCCACCAATAACCAAAAGAGAACTGGGAGCAAAGCCGTTTACTGGCATAATGTACCAGCGTCACTACAGACAAGCCTGCAAGACTTCAATTTGTTTTACTTTGCTATCTTCAGAATGATAGCGTGTCCTGCTCTGTTGTGTGTTCTTTTGAAATGTGACCTATAGTTTGGTCACATTGTCTCATCTTCCTAAATTCATTTTCACTCAAGCATTTGAATGGTATGCAATGGGCTTAGATTTAGATTACTGGGGTCCAGTTCCGGGTTGTGCCACTTCCTTTGTCCCTCTGAGAAATATGGTGACTTTAACTCCTTACTCTCAGATTTAATATTCACAGGTATTGATGTAATGTGGGTAGAAACAACCCGCAGGACCCCTGGCACAAAGTGGGAGCTCAGTAAATATTTTGGAAAGAACAACTTGGAGAATGCATATTTATTCTCTTATCCCTACACAGTTGCAAGCACCCAACATAGTATACACCTAGGATGGCTGCTGTTTCATTTTGGGATATTTGGTAGCAAGTTCAGGCTTCCGACATACCTGATGAGAGTTCTCAGGGCAAAGGGCATGAAAATCATTTGCCATAGAATAGTATCTAAGAATAGAATCTGAGTGCATTTGCCTTTCTTTGTGGTCTGATTTTTGAACCTAACTATATTGAATTGTGATGTCAAGAGGAAAAACAGTTTCACAATTAAAATTATAGTTCAAGTGGCTACTATTAAGTTATTAACTTTTATATTTTAAAATTATAGAATAAATATAGCGTCGAAACTACCTCGACCACAGCACTGTACTTCAAAGGCAAATCTATGGGAAACCCCACACTGAGGATCATTTTTATTAGTTTTATATACCCCAAACTTTTATAAACATATTTAATAATATAACTTACAAGCCGAAACCAAACAACTAAACATGCTATAAAAACAGATCCCTTTCCCTGGAAACCTCTATAACATTTTGTATATAGATGGATAAGCTTCATCTTAAAAATAAGTGTAAATTATTAATCCCCCAAAGTTGATATTTTTCCCTTACATTCATGTAACAAGTATATTGATATTTATTTTTCTTGGGTGGAAACTGGCTCAGCTTTTAACCTTTGAAAACTTCATACTTTAATATAATAAACACAAACTAGGTTAAACCTGAAGTTTTTTATTATTTTATTAGAATCTTTGTAACTACAAAATATAGGGCTGCTATTACCTTTTTGGTAAATCAAGTATTTTTAATCGTATTTTTCTGATTGAAAATGTTACATATATTCTTTATAAAAAATTCAGAAAATGTGGAGAAGTAGAATTTTCTAAGAATAACTCATTAACTGAGGTGATGAGAAGTACTCAGGTTTTGGATATATTCTTTTAAAATATAATAGTTTGTTGAAGTTTATGTTTTTTTTTGTCTTTTTCTTGTTGTTTTTTTGTTTTGCTTTTTTTGCTTTTCCATGAATGTCCCTGGCTTGGACATTGCAAATACCTGGCTGCTAACATTATTTTTTAATGTTTTGTTTACTTGTCTCTTTAAGAATATCTATGTACTTCTCTTGGCTAATTTTATTTTCTGAACTTTAAATAGCTTTGCATCATTTTCATATTCTTTACCAAACTAGCATTTCTCTTATTAGTTGATGCTTTATTGATGACTCTTGCTATTCCTCTGAATTTTTCAACATTTCATGGAAATATGACACATACAATATAATTTTAGTTGTCATGCAAGTTCAGTAATGGTCATAGAACAGATGTTAATAGTTAATGAACATTTACCAGGAATCTGATACCATGCATTGTTACAATGTTATTTAATCTTCCCAACAGTTCTTTGAGGGTGGGTATAAAACTATTATTCCAATATTGCAGATAGGAAAACTGAAGCTCTGAGAAATTAAGTAACTTACCCACACATGTTTTGGATATATTCTGAAGGTAGAAACAATAGAACTTCTTAATGGATTTGATGTGGGATGTAACAAAAATGGGGAGTCAGGTGATTCCTGATTTTTAGTGTAACTAGAAGAATGAGTTGCTGTAATTTGAGTGAACAAATTACATCAAAATAGGAAGAAAGATATTGAATTGGAGGCATATTTGAAAAACCTTAAAAATTGAAGGAGACACTTGAAACCTATATAATTTTATTAACCAATGTCACCTCAGTAAATTTAATTTAAAAAATGAGGGAGACAATAGTCCCTCTGTGACTGAATCAAATTAATAAAGTCTAAACATCTTGTCCTCAGTGACTTGGAGACTTGAATAGGACAGAATAAATGGTGCAACAAAACACTTGGTCATTCTAAACAAACCCTGCCGATGGTTGGAAGTTGTATACAGGAAATATTGCAATGTAGCCAGTAGTGTTTCCTTTAAATTAAAGGATAACAAGATTGGTATCTATTCTATGCACTAAGATACCATCTCCGTTGCTAACAGTTAGTAGTATCTTTCATCTTGATTTGGAGAGATACAGATGATTGACAATTGCAATGATTCCAGGTGAAGATTCCATTCTTTTAAAGGAAAAAAAATATGTATTTCTTTTATCAGTAAAATGAAGAGAAAATAAAGATCTAGCAAGCCCCTAACCCCGAAGATGTCTGACCTTTTCCCAAGGAGGTAGGCTCCATCTCTGTGTTCATCTGGTAAGCCTAACTAACTCATTCTCAGAGCCAACTTATTAATCAAGTGCCTTGTATCTGTTAGCCTACTCTCCCTTCCATTTCTGTGTAATTATGTTTCTTTAATGTTTTACGTTGTATGACTTTACCTTGTAAATAGTTCTATAATAAATGCTATAATTAGTTTAATAGCACTTTGACTACATTATATTTAAGGGTGTGCCCTCCTGCATCTTTTGGAGGCATGCCAAGGAGCCTCTGTGTAGAGGTAAACTTGTCAGATCCCCCCCTACCAGATTAATTGAAGGATGGGAGGGTGAAGGAGTTTCACCTTAGAATACAACTCAAAATGCTTATTACACATCTAGTATTTCTCTTTACAATGTACCACCAACTATAGTATCTTTTGTAACCAGGTTCCCAGGTTACGGAAGGCAAACCAAGGAGTCCCTGGCAGGGCAAGGCCCATGTTGCCATATTCTCATTGGAGACCTAGAGAAGGGGCCCAGTGGGAAGTTTGAGGCTCCCACAAATGAAGCTCCAGGGCATCCTCTCTCCCCTCCAAGCTTGGGAAAAGGGGCCTCCAGTTTTGTTGTGGCTTTCGGGTCCCTAGAATAAATGATTTCCATTGCCATCCCCAGCAAGAGAGGTCTGGGACACTGCTGGGGAAATGGGGGTCCTCAGAGGAGTTAAGTTTATTTTAGTACTGCTCTCTAAAAACTTCATTGCAAAACTGCAGAGGTTCACAGATACCATGGTGGTAGAGCAGTTTTCCCTTTGGGGCATGTTCTAGAAGGATTTGCTGGAAGGAAATCCTCATGAATGTCCAAGTTCAATAGATTTGCCAGCCATTACTCAGGTTTATCTCTCACACCAGTCAGCCCATCATTACCTCTGAGTCTGCCCCTTGATAAAATCTATTTGGTTGGTGATATGTTTTCACCTAAGGAGATATTCTGATTTAAGCACACATCTTCCTGTAAATCATCATATCTTCATTTTTATGGTTTCCGTGGTGCCCTATTTACAGTCTAAACTTTGAAAAAATTTCACACACTTAAGAATGGGCTGTCTAGTATATGAAATCTATTTGGCATAAATGCCACTCATGGAGGAGGTGAGGCTGTCCCTATGGCTTCATCTGATCAAAACCGGAAAATAAGTCTTCTGAGGTCAGTCTTTGCTGTTGGAGGCCTTAAACTTTTAAGATTTCACTTTGGTGATCTTTTGGCTATGATAGGAAGAGAGGTGGTGTAGACTTCTGCATAAGAAACAAATACTTTGAAAACCGAAGTCTACCTAATGACTCATTTGTTAATCATCCACTCATTTATATATACATGTATTCATCCGACAAATATTTATTGAACATCCAGAGTGCCAGAACCAGGGAGATTAGCAGACCCCTGGCCCACCCCTCCTTATCCTCAGAGGACTTCCACTGTAGTGAAATGGAGTCACATGATCTCATCAACTTTTGGCAGTTATAATATAGAGATCACATTTATTTGCTAGCAAGCAAGAAACATTGTTCAGTGAACAAAATGTGTTTTTGCTTCCTGCAGCTTCTCCTTTCTGAACTCTCGAATCTTTTCTGGCCTAATATAGGTCCTGATATCTGTGGAAGTTGTATGGTCATTAAACAAAAATCGGTCAAAGTCACAGCTTTGGTTACAAAGACAGTATTGATAAAAAATATTACCATACAATTATTAAAATAATAACCATAAAAGCTAGCTCTCTGGCATTCGATTTTCCTCATACATATCACAGCTTGAAATAAATTGTTAAAAGTTAACAGTTGAAAAATTAGTAAAATACAATTTAAATAAAATTCTTTAAAAATCTTGTGCTACATGCTCTTGGGTGATAGCACCCGAAAAGAACAGTGTACACCTGTAGAGACTTTACAGGACATAATAATGCAATAAGCTATATTGGCAAAACTAATCAATTAAAGTTGTAAAATGTGCCCACCAGAAGTTAGACCCAGGATTCTTTGAGAATCCATTCTGTACAAAAATAGATGTAGTTAGTGGTAAAGTTGAAGTTCAGAGATCCCATGATAGAATTTTGGATGGATTGCCTATAGACTTGTGGTATGTGCACTGAGGCTCTTTCCAGTTCAAAAGAGCCTGTTCCTCTCATAAACTACCTGAAATATGGGGGAGGGTGATAGTTACAATTTTAATATAATATTTTAGTACAAAATAATCATTGTTATTGTAAAAGTATAATATAGACAAGTAAATAATGAAAAAAAACTAAAATTTCCTACCCCTACCACACATCTCTCTCTCCAACTCACTATAACCACTGTTAGCCATTCGTGTTCTTCCAGAACTTATTCAATACAAGAAAAATATGACAATAAAATTTACAATATCTAAGGATATAACATAAAAAGCGAATCTTCCACCTCCTTTGCATTTTGGTCCCATTAGTCAAAGGTAATTACTTTTAACTACTTTTCTCTTTTATTTTTTTCTGGTGGTTACCTCCATACTTCTGGATGTTTTTGCTTTACATGTCTTTCTGGACTTGTCAACTTTGAGCTGTATCAAACAACTGAGAAAAAAATGCTCACCTGAATTACTTTCTCTT
Source organism: Rhinolophus sinicus (assembly GCF_036562045.2). Taxonomy (NCBI): domain Eukaryota; kingdom Metazoa; phylum Chordata; class Mammalia; order Chiroptera; family Rhinolophidae; genus Rhinolophus; species Rhinolophus sinicus. The sequence continues at coordinate 41,103,181 of NC_133754.1, read as the reverse complement.
CTCTCTCACCACTCCCTTTCAAACTCAAATTTATTTTCAGTTCTATTGGTTAATTTTATCTATTAAAAGAACATACTTCATTCTCTTTTTTTTTTTTTTTTTTTGATTCCTCTAGCTTTAGACAGTATGTCTTGACCACCTACCATGTGATGTGAGGAAATTAGAGACCATACCTGTCCCTTCTCTACCTACAATGCTTCTCTACCCACAATGTTCATGACTTTCATATTCTGTTCTTTAACTGTAATTAAGTCTGGGCTTTTCTATAAGTTTATTTTAAAAATTCAAAACCAACAACTGATATTATCATCTACCTTTCTATTGAATTTTCAGTTGTCATAATTTATGACTCTTTCTTGTTCTTTGAGTTCTTCTTTTTTCATAGCAGCCTAATTTTTTTTAATGGATGCAATATCTTTTCACAACTGTAAAACAGAATTCCTGAAGCATCACTTATGTTCACTGAATAAGCTCTGAGGTTGGTCATTCTCTCTTTCTATCTTGTTCCTTCTTTCTGGTGCCATTGTTTATCACTGAATGTCTGGGGGTCCTTTGTTGTATCTGTGCAGATGCTACTCTCTGTCCAACAAAATCTGCTCTTCTTCCTGGTTCATGGCTAGACTTTATTTCCCAGATCTGCTTGTAGGTAAGTATGCTACCCAAGGTAATGAGACTCTTTCAGATGGGTGCTTTTAAGAGCATGAGAATGACTCCTCCATGATCTCTTTCCCTCTTTCTCCAGGCTGAAGTGATACTGGACACCATGAGTTGATGATAGTTGAGTTGCCCTCCCAGAGTGATTCATGAGAAGAGCCATCTCCTGACAGGATGGCCGCTAGATAGTGAAAAACTTTTATGTTTCTTAAGCCACTGAATAAATGTTAGGCATCTTGTTATCCCACCCTCATTCACACAGTAGCCTAATAGAAAAAACTTGTGTGGATTGGGTGGCTTCTAGATGTGAATTGTCCTGTTTTCCCTCCAACCCTTATCCCAAAAAGAAAGGGCTGACTGGAAGGAATGTGTGTGCCTGTAGGGCATGTCGCCTGGCAGGTTCTCTTTCGGGTATCTTGGCAGGGAGCTGGCAAAACATCTCTTTTTATTATGCCAAAATAAAGAGGTCTTATCTCTGGGCATTCACAGCCACTTTCAGCTCCCTAGATCTCCCCAAGCAACATTTTCTTCAGAGAGCAACCATCTGATTTTAATTTGAGACTAAAGGCCCTCGCCACTTGGGGTGGGTGGGGGTGGAGGAGAAAGGGTGCATTTGTCTAAGTGTTCCAGAAATGTTCCTTCAATAAACCACTTCATTTGTGCCTATTTGTCACTCACGCCTGATCTCTTTCCACCCCTGTGCTTGGAGCCTCTCTCTCGCTCACCTACCGAGAGTGCCTCCCACACCCACTGCCCTTCAGGGACTTGCTGAGCTGTCCCACTCCACTCCAAGATATCACTCAGTGTGAGTCCTTCTCCTTCCCATTTTCCAGAAATTCATCCGTCTCTTGGGTCTGCTGATGTTTCTTCTTCTCTTTTCTCTCAAGTTCAATTAGTCCCTTTTGTTTTTCCTTGTTGTCATCACAATGGTATTTTGGGAGAAAGGAGAATAAATATATTTATTTTGCCATCTTGTATACAGAAGCTAGAACTCATTTTTAGAAGTACAAAGACTTTATGGGGAGAGCGAATTCGAATTTCATTCTTCTAACTGAGGTCTATTGGAAATTACTATTTAAGGAATAAGTTGTTCTGTAATCATGCCCATTAAAAAGTAATAGTAACCCAAATGCCCCATGCTTCGTTGGCCTGTATTACAAATACAGTCATCTCAACATGAATATCCAACTTCCCAAAACTCTAATCCCTTACCTGCATATGTGGGAACCCCAATTCCTTGGGGTTCACCCTTTTCCAAACTTTTCTGCTAATTGGCAAGTGGCATTTTACATGTTTTATTGAATCAATATAGTTGTTTTTTTGCCAAGCCGGGGCTCTGCTACTGCTGGCCCTGACCAAAAACACCACTGCTACCTCAGGGTTACTAGAGCTGGAATTCAGGCCCTCCTGGCTGACCTCAGTGTATTCATCAGGAAAAGGATGAATTTGGACTAGATCAATGGTTGTCATTTTTTAAGCTGCAAAACCCTTTCTTCAAACAAAATCTAAGTGTAAGTACAAAGTTCAAAGTCTGTAAAAGCACAGTGGTCAGGGTGAAATAGGAGTGGGAGTCCTGGAGGTTGCCTGCCCCCATCCCCGCCTTGACATTGCAGGAGCCCCTGTGGTACCTCCTTTGCGTTCTATGGGGCACTTTGAAAAACCACTGCTCGAGAATATCTTTAAGGTCCCTTTGAGTCTAACATTCCATGATCTCAAGTAATAGTGGGAAAAAATATTTTTTTTGCTCTGGAGAGCAAGAGTCACATTGGATTTCATGCTGAAATGCCCTAGGGTCCTATTAGAGCTTATCTAGCTAAGGTGCTCAGAACTGCACACAGAACTTCAGAGGAGAAATACAGTAGTGTGATTCCAAGCCTACGTATGGCCTAAGTCAGAAAGCCTGAGTGCAAGTTCCAACTTCGCCACCTATTAATTCTGTATATTAGTTTGCTGTAACAAAGTACCACAACTGGGTGGCTTAAGCAACAGAAAATTACTGTCTCACAGTTCTGGAGGCTAAAAATCCAAGATCAAGGTGTCTGCAGTGGTGGTTTCATCTAAGGGTTGTGAGGAAGAATTTATTCCATGTCTCTCCATTAGCTTCTGGTGATTTACTGACAATCTTTGTTGTTCATTGACTTGAAGGAGCATCACCCTAATCTCTGCCTTCATCTTCACATGGTCTGTGTGTGTATATGTCTATGTCCAAATTTCCCCATTTTATAATGACCCAGTCATATTGGAGTGGAGGCCTACTCTATGCCAGTTTGACCTCATTTTAACTAATTACATCTGTAAAGACCCAATTTCCAAATAAGTTCACATTCTAAGGTTCTTGAGGGTTAGAATGTCAACTATGAATCAAGGGACTATGGCAGAGGTGGAGAGAGAGAAACAATTCAACCCGTAACATTCTATTATCTTGAACAAATTATTTTATGTCTCTATGCCTTAATGTCTAATACCTATGACTTAAGGTTGTTGTGAGATAATAGGCAAATAAAGCGCTTAGCATAGCCAGCATTCAATAAATGTTAGCTCTCATCATGAACCTGTTTTTATTTCATTTTCAGTACTTCTTTGAAAGAGTCCCACTTGCTATTTTTTTATTGCAGTTGTATATGGGGTCAGTCTCTGGGGGACCATTTATAGCAACTTCCTGGACCTGAGATAATTTCTTAGATAAGCATTACCTTGCAGTTGCATGAAAACACACCACTGTTTTGTTGTCTCCTTATCCAGATTCAAAAAAGGATATTTGTATTCTGTTCCCAGTAGAGCTTTGAATGGGTAACTGAGTGAAAATAGTAACTAGAAAACTACTCAGTGTTTGTCTAAAACCTACGTATACAGCAGTGAGTAGGAGAGCACCGAGGCCCTCTCCTGCAGCCTTTTGAGTTTTCTGGAGTTTCTGGGTTGGTTGGCTTGTCTGTCTCACTATGTTATGTCTTGTTTTGCTATCATTCATATTTTTCTCTTTCTATGTCCATACCATGTGCTAGCATGCAGCAGTATGTAACCCAGGTCAGCGCTCTGAATGTACGTGATTCTTTTGGCTGCCTCAGTGGACGAGCCTCATACAGATGCTGTCAGTCTGTGCGTGACATCCTCACTTTTTTGTGATTACCCACCTCTTTTTCAGAGGATAAGTATATTTGAACATACATCCAGAATTCTGGTATGTAATGTAAAGAAAGGCGTGCCAGTGTTCGTCCTAAACCTAATCCGAGACGTCTTCCTTGCTGAAGGGGAGGAAGGCAGCGTAAGTAGGCACGGTTATTTGACAAATAGGTTTCTGATTCCACAACACTCATCTCCAGGCTTTTATAAATCAGTCTGACGTGGGGTTTGTTGTCTGTGTGTGTATTTGTCATTTCTGCCAGAAGGGCAAAGATGCGTCAGACAGGCATTATTTCTTCTGTATCTGGAAAGAAGTGAATGAACCCTTTTAAAATAACCTAATGTCAAAATTTCTTGCTCTGGGTGATGGCTGCCAATGTGGTATACAGGGTAGCAGATCCTTTTTAAGAACAAGGGAATAAATTAAAATTTTAAATTAAGATGATAATATGTTTTGGGGACAATTCTCTTAAAACATGAAGAGGCTATGCCTCCATTTTATTTGAGTTCTTCTACATGTAGGAAGATTCAGGGATTTAAAATAGAGTTAGTTTTGTGCTCATGTTTTTGGCAAAAATTAAATGTGATGTCTTCCTTTTAAACTTTCTTTTTTTCTCAGTTTTAATGAGATATAATTGACATATAATATTTTCTTTTGGAATAAATCACACATTATTGAAAATAAACATAAAAGGATAATAGTTCAAATGGAAATCAAATCCATGCAAGCAGAGAGGCCCCTGGGAATATATTTAATTACATACAGCATAGATGCAGGACAAAGGGAAACAAATCACAAGAGAAAAGATTTGACTTTAAACTTCTCTGAGGGGGTTGGATGGAATGAGAATAACAAATTGTAATAAAAAATTTTAAAACCATACCTCTCATTCAAAATGTTTGCAAATTATTGTTCTAATAATATGTATTTTTTAAGATAGCAGAAAAAGATAACCTTCAGGGAATTACAGCTGTCTTTCAAATGCCTGCTTCTCTAGACTTATTTATTCTCTGGTCAGTATGGACAATACAAAGAAACATCTAAATCCTACAGAAAAATCATAGCTTCGGGATTCTTATTGACACTTTAATATCTGTTTGGAGCCAAGAGAAAGGAAAGGCCAGATTCTAGAGGTAGCTGCGTTGTGTGACCTCAATACATAATCAATGAATAGAATTAATATGTGATTTGCTCTTTCCTACAAACTTACAGCCTTTCCTCTCCTGAGTTGTGAAGGTCAATATCAAATTGAACACCAGACAGTACAGAATCCATGGGTGTGATAACACAATGCACGTCTCCCAAATAACTAATACGTGTGACTATTTATTTCCACAACGTGAAAAACTTTCCACCTGGCACATGTAGGACATCCTGATGTCAACTAGCCGTCAATGGGTAACACCAAATGCAAGGACTTTAGCCACAGAGCCTACTGTTTCGCCAGATGTTGTCTCCATATTCACTGTTGCCATTATAGATAATGTTTTCCCCCCTTCAAAACCTTTTATGTAAAAAACATACAATATCCTCTGTAACCTTCAACCACACTGTGCTTACTGAACTATAAAGCCTTCTCTTTCTTTCTGAATAGAAACGCCTCCTGCCCAGACCTTGTGCAGCTAGGGATTTGAGCGCAATAGACAATTTCAAAGACTGATCTTTCTACTTAACAATTGGTGCATTAGGCTAAAATGTTCACACAAATGCAATAGCAACAGAAGCGGTTTGCAATGGAATGACAAGGTCCTTCTTTTACCTGGATCTGGAGGATGATGAATGAGCATTAGCAGAATATTCTTCTGGCCCTAAGGTTTACCTTGATCTTCTCACAAAATGCAAATTGAAATTATACCCACATTTCTATGGTATTTATTACCATGGTCATGATGTGAGGGCTTTTTCAATATGAATAGTGTAAAAGGGGAAACATATTACTGCAAAGAGACATTATTGTGCTGGGAATGTATAAACAGATGAGAAGAATGGAGCGACATGCTCATAATAGAAACTGAAAGCTCCTCATTTTGTCCCGATTGTCTACCCTTCCTTTTTAAACAACCTTCTTTTTTTCTAGCTATCAATACAAAGTTCTTTTTGGTAAAATGAAGTGCATTCATGCTGCCTGAAAGAAGCTTTTAAAGTTGATCTGTGCACACACAAAGGAGAGGCAATGCTGGGTCCGACTAGTGGAGGAGGCAAACTTGGTGAATGTTCGTTACTCATGGTTCGACTCGCTGGCCTCCATATCATTTTGTAAAGAATCAGATAAACTTTCCTCATGATAAACAACTGAAATAATTTTTCTTAGCTGTCAGCTCCTTTTCTCCCTTTCCCAGCCTGTTCTTACACTCTTCCCTGCTTGTAAAAGCAACCGAGTGCAGCTCTTTGGTCTGATAAATGGGCTCCTTTCAACTGGTGGCAGGCTTCAGGAAAAAGAGATAATCCTGGATAATGTGGACACAGTTTTCATTTCATGTCACCCAATTAAACTGCAATTATCCGGAGTGCAACAGCAGAAAACCTGGAAAGAATGGCCAGAGAATGAGGCACTGAGGCGCCCTGGGATTCTTTACACGCGCATCAGCCGAGATTTGTTCTGTTCTGATAATAAAGTGCCGGCCTAAGCACTCAGCCAGACCAGCTGCAACCTGTGGCTGCGCGTGAAATGCTCCCACAAATTCTATGAGAAATAGCAGTTCAAGTTACAGCCACTTTTTTGTCCATTTATTTGCATCCAAAGCTGAGGTCTGACCAATAACCACGCATATTCCCTCTTCAGCACCCTAGTAGCCTGGCCTCTCCACACATAGAACCAGGCAGGGATTGCTCCTCAGGGAACAAAATACTTCCTCCACTATGACAATCTCAGCACCACAGGAAACACCAGCCCAAGAACCAATCATCGGATGCTAAGAGAGTGATAACTCTGTTTACAAACACGTTGAATAAATCATGCAGAACTGTATTAGTCTGAGGCCTGAATAGTTATAAAAATTTTGGTGAACAGCTGGCTCATCAATGGGGAGGTTTTTTTCTTCATTTAAATGTGATGATATTCAGCCCTGCAGAGAACGACAACTATGGGATGGGAAATAGATAAAGGGATCCATCATCGTACACTTATAAATTATGCGGTTTTTCAGATTCTCCGGTAGTATACTCGTAAAACATTGGATTTTCAGTTGAGGAAATCAGAGAACATGCAAACCTTACGGGTGAAGCTTTAATGTAAGTACCATGTTTCCCCGAAAATAAGAGCTAGCCGGAGAATCAGCTCTAATGCGTCTTTTGGAGAAAAAATTAATATAATATCCAGTATTATATAATATTATACCGGGTCTTATATTATATTATATAACACCCAGTCTTATATAAGACCCGGTCTTATATTATCGTAAAATTAGACCGGATCTTGTATTAATTTTTCCTCCAAAAGATGCATTAGAGCTGATTCTCCGGCTAGGTCTTATTTTCAGAGAAACACGGTAATTTACGCCACAGCTGTAAACACAGTTGAGAGATTAATAAGAGTAGAATTCACTGAGGAAAAGAAACAATACAATGCAATGGAAATGACCTTTGAGTATGACATTGTCAGAATATATAGCAAGATAAAATGAGGCAGGTCCCAAAGTCACAAACTCCAGAATAAAATTCTCATAACCGGTAACATAAATCTTTGGATTTATTAATACCCTCCTAAAATAATCTGTACAACTTTACCAACTGGTCTATTTAGCAATGAATCAACTACTTTAATTTCATAAAATGATTCTCTCGTGTACTCTTTGGCTCTATAGCTCTTCTTCCTTCCTCTTTTTGAAATAGATCCCATCTTAATCTTTCTCAGAATAGCCACTTGTGGCTCCTAAAGGTAGCAAATGTGACAGAAGAGTCACTCAAAGCTGGTTTTAACCAGAATGACTTACCTGAGTGTGGCTGTCAATGAGTCTGGGGCCTGTACCCTCTCTACCAGGTTCTAGCACAACAGGGATAAAAAACCCCATCCTAGGAGCTTGCGCCTGTCTCCCCTTTGCCCTAGGCAGTATCAGAAACCGAAGAAGCTCTCTTACCCCAGGACATCAGACAGATGTGGAGGAGTACACTATTGCAATCACACAGGAAACGTTTTAAAAAATGGGGATAGTTTTTGAGATGAAATTGAAAATTTGGTTCATTCTTCAATAGTCATAAACGCAACAATAATCACAGCAATGATGCTAACACAAGACAACATGTACTTGCCTTTCATCTAGTCTCAAAGCACTAGACAAATAATGGTCTGGGCTTGGATCCCATCCTGTACAGCTTTATGGGAGAATCCACACAATTACAATAACATAATGACACGCTGATAATAATAATAATAATACCTTATGTTTACCTAATGCCTATCTCTGGGAAACCTAAAGCAGTTTAGAGATGCTAATCTAATTAAATTCCAGGCCCCTGTCAAACAAGGAAGGGACAGGTATTTTTAATTTAAATGCTGTTTAGGAAATGATGGGAATACTAACATCTGCCACCTCCCTTCCTCCTAGGTATTTGTGAACATAAAGAAAAAAAGATAGCTCAGATTTAAATCTTCTAACTACATGGAAGAACAATGATAATGGTTGAATATAATAATACTGTTTAGATCACTTTTCATCTGATATGCTTGTCTTTCAAATTATGGGTTGAATTCATATCCCGTCTTCTTTCATGGCAGATTTTCACACAGCTCTAACACATGGAAGTAAAGATAGTTATATTGTACAGGAGACAGTCATCTCCTCCTGCTGAAAAACCTTATGTAGTTCCTTTTGCCATTCCTCCTAGGGTATAATTTTAACTTTCCCGGGGACATCCCTCTAAGCATTTCACAGAGTTAGATTACGTCAACCCAGATCCTTTGAAATGGACTTTGGAAACATTGAATTCATAACATTTTTTAAAACACTAACAGTGAAACGGTAGTTTTGGCTCAACCTGGGAGGAACTCAGATTAAATAAAATGGCTAAGTGTAAAGGAGCCCTCTTAAAATACTACACATTAAATAGACAAGTTCAATGTAAGAAGAGTTTATAGAGTACCATCGCCCTTCCACTGATTATTAGATACTTTAAAAAAAGACTTCATTTTAAAACAATCTCAAATATTAGATGGGAGCCATAGCATTATCATGGCTGTAATCACGTTGTTGAATTCTTTACTTGTTTATTTTTCCCCTACGAGAAGAAAGCTCCATGTAGGTAAGGACCATGTCTGTGTCATTTATCATTGTACCCCCATAACATGTGTTTAGTACATAGTAGATGTTAAATAAATATTGCTTGAATGAATAAGTGAAGCAAAGACTCCAGCATAGTAAAATGGCTAAGTACCTGGACTTGGCAATCAGGAGATCTGACTTTGAATCGTATTCACTACTTACTAAGTTTGCAAACTTGGACAATCCCTTAGGCTCTTTGAGACTCAATTTTCACATCTGTAAGTTGGGAATTGTATCTTTTAGGATTACCATAAGGATTAACTGAAATGAGGTAGGTGAAATCTTTATCATAGTGCTTACGCACAATAAACATGAGCCATTACGGGTGGTTTTTTTTTTTGCTCCAAAGTGGAATGTTAGTTTGACCCAATTTTAAAGACCAGTCATGTACTCCTGAAATGTGTCGTTTCCCTCTTCCTCCTTCCAGTCCCGTTTACCACTAAGGACCATTATCTAGGACAGACATATGGCTTCCTTCCCTGGCACTATAAGCCGTAGCTCTGCTTTAAGCACAGAGTAGCAGCCTCAGTCCCTCTGTCCCCATCCCAAGTTTCAGCCTTGGCCTCTGTGACCTGTGCCCAGGTGCTGCTGCTGTTTAACCCCCTGACACCCCCACAGTTCTGTGTGTACCCCTGGGCTGATATTCTTGGCTCTACCCACATTCAGGCCAGGGGCAAAGGAAGAAGCTTTAATCATCCTCCTTACAACCTGCTTCACAGGTCTCCCAAACTCATCTCCCTGTCCTGATTGGCTGGTGGGAAATAGGTCATTTTAGGAAAGAGATGAGGAGAAAGAGGCAACAATGCCTTGAAAACCATTGTGTGCCTTTGGCTTTAGAAGGGAGAGGTTGGCCCAGCACGTCATGCTCCTCCTTTCTCTTCAAAATGAATGTTTCTGGAGAAACATGTTAGCCTGAGGCATAGAGGGCAATCCTTAGAGACCCAGAACGAATGAAGATGAGACAGGAATCTCTTCTGTGTGCAGTATGACTCTTTTTTTTTCTTTTTCTTTTTTTGGTCAGGATGGGGACATCTGGGCAACTTTCCAAACTTTGTGCAGCAGTTTAACAAACTCACTCCTAGCTGAGGGCTGGAAGCTAGAAGAGCTAGGAAGCATGGTCTTGATCAGTTTGCAAAAAAAAAAAAAAATGAACTGGTATCACAAGGATTGTGGCAAGTCGGAGAGAGGCTTCTGGTCGCCTCTGGTACCCCACAGGGACCTATCAGGAGGAGCAAGCAGGCCAAGAGCCTGGACGGACACATAGTCAGGAGGCCAAGTATCCTTGCTCTGCTGCTTACAGCTGCTGGACCCTTGGCATGTGATTTGACCTCTCTAAACCTTGGTTTCCTTATCTGTAAATAGGAGATCACAACCCCTTCTCACAAGATTGCTATAAGAATTAAATAGGATGATTCGTGTAAAATGTCCAGAGCTGACACACCCAGCTGCAGACATATAATGGCAATGGCTATATTTGTAATAGCAAAAGAGGAAACAATCCATATATCCACTGATGACTGACTGGTTAAATAATCTATGGTAAATCCACACCATAATGATTGGGTATGTACAGTCATAAAATGGAATAAAGAACATTTCTATCTACTGCTGTGGAGTGACTGTCTGTAAGATACATTATTGAGGGGGGACAAAAGCAAGGTATAAAAAATTTAAACAGTATGCTATTTATCAAAGAAGTGAAGACTTGTGTTTTGTGTGTATATTTATGCCTCTTTTTTTGTTTTTTTGAACTGGAAAGATGAAACAAAAAGGGACAGGTTGGGAAATATAAAGGGATGAACGAATAGGACTCTTATGTTCATGCTTTGGAGTCTTACTAACAGATTCGTCAATTCTTTCCCTCTAATTTTTTGCCATTGTTGTCATCTTCATTGTCATCCTCAGAAGGAACTTCAGTTTATAACCCTACTGATTTTCATGCTTTATAAGTAGGGGGGCCACCCAGAGTTTTCTGCTGCTGACTGTAACCTCAAGGGGAATGGTGGTCATCAGTGGACATTCACTACTAGGTTTCCCTGTGTGAGTATAGATGGTGGAGACCGTCTCCCTCCCAGACTTGTATTAATAATTTCTGTCTGGCTCCTAATTTATTCTGTTCTACATACTTGGGCACATGCAAAATATTTCCTGCAGCCTTTGGTAGCCTCTAGTCTAGAGCAGGGTTGGTAAATTATGAACCAAGCTGAGAATGGTTTCTACATTTTTAAATGGTTAAAAAAACAAAAGGAGGATAACATTTTGTGACGTGAAAATTATGTAACTTCTAAATGTCATTGTTTATAAATAAAATTTTATTGGAACACAGCTATGCTCATTTGTTTCCATATTATCTATGGCTGCTTTCACATGACGAGTTGAGCAGCTGCTTATGGCCTGAAAAGCCTAAAATATTTATCTGGTCCTGTGCAGAAAACATTTGCCCACCCCTGGTCTGAAACGTCAGAGAAGGCCTGGGTGTCAGATAAGTCTGTTGTTTTCTGGAGCTATGTCTAGGCCCTACTTTGCATATCAAAAACCCGTAGACGTGCCCTGTGCAGATAGGCTTTGCGTAGCCATTGTGTCTTCCTGGCTTATTCTGTCTTACGTTTTTTGAAGAAGAAAAACCAGGTTCTTTGTCAAAGCCTGCAGAACAATGGACAACCACGGGTTTGTTTTTAAACATCATCTTAAGCCTGAGGTCCTACAAATACTACTAATCAATGACGGAGGGCCATGGACGATAATCACTTGTAGGTAACCACACCTGTCTGTTTTCGTAGACATGTTTGCCCATCTCTTGATTACTCAGGGTCAGGAATCATCACCTGCATCTATCATGCTCTGGCCTAAAACTAGCATGGTTGGTGGACTGTTGGGCGGAAGTAGTCCCCATTTCATCTCGTGTTGATACAGCCCTGCCAGTGCTGGGCTACTGTAGACCAGTGGTTCGCAAACTTTGTCATCTATAAGAATCACCCAGAGGGCTTGTAAAAACAGATCCTGCTGGCCACTCTCCCAGGCCCCAAAATACTGATTCTGTAGGTGTGGGGTGGGGCCCAGGAATTTGCATTGCACATAATTTCCCAGATTGTGCTGGTGCTGCTGGTCTGGAGACCATGCGGAGTGCAGTGCTATTGATCCCTGGGGTCCATCGTATCTGAACTCAGCACAGAGGAGATTTCCATGGGCTAGAGCTGTCCATTCATCTACCCTTCTAAGTCTTGAGTGGTTTTTCTCCACCCATACTGCTAGTATAATTAGTTATTTATTGAGCATTTACTCTGTATAAAGCACTAAAGACTTTAAAGAACTTAACATTTAGTTGAGCAGCGAGGACATACACTCACAAAGAAAAATAATCCACTCTGTGGAGCAAAACTCAATTTAAAAGTTGTCAGCTGCTTCTAAATCTAGAGGTGGATTCAGTTAATCACCTAGAAGAAATTATTTGTTTTGGGAAGAATCACGTTAATGACTTTTCTTAATTATAGAACTGTAAGGCAAGTAGACGTGCGTTGTCCTGGAAAGAAAGACATTATAGGCCATATTTTTATATGTTGACAAAGCAGACCTCTCTCAATATTCCTCGTTGGGAAGGTGGCCAAAGAGGGGCGGGCACATTTGGCAGGACCAGGGTTGTTTTGTCAGGAACGCTTGTTCTAAAAGCAGAGGGCTGAGTTTGAAAGCCCCTCTGGTCAGCGCCCCCAAATACAGGTGCATGTTTTGGCTGCAACAGCTGAAAGAGTGGGTTAAATTAAGGAGTTTTAACTTTAAAGCTAGCTTTGGTCCAGCCTTAAGTGTCAGATGATGACTGCAGGTGAACATACCTGCTGGGAAAAGACCTCCTGAGAAATTGTTGCTGCAAGGAGTGAGTCATCATAGCATCTGTGGGAGCACCTGTTTTCAACTGGTTTAGCATGTGGCATTGGTAAATGTATTGACACCAGAAAACAAGGGGCCACCTTGTTTGAGTCATAGCAGATGAGGTAATGTGTGCTAATGACCTTATGAACATAGAATAGGTAGGTGTTAGGTAGAAGAAAGGAAGACGGAAGGGGGGGAGAGAGAGAGAGAGACAGAGAGAGAGAGAGAGAAACAGAGAGAGAGACAGAGAGACATACAGAGAGAGACAGAGACAGAAACAGGAAGTTTGGGGATGGAAAAGAAATTTTAATTCTGTATATCATTTTGAATGGTTTCATTGATAATATAAAAACACTTCATTTTTGGACAACAGATTTGCTTTTTTGGAAAATAGCAAGACTCATGCAGAATTACATAAGTAAATATGTTGGGTAACCAATGTGACTAATCCTTTTATTGGGAAAGAATGAAAACCAATGCAAATATAAAGTAACAAAATTGATTTTTATGTCATAGAAATTTACTCTGATGACAAAATCAAAAGAGGAGATCCCTATGAACAGTTTTATCAATGAGGGATATCTTTTCTTAACATTTTTTTATTAGTTTCAGGTGAACAAAACAATGTAATAGTTAGATATTTATCATTTATAATGGGGGATATCTTTTGAAATAAAAATATGATTTATTTTAAAGTTACTTATTCAAAGTTTATGTCATTGTTTTGAAATTTGGTAAGATACAGGGAAGGGATCAAGCATTTATCCTGCTTTTCTATATGCACTATATATACCTCAGGATAAAGAAATAACTGGTGTGGGAAATTTTTTTTTTATAGTAGAATTTCAACTAACACATGAAGACAAAATGATAGAATTAGAATACTAAAATTTTCTGTACCCTCTCACGAGTTAAGGAATCTAAGCAATATTTATCAATGATTGGCCACATTACAAAAAGAGAGAGGCCATAAGTCATGGGGACATAATGCACAGCGTAGAGAAGATAGTCAATAACATGATAATAATATGTACGATGACAGATGGCTACTAGCCTTATTGTGGTGATCACTTCACGAAGTACATAAATGTTGAATCACTATGTTGTACACCTGAAACTAACATAATATGTATGTCAACTATAATTAAAAATATATTTTAAAAAAAAGAAAGGTAGTACACACTGCTGCCTCTGAAGTAGTCTTGCCATAAAATCACCAGACTGTGATCAAGCCTCCAGCTCTAACTACCAATTTAATATATAAACAACAGAAGAACTCACAACATCACAGTTACCACTCAGCAAAATCTAGATTGTAGAAAATTCTACCAAGCAAGCTATCCAGTTTCTCTAAATTAATTGTAAAGGGAAAAAAAAAACAACAACAACCCACCAACAACAGATGGAGGGGGAGACTTTAAAGACATATCATCAGGTACAATGTATGGTCTTTATGGATCCTGGTTTAAATAAACAAACTGTAAAAGTAAGTTATAAGATAATCAGGAAACTTTGAATACTGACTGGGTAATTAATGATGTAAGAAATTATTGTAACTTTTAAATGTAATAATGGTTTTAAATTATATGTACTTTTGAAATTCTGGTATTTTAGAGAAATGTACCCAAGTATTCAGGAAATAATAAGATGGCTAGGATTTGCTCCAAAATATTTAGTGGGGGAGTAGTGAGGAAAGTAGTGATGAAGCACAATTGGCCATGAGTTGATAATTTTTGGAACCAGGATATTAGATTGGTGCAAAGGTAACTGTGGTTTTTATAATTATTTTTAACCTTTCAGACCGCAATTACTTTTGTACCAACCTAATAGATACATAGAGATTCATTACATTATTCTCTCTACAGAAAGAGGATGCCAAAAGCATGTACACACATTTTCAGAAAGGAAAAACTGTATTAAAATTGTAATACTCCATCTATACCAATAACAAGAGATGAATACAAGTCACGTTGACTTCTGCAATTGCAAGAGGTGCTCAAGGTGGTTATGATCAGCATAATTTCAATACAATTTTTTCCTTTCTTAAAGTGTGCATACATTTTTTGGCACCCTCTGTACTTTTTTATAAGTTTAAAACTTTTCATAAACCATGTTTTTCTTAAGGGAAACTAAAATGGTAGAAATAGAAGACACATACATATACAATCTAGCCTGCAGAAAAAAGTAGTATTGAAGGATAAGGTATATTTTTCTATTAGTTATGGTCTTAAATGCATGTATTAGAATGAAAGGCTGAAAAATAAAGCTATCAGCATTCAATTTAAGTTAGACAATGACAGTATCTTATCCTCCCCCTCCAAAAGTAGAAGAAAGTATATAGTAAAGGTAAGAGCAAATATTAATGAAAACAACAATTAATAAAGCCAAAAGTTGATACTTTGGAAAGGGTAATAAAATTGACAGGCCTTCGGTAAAATTGTTCAAGAAAAAGAGAGAGAAGGTATTAATTAAAATACTAAGACTGAAAGGGGGACATACTACAGATATAAGAAGAGATTTCAAAGAAAATAAGGGAATACTAAGAACAATTATGTCAATATATTTGAGAACTTAAATGTAATAATATACATCTTTGAAAAATATAGCTTGGAAAAGCTGGTACAAGTAGAATTGAAAGTGCGAATTGCCCAGTAATTATTATAGAATATGAATTAATAACTTTAGGGTTTTGTTTTTTTTCCACATAGAAAATATCAAGTCCAGGTAAGTTTCACAAATGTTCAAATTAACACGTTTTATTTCAATTTTGTAACAATTCTTTCAGGGAAAAGAAAAGAGGAACTATTGCCCAACTTATCTGACTAAGCTAGCAGACTTTCAATAAACAACATCCTAGATAAGATAAAATTTTAAAAGGAAAACAGTTGCCTCATCCATAAACACAGATGCAAAAATCCTGTACAATGCAAATGCATCATGAACAAACTGAGTTTATCCCAAAAATGTACAATTAATTTAACATAGAAATTTCATTATAGAAATTATTCCCATGACAATTTTGGAAATAGCCAATGCCTATTCATTCTTAAGGGAGAAAAATACTGCATATGAATATGAGGAAACTTCAGATAGAAAGAGAGAAGAAGACTTTCTCTCTCTTTTTTTTTTAGTTTCAGGTGTACAATACAATGTAATAGTTAGACATTTCACCCCTCAGAAAGTGATAACCTCCCTCTCCCAATCTACTACCCCTCTGACAACTTATATAGCTGTTACAATTCCATTGACTCTATTCCCTATGCTGTACTCCAGATCCCGTGACCATATATATATATATAATTATAGTTGACATACAGTATTATTCAGCTTCAGCTTCAGGTGTACAGTGCAGTGGTCAAGCATCTACACTGTCCATGAAATGGTCTCCCTCATAAGACATGAGCCTATCTGACACCCCACAAAATCTTTACAACATTATTGATTGTATTCCCCAAACTGTCTTTCACATCCCAGGGCAATACTGTAGTTACTAATTTGTGCTTTCTAATCCCCTCCCCTTCTTTCTCATCCCTACCCCACTTCCTTCTAGCAACCATCAGTTTTTCCTCTATATTTCTGAGACTATTTCTGATTACTTTGCTCATTTATTCGGTTCTTTGAATTCCACATACAAGTGAGATCATATGGTATTTGTCTTTCTCAGACTGACTTGTTTCACTTAGCATAATGTTCTCTAGGTCCATCCATATCACTGCAATTGGTAAGGTTTCATTCTTCTTGATAACTGAGTAATGCTCCATTGTATAAATGTACCATAGTTTCTTAATCCAGTCATCTACCGATGGGCAGTTCAGTTGTTTCCATGTCTTGGCTATTGTGAATAGCGCTGCAATAAACATAGGTGTGCATATATTTTTTTGAATCAACGTCTTGGATTTCTCTGGATAGATACCTACTGTGTTTCCCCGAAAATAAGACCTAGATGGACCATCAGCTCTAATGCATGTTTTGGAGCAAAAATTAATATAAGACCCGGTCTTATTTTACTATAATATAAGACCGGGTCTATATAATATAATATAATATAATATAATATAATATAATATAATATAATATAATATAATATAATATAATATAATATAATATAATATAATATAATATAATTAATATAATATAATTAATATAATATAATATAATATAATATAATATAATATAATATAATATAATATAATTAATATAATATAATATAATATAATATAATATAATATAATATAATCTTATAATATCTTATATTAATTTTTGCTCCAAAAGACGCGTTAGAGCTGATGGTTCGCTAGGTCTTATTTTCGGGAAAACACAGTAAGAGTGGAATTGCTGGGTCTTAAGGCAGTTCCATTTCCAGTTTTTTGAGATACCTCCATACTGATTTCCCAAGTGGCTACACCAATCTGCAATCCCACCAGCAGTGCATGAGGGTTCCCTTTTCTCCACATCCTCGCCAGCACTTGTTGTTTGTTTATTGATGACACCCATTCTGACCAGAGTGAGGTGGTATCTCACTGTGGTTTTTATTTGCATTTCTCTAATGATTAGTGAGGTTGAGCATTTTTTCATATGTCTGATGGCTATCTGTATATCCTCTTTAGAGAAATGTCTCTTCATGTCCTCTGCCCAT
Organism: Rhinolophus sinicus; assembly: GCF_036562045.2. Classification (NCBI taxonomy): domain Eukaryota; kingdom Metazoa; phylum Chordata; class Mammalia; order Chiroptera; family Rhinolophidae; genus Rhinolophus; species Rhinolophus sinicus. The sequence continues at coordinate 41,085,648 of NC_133754.1, read as the reverse complement.
TTTTTAATTGGGTTGTTTGTTTTTTTGGTGTTGAGTTGAATGAGTGTTTTATAAGTTTTGGATATTAACCCCTTATCATATGTATTATTGACAAATATTTTCTCGCATTCATTTAGGCTGCCTCTTTGTTTTGTTGATGGTTTCCTTTGCTGTGAAAAAAACTTTTTAGTTTGGAAAGACTTTTTTTTACTCTTCCTATTAATTCACTCTATCTTCTGTCATGTACCCCTCTTCCTTATCTATTTTTACCCATCCTTCAAGTCTGAAAGAAATCTTCTCCTCAGTTCCTTGTTGTAACATTCCCAGGGCATATTATAATCGGTCATTATAACAGTTCTCAAGCTTACCATACTGTAAACTTTTGGAAGGTAGAGATCATGTCTATTTTAGTCACCCCTAAATCCTTATCCCTAGCACCGAATCTGACACATTGAAGTGAATAAATGTACAACTAAATCATGAATAAACAAATCTTGAATGCATATATGAAAACTGGCCATTTCTATTTGTAGTGTTATTGAGTTCAATGTTTATAACTTGGGGAATGTAAACTGAAGCTAAATTTTTGCAAACAAGTTTATTATGTAACATTTTACAATATGATTTTTAGATTCCCATAATGAAATCTTCCATGGTCCAGGCACCAAAACCATCTAAAATGAATTGCCAGACTAACCTAAATTTGTCAAAAGTTTCATGAATGTGGTTGAGAGGAGAGGTGTGTTATCACCATTCAAAGTGCCAAAAAGAGAATTTTTTACTCATTTTGTGATTTAAGAAAAAATTTTAAAGTTGTGATTTTTGTCACTATATTCCTGTGCTAGGCATAAAGTGACAGTTAATAGCTTGAATTTCTCTAGGATAATAATATTGTTGACCAACAGTTGCTATTTCCCTTAACTCTGACATAAAATACTCTAAGCTGAAAAGGTATGCTAAAATACATTTTTGAAAGCATTCTAGGGAAGAGTAATTTTTCTAAAAGTAGATTTATAGTACAACTTTGAAGCCTGGATTCATTTTCACCAAGTAATCTAACAGCAAATAATTTTGAATAAAAAAATGCCTTCAAATGCAAGGTGTATTGGGATTAAGCAATAGCAATGTGACAGAATGGAAAGGACATCATTAGGCTATTTGCTTGAAGACCCAAGCTCTCATTCCAGCTCTGTCTCTAGCTATGTAACTATTGGGTTGGTGCAAAAGTAAGTGTGGTTTTTCTGATTGAAAATAATTGAAAAAAACCACAATTACTTTTGCACCAACCTAATACTGAGTCGTTTCAATTCTGAGTCTCAGCTTCTTGATATATAAAACAAAGAAGTTGAACATATATAGTTATCAATACATGCTTGCAAAAATTCAAAACAAAGTATGCTATAAAATTTCATTATGTATGTTTAGTTAGGCCCAATACCTTTTGAAAGATCTCTTCCAGTTTTGCTTAAGTTGGAAGCAGTGGTCGTCCATTCCATTTTCCCAGCAGGACCAAGTGTTGATTTTAATTCTTATAATGTGGCTATAACTTCCAAAGACAGAGACTCAAGAGGTTTGCATTGATAGAGAACCCTTGTGGCCACTCACTGGTGAGTCGTCTGGTCTCCCGCCGAGACATGAACCCATAGCTGGGAAGGCACGGGTGTTCTCTGGACTGCTCTGTGCAGGAGACTGGTTGCCAGACGTGCTTAAGGAGCCATTTTCCACAATAGCCATCCCATCCTGGAAACAGCTACAATTCCAGCTTTTACTAATTTGAATGCAGCTATGTGAAGTTTAAATTTTGGAGTGTTTATGTTTTTCCCCAAAGAGCTGTTTGAGCACAGAATCCCCATTCTATCACCAGAGACAAAAGAGAAGTGAGCTGAGGACGTTGTTTAAAATCTCTTTGCCTTTGCTATAAAGAATGCATCTAGTAAAGAGCCCATCTCTGGCAGTCAATTTTCTTTTGTCCCTTAAAGGAAAGGGAATATGAAGGGGGGACTGCTTTACAGTACTTTTGAAATTTTTATTTACATAGAGTGTCACTTGTCTTTCGAATGGTTAGTTTGGATTTTCAATTCTGGTTGGGAACCGTGGGGTGAGGGATAGGAGGAAGTGGGACAAAATTTCATTTTCAGAACTGGTGCACAGTAATTATATAAAAGCTTCTATCTTCTCTTCCTCCTCACATTCGTATTCAATGCCTTGGAATGATCAAAGGAAATTCACTATTCATTTTAGTTATTTCATCCTTTTATTTATTGAACATCCACTGTATGAGGTCAGACAATTAAATTCGCGAACTCATCCTAGAAAAAGTACATGCCTCATTGCTGAATATCACTATGGTCACTTTTGAAATACTCCCCTAGAGAAGCTATGCACTGACACCAGCACCTACTCCACCCTTCAAAGTAATTTTGAAACTCTTTTTCTGGAATGGCCATCAGAGTTGTCATCGTATTACCCTTGATGTCCTGAATGTCATCAAAATATCTCCTTTTCAATATTTCCTTTATCTTTGGGAAAAGAAAGAAGTGATTGAGGGCCAGCTCAGGTAAGTAGGGAGGGTGTTCCAATATAGTTCTTTGTTTACTGGCTAAAACAAACACAGTGCTGTGTGAGCTGGCGCATTGTCGTGATGCAAGAGTCATGAACTGTAGGTGAAAAGTTCAGGTCATCTAACTTTTTCACTCAGGCTTTTCAGCACTTCTAAATAGTAAACTTGGTTAACTGTTTGTCCAGTTGGTATAAATTCATAATGAATAATCCCTCTGATATCAGAAAAGTTTAGCAAAATTGCCGCAACAAGTTTGCGAACTTAATTGTCAGACCTCATATGTTAGCATTGCCCATAGTGCTGGCCAATAATATAATACAATAATTAATAAATAGCTACCATTAAAAAACTCACAATCTATTGAAGGAAAATGACAGACAAAAAATTAACAATACAACATTGTAAGTTCAGGTGTGTGTGTGTGTGTGTGTGTGTTAAAGTATATATACTTAAAATTTCTCCTGAGAGTCATGAAGAAGTTTTGAATAAATGCAAAGACAGAAACAATCTTTGTACAGAAAGGTTTACTATTCTAAATACAACCATCCTCCCATAATTTATCTACAAACTTATCACAACCCTACTTAAAAAGCCACCAGGATTTTTTAAACTAATTAAACTGTTTCCAAATACCATATAGAAAAGTATGTGTTTAAAAATACTGAAAAAATGTTTTTAAAGAAGAGTAAGGTAGAGGGACCAGCCCTACCAGATATTAAAATATATTTTCAAGCTACTGTAATTAGCATGAATAAACAAATCAATGGACCAGAACAAAGTCCAGGAATAGACTCAAAAACATCTGGAAAATTGGTATTGGCTAAGGTGGCATTTCAAAGTAGTGGGGAAAAGATGGTTAATTTTGCATCATTCACAGATTTAGCAGATATGCAATTACAGTGCATAGCTTGTGTCAGGCCTTTCACTGTCTGAGGGTTCATTCAAATGATCTTACTAAACTGGTAGATGCTTTTGGATTTAGACGCTCTTATTCACGCTAACAATCTGGATGGAAAATGGTCCCAAACTGGCAAACATTTTCGTTTATGTCATATTGAATTAGTCTTCCTCTGCCGATTGGATTTTCCAAATTAAAAGTAATTATTGCATTTCTTCTTAATCGGTTTATAGTTTGTAAATGATCATAAATGTCTCTAGTGTGAAAGGATTATTTTCAGTTAATTTTTTATATGTAATGCATGAAGTAGAAAGCTAAATTTAGGTCTTTCCAATTTAATTTCAAAGAGTAATTGGAACATGTAAAAGAAGTGTTTTATCCATGCAAATATATATATATATATACTCAGTTCCAATATGTGCCAGGAACTGTGAAAATGGTGAAATGGTGGAAATACAGCAATGGAAGTACTTAGTTACTCTTATTCTAGTAGGAATTAAAGTCAAGGGCACCCCAAAAATTATATAATAAAATGTGGAAGTGCTGTTAGAGAAGGGGGAGCTTCCATCTGTCCTATGGTGGGGCAAACTGGTGAGAATGGAGAGAAGTGTCAAGAAACAATTTCCCTAGTAGATGATACGTAACAGTCATGACTCTAAGTACATATCTATACTGTATGTATACATACACATGGGATAGTTAAAGCTCCTGAATCATATACTTACAGGTAATTCTTACTGGGTCTATCTGAGGGACAACAAACCATTGTGCACTGATAATAGTCAATGGCATTTGCAGAGACTAATAAAGGCCCTTTTTTACCAGACGAATGATGCCACTGTTTCTTGAATACTGACCAACCCCTTCTGGATCTCAGGGAGAAAGACTACATAGCACAAAAGGAAACAAAAAGGAAAACCTGCATCTATTTGGCTACCTTAATTAAGCAGGTTGCCTAAATTTTCTAATCTACAAATAAGGAATGGTAATACTTATCTGGCCCAGTAAGAATTAAATGAGGCACTGTATTTATGAGAGAACAATATTTTGAACTGTTAACCATTGGTATCTCAGTCACAGGAACCCCACTCCTACTCATCGGCCCTTTTCCTTTCATTGCAGGCCTGAGGGTGAGGCTCACTGCCTCCTGGAGACCAAATACAAAACAGTCATATGACTCCCAGCATAAATGTTGAAACCCCACAATGGTTGTGTGTGTGTGTGTGTGTGTGTGTGTGTGTGTGTGTTTCAGAAACAAGTTTTGATGGCCAGGGTTTTTGCCCATAAAAAACATTTTATGTGTTTTTATTTGCTTCGGAAATAGAAATGTTTTTTTGAAGAACAAACAGTAAAGGATCTAAAGAACTCAGGGAGATAAAGTTTGTACCATAAACACGAGTGTTAGAAAGATGCCTAGTGGTGTAAGAGCCAGTTTTTTCCTCCCCAAAGGAGGTAGAGTTTGGGACGGTCTGAGTAGAGGAAGAAGAGTTGAGATGGAAAAGGAAAATAATATAATTCAATGCTGGGGAGGCACTCTGAGATGTAATACTATTCAAGTCCTGAGGGAGAAGATTAAAACCTCAAATAGGCTTGGGAGTTCCAAGAACAGCAAGAACATAATTCTTACTTTCCAAGTAAAGCTAGGGACAGTGTGGAAGCGACTAGGAACAAGTGACAGCCAGGCCTGTCTATGCAGAGGGGCTCTCCCACAATCCCAGCAAGCTGTGGAATCACACCCAAGGGTGTTCTGTGCCCGGAAAGGGTCCCACGAAGGCTGGCAGAGGTTCTAGACTGCAAGGTCCTGCAGTTGTGCTGAAGGGACAGCAGCAGCAAAGGCAGAGTGAAGTTCATGGGCCAGAAGGCAGGGTGGCCTGCTGGCCTTGAACAGTGACCGTGTGGCCATTGACAAAGAACACTGAAGAAGTTAACACCAGTGATGGATTGAAAATTAATATTGGTCAGCTGTCTCTTCCCCAGATACCATAATACCTGCCAGCCCTCGGAGTTTAGATGTCACTCTGGGGAGGAAGGAGGGACAGAACCTTACATTTAAATCCTGATTGGGTGAATTTACCTAGAAATAACTAGACAAGGCTTTTCTGCTAGAGGGCAAAGTGGGAGTTGGAGGCGGAACTTAAATCCTGACAAAGTGACAGTTTTGCATGATTGACATAGTAACCGTTTTGCATGATTGAAGGACTGTCGCTAACATTTGCAGGCTTAGAAAGACCTACAGTTAAGGATGCAGGAGCTGTGAGATTGTGCGATGTGGTATTTGTCCCAGTTGTATATGTAAAAAGCTTTCAAAAGAGCCTGAAATTAGTAGATGTAACTAAGCAGTAGCTATTATTATTGTTGACATTTTGAATTTTAGATCAATGGTTATCAATATTACAACAACACCTATTAGAAAGCCGGAATTAGGCTTGAGCACAAGAATAATGGAAACAGAATATTTGCAAATACTTCTTCTTGGGTGCCTTTGGCATTTGAGATCTGTTACAGCAGACACTGGTTAGATGATTGACGGATGATAAGTGGGACAAGAAGGCCTGTTGGTCAAGTGCACAACATGACAGTTTCTTGTATACTTATCTGTGAACCACTGAAAATATATAAACAAAATACAGTGCTATAAAAATTAAAATTCACCCCAAATTGAAGGAAATATAAGCACAGCTCATTTTACTGTGCTTTGCTTTATTGCACTTTGCAGATACTGTGATTTTTACAAATTGAAGTTTTGTGGCAACCCTGAATCAAGCAAATCTATCAGTGCCATTTTTCCAACAGCAATTGCCCACTATGTCTCTGTTTCACATTTTGATGACTCCCGCAATATTTCAAACCTTTTTTCATTAGTATTATATTTGCTATGGTGATCTGTGATCAGTGATCTTTAATGTTACGATTGTAATTGTTTTGAAGTGCCACGAACAGTGCCCATAAAGACGGCAAACTTAATCAATGTTGTGTGTGTTCTGACTTCTCCACCGACTGATGATTCCCCCATCTCTCTCCCTCTCCTTGAGCCTGCCTATTCCCTGAGATCCAGCAATATTGAAATGAGGCCCATTAACAACCTTACAATAACCTCTATGTGTTCAAGTGAAAGGAAGAGTCACACGTATCTTACTATAAACCAAAACCTAGAAATGAGTAGCTTAGTGAGGAAGGCTTGTCAAAAGCCAAGACAGGGCGAAAGTTAGGCCTCTTGTACCAAACAGTTAGTCAAGTTGTGAATGCAAAGGAAAAGTTCTTGAAGGAAATTACAAGTGCTACTCCAGTGAGTACATGAATGGTAAGAAAGGGACACAGACTTACTGCTGATATGATGAAAGCTTTAGTGGTCTGGATAGAAGATCAAACCAGCCACAATATTCCCTGAAGCCAAACCCTAATCCAGAGCAAGGCCCTAACTCTCTTCAATTCTCTGAAGGCTGAGAGAGGTGAGGAAGCTGTAGAAGGAAAGTTTGAAACTAGCAGACATTGGTTCATAAGGTTTATGGAAAGAAGCTGTCTCTATAACATAAAAGTACAAGGTGAAGCAGCAAATACTGATACAGAAGCTGCAGCAAGTTATCCACAAGATGTAGCTAAGATAATTAATGAAGGTGGCTACACTGAACAACAGATTTTCCATATAGATGAAACAGCCTTCTGTTGGAAGAAGATGCCATCTAGGAATTTCATAGCTAGAGAGAAGTCAATGCCTGGCTTCAAAGCTTCAAAGGATAGACTGACTCTCTTCTTAGGGGCTAATGCAGCTGCTGACTTTAAGTTGAAGCCAATGCTCATTTACCATCCTGAAAATCCTAGAGCCCTTAAGAATTATGCTAAATCAACTGTACCTTTGCTCTATAAACGGAACAACAAAGCCTGGATGACAGAACATCTGTTTACTGCATGATTTACTGAATATTTTCAGCCCACTGTTGAGACCTATGACTCAGAAAAAACGATTCCTTTCGAAGTATCACTGCTCATTGACAACACACCTGGTCGCCCAAGAGCTCTGATGGAGACGAACAATGAGATTAATGTTGTTTTCAGGCCTGCTAACACAGCGTCCATTCTGCAGCCCATGGATCAAGGAGTAATTTCAACTTTCAAGTCTTATTATTTAAGAAATACATTTCATAAGACTATAGCTGCCATACATAGTGATTCGTCTGATGGATCTGGGCAAAGTAAATTGAAAGCCTTCTGGAAAGAATTGACCATGCTAGACGCCACTAAGAACATTTGTGATTCATGGGAAGAGGTCAAAATATCAACATTAACAGGCGTTTGGAAGAAGTTGATTCCAACCCTTATGGATGACTTTGAGGGGTTCAAAACTTCAGTGGAGGAAGTAACTGCAGATGAAGTAGAAATAGCAAGAGAACTGTAACTGAATTGTGCACATTTTAACAGGTGAGGAGCTGTTCCTTATGCATGAGCAAAGAAAATGGTGTCTCGAAATGGAAACTACTCCTTGTGAGGATGCTGTGAAGATTATTGAAATGACAACAAAGGATTTGGAATATTATATAAACTTAATTGGTGATGCAGCATCAGGATTTGAGAGGACTGACTCCAATTTTAAAAGTGTTTCTTCTGTTGGTCAAATGCTATCAAACACCATCACATGCTACAGAGAAGTAGTTTCTGAAAGGAAGAGTCAATTGATGTGGCAAACTTTACTTATCTTATTTTAACTTTACGTTATCTTATTTTAAGAAATTGCAACAGCTGCCCCAACCTTCAGCAACCATCACTCTGATCAGTCAGCAGCCATCAACCCTGAGGCAAGAACCTCCACCAACAAAAAGGTTATGACCAGCTGAGGACTCAGATGAGCATTGTTTAGCAATAAAGTATTTTTTAATTATGTTTGTAGTTTTTTTAGACATAACACTATTATTGCACACTTAATAGAGTACAGTATAGTGTCAGCATAACTTTTTATACAGTGGGAAACTAAAAAATTTGTGTGACTCACTCTATTGTGATATTCTCTTTATTGAAGTGGTCTGGAACCAAACCTGCAGTATCACTGAGGTATGCCTGTAATTAGATCAAGAAAATCTCAAATGATCTTTGATTCAGGAACATTTACTGCTAAATAGGTCCCTTGTCCTGACTCAGGATGCCATGGTAGATTTATGTTTTTAACTTTCATCACCAACAGATTTTCAAATTTGTACCAGAGGCAATGATCTTGTGCGCAATGGATGGGTTGAGGGGCACATGTTTCTCAATAATAGACCATATAGACTCCAAACTTAGTAGGTAAAGATGGACTCTTCCAGGAAAAGAAATTTATTTGTATCTAAATAGCATTCATGTGATGAACAAGAGATTAAAAGAAAACCCTTATGTACACATAAAGCAAAATGTCAGAAGAATACATTTGCCAAGAGCATGGCTTGCATGCAAAAATCAAACTTCATTGACAGTCCAAAAAATAAAGTTTGAGTAGAACAAAAGACTAACTCCTTTCATGTCTCTAAAAAATTAGTTTTGTTTCAGAAATATTATATTATATCTGAATCAAGCAATATTAACACATTTGTGTAAAACGTATCGATGTTGATATTCATAACATAAGAAACTGTACAGTCATCAGGTTATTTATGTTTCTTTTTGAAAGCTAAAAAGACATTTCTCAAAATGTTGTTTCAAATTTGACCCCTAATTACATGGAATCTTCAGGTTGAATATAATTTAGCAGTACCTAGACATTCTATAAAATAGCTGATTGCAAACTTTTCTTGTAGCTTAGATAGACTAAATACAAGAAAAAAATGAATTGTTTGGCCAAAGAAGATGTGGAGATGACAAGTGAGCAGGGAAGACAAGTTAGGGGGGACAAAAAGATTGAAAATATGAGATTTCAAAGTGAATCTGGCCCTTATACCTCACTCCATGAAGAACCACAATTCCATACTCAATTTTAAACTAGACTTTCTTACCATACACTTGTCTTTTGGAGAAAATGGCTAAGCCCAGAATGTCTATTTTCCCACTGGGGCCATTTGAGCCCTACCATATCTTCTTGGACTATTTAGTTCCCTAATCTCACCCTTGTTAAGACTCTTCTAATTACGAGTGTAAGTTTGACTGGATTTCGTCATACTGTACCTTTTATGCAATAAGTCAAATAATTATTTGAAAAGAAAAGAAAGTTAATAAATCACTAGTTATCTTAACTGTATTGTGGTAATCATTTTGTAATGTATACATGTATCTAATCATCACATTTTACACCTTAAACTTATATATGTTATATGTCAATATAGCTGAAAAAATATCTCAATAATATCTCAATAAAGCTGAAAAAAATGAATAAATCACTATGTACCCCGATAAAGAGCAAAAAGAAAAGGTACAAATAACCAAAATTAGGAATAATGATGGGTGAATCACTCATGGACGTGAGAAAATTAAAACAGAATCGTGAGGAAATACTTTAATAAAGCCATGCTAATTTAAAGATTTTGTATTCCATGTTTAAAGAGACACTGTAGACGTGATTAAATTAAAGGCCTTGAGATGGGGAAATTATCCTGCGTTATCCAAGCGGATCCAATCCTACTACGTGAGATCTTAAAATTGAAGAACCTCTCCAGCCTGTGGTCAGTGCGAGATGTGATGATGAAAGAAGGCCTAAGAGATGCATTGTTTCTGACTTTAAAGATGGAGGGAGGAAAGGGAGAGAGGAACAAGTGGTGTAGGTGGCTAGTAGAAGCTGGAAAAGGCGTGGAAACAGATTCTCCCCTAGAGTGTCCAGAAAGGAATGCAGTCCTGCTAGCATTGATTTTAGCCCAGTGAGACCTTAGTTAAACTTCTGACCTATAGAATTGTAATATAATAAATCTGTGTTGTTTTAGCCCCTATTTGTTACAGCTACATTAGGAAACAAATATACTCACTTCTGAGTTTTGAGTGCTTTACAGTGTACAAATTCTCCTATCTGTGTAGGCCTTTTTTGAAGAAATGGACAGATTTAAGCAAAAATTAGTTCAAAATAATAGAAAATTAGAAGCGGACAATTTCCAGAATCCTATGGTTAACTGATGAACCCATGCACACAAAAAAGCTGAAATTTCTGAGTGTGTCTGAGATGAAACGAAACAAAAACAAATTCAGAGAACATCTGTCTCTGCTAAGTGGCTGCACCTCAAAATGTCAAAGGCAATTTTTCTGCAGATATTTTTAAAGCTTACAAAGGGCTCTTTTATAATATAGAATCATTACACATAGGTCTTGGCTCCAGAGCCCTGCTGTAGAGCAGGCCAGTGGTCCTTGCTCTTTTTTTTCTTTTTTTCTAATGCTTACACATAGATCCTCCAACAGAACTTGCTTTTTTCTCTTCTTGGTAACTAACACCATCCAGCCATCCTGTAAGGTGCGATTCCCCCAACCAGGCTGCAGGGTAGCCAGTCCCCCCATGTTTCCCACTGCCTAGCTGCGTCTAAAGACAAGCACATGGTCTCATTTCATTTGCAGGCTCTTCCCTCTAGGTGCTACAGCAAAACAAAGAGGGAATGACAAAAATAGCAAACATAGCGAAGTCTCACAGTCTATGGCTTCTAACTGATTAAAATCATAACTGCTGAGAAGCAAAGCTGAGAGTGAACAAAAAGCTAAAGGGTCATAGACAGACAAAGGATATGAAATTGAAATTTAGTAATTGAGAAAATAATAAATAGCTGTGATGTTGTGCATGAATAGATATTCTGTGTGTGTGTGTGTGTGTGTGTGTGTGTGTGTGTGTGTGTGTGTGTGTGTACATATATAATAATTCAGCAGCCCTGGACTTTTCTCTTTTTCTCCATGGTACAATTGTACAATTATACAATGACAACACTGGAAGAAGCCATAGAGGTCATTTAGTTCAACCCCCACAGTTTGTCAAGGAAAGATTGAAAGCCAGACAGATGGAGACTTGTCTGTCCTTTGACTTCCTTTTCTTTGCTTTTCAATCTTTTCCCATCAGCAGCCCATCAACCAAATGATCAGATGAGATTATGCAGGCGGGGGTCATCCTATTCCTTATTCTTATTGACCAGGACAATCGCTTCCTTTAATGCCTTTCCTTCCTATCTAATCTTTAATACTATTAATCCATTTCTTTCATGATTAGCCTCTGCCTGATTCATCTTTTACAGATGAACTGAGTCATCTGCAGGCATTTTGCTGGAAGTCAGACTTGTTACATGTCTAGCTCATAGAATTCTGTGACTTTCTATCTTATCCTATCTCCTGAATCAGAGGTTTTTGTTGATCTAACTTCCTTATCATGTCAAGTGTTAATCTTCTTTTAGTGATAGAGGAATTGCCAAACTAAAGTACTTTGGAAAAATGAATACACTGACCTGTCATTTCAAAGCCCTCACACAACCAAAGTCCTACTTGTCCTATAGGCACATCTCTACTGAAAATGGGAAGAGTCTCCAGAGTCACAGAAATCTTGCAACCCTCGGAATGGATACTCTGAAAAAATATCAGGCCTGGCTATTTTACTCAGTGGAACAATCTAAACCTTGTATAAAAAATAATGACAGCTGATATTTATCTAATGCTTACAATGTGTTTGGTATTATTCTAAGCACTTTACATAGATTGTCTGATGAAATCCTGTGAGGTAAGTGCTATTATTGCCTCCATTTCATATATGGGAAATGCAGGCACAGAGCAGGTAAACTACTTGCCTAAAACCCAGAGACAATCAATGGTAGTGTCAGGATTCAGAAAATTGCGGTTAGCCTCCTTACCCTTCTGCCAAACTACCTCTGATAGAGAGGCTAACGTGAATCAACCTGCACCCACACTTTATATTTAGAAAGAGCAAATTTGGAGATATGGCCTATGGACGATGGAGATGCCATAGTTGCAGGCTCCAGGGAGTGTATACAACAGGTTTCAAGGCACCTGAAGCGGCCACACACTTTTCTGTCTTGTGAAGACACAAAGGAAAGTGTCCTAATGCTCTAGAACTGCTGGTGGGATCCATGATTCAGCAGTGTTGTCAGGAAGGACAGCTCTTAAACTGCCTTCACAACTTTAGATGCACTTTATAGAGCATTGGCTAATTCTTAGAAGTTCAGCTCAGAGATTGAGGTCTAACTTGGATGGGACACAGACTTCTGGATTAGCCCTTGCCTCTCCTTGAATGTATTGGAGTCTAGAGTCTTACTTTGCAGAGGCTCAGAATTGGAACAGGACCACCTGCACCTCTAGCTTGTAAGTGATGTCAACTGGGAAGTGCAGCTGCAAAACAACCTAATTTTCTCCCCTGGAAGTTAGTCCCTACGAAATCAGGAATAGTATGTAGGCTCACACAAGCTACCCAAACCAGCCCTGGGGCTGCCTTTGGCTCATTAGCCTGCCATGTTGGAATGTTCACCAATCAAACAAGGGTAGAAGCTTTGTCTACTGCACTTTTGAGTATCACCTCTTCGGAAATAATTTTCAACCCATTTCTTCAGGAAACGCCTCTCTTAATAGTATTTGATTCATATTTCCAAGTTGGTCTAAAATAAGAGACATTTTCTTTCTTATCTTACGAAAGGGCTCCAATAATCTCCACACTGGACCACTCCAATAACCTCTTAATTGCTGTCTGCCTCCATACCTTCTGCTTCCAGTGTTGTTGTTTTTTCTCTACCTACTCCAGCCATTTCCCCCAATTACAAAGGTAACTATGTGATTCCTCTGCATAATTACCTTGCGTATCTTCCTATGAACATAATCTACAAATTTTTATGAGGCATATAACTTCTCTCACCATCTAGTTTTGACCTATATTTTGGTTCATCTCCCACCACCACTCTCTATCACCTCTTCCATACTCTCCCAGAGAACAGTAATCATTTCCATCATTACGTTCTCATTTCTTCATTACCTCGTAGCATTTATCACATTATAATAGATCATTTTGTGTGTCTGTCTCTCCCATTTCTGAAGCATACACACTTCATGAAGGAAGGTCTTGTTTAGTACATTCAATCATGAATGCCAAGCATGGGACCTGGCATTTAGAAAGTACTCAAGTAACATTTTATGAGTAAATGAATAAAGGCAAGCAGTACGTAATTTTGTGTTAGCCATCAGGAGAAAGTTTATGTATATATAATACTCACATATCATTTAATCAGTTATTGAGTATATGGTAGGCAGTAGCAGGTCAAAAAATCATTTCCACAGGTGAATGGATAAAGAAATGTGACACACACATACACACACACTACAAAAACACACAATGAAACATTATTCAGCTATAAAGAGAAGGAAATCCTGGTATTTGTGACTGCATGGATGGACCTGGAAGGTCCACTTATGCTAAGTGAAATAAGCCAGACAGAGAAAGACAAATATTGTATGATATGACTTATATGAGAAACAACAACAACAAATGCTGACTGCATAGAAACAAAGACTAGAGTGGTGGTTGCAAGGGGCTGGGGGTGGCGATTAAGGAGATGTAGGTCAAAGGGTACAAACTTTCAGTTATAAGAAGAGTAAGTTTGAGAATCTAATGTACAGCATGGCAAGTATTGCTAATAATTTGGTATTGCATACTTGAAAGTTGCTGAAAGTAGATGTTAAGCTTCTTACCACACACACAAAAAAGTTAACTGTGTGAGGTGATAGATGTGATAGATAGACAAGATTAACTTATCTTGTTAATCATTCCACAATGTATATGTATATCAAATCATCACATTGTATACTTATTTGTCAATTATTCCTCAGTAAAGTTGGGGAGAATAAATAAATAAATGTAAAAAAAGGTCATGGACTTTGAAGTTAGATACTTGGTTGAAAATTCCAGCATTTAAAGTTATTAGTTAGGTGAGCATGGGCAAGTCAGTTAAGCTCTCCAGTACATTTTTTCAACTGTAAAATTTGGATAACAATATGCCTTATGAGTGGGGCAACAATTAAAGGCAAGTGTGAAGCAATTTACCTCTGTGACTAACAGAAGGGTGGTTTGTTTAAAGATGGCAGTATGGCAAAATGACTCCCATGAGTCACCTTGAATAATTTGCAGCCTTTTCAGTTCTTTTTAATCCGGCTCTTGTGATTTAACTGAATTAAACATTCTATAGCCAGTCTCTTAATAAGAAAAGAAGCTCATTTATTAGTGAGATGGACAACAAAGTAAAGATTAAAATGGCTGCAATTAACTAGACTCCCATTTTCCTACACCTGGACCCTGGATGGAAAAATAAAAACTGTGAGGGATCCACGCATTCCCAGTAGAATGAAAATATGATGTACCCGATATTTGGAAATCATGGGCTATAGATCCTCATATTTTCTGTGTAAGAAGTAGTAGGATCTTGGGTTATGGAGCCAGACTACTTGAGTTCAAATCCCAGCTTGCCAAGTGCAAGTGCGTTCCATGGAAAAGTTTCTTAAACTCTCTGCCTCAATTTCATCATCTATAAAATGGGGCTAAAAAGAGTACCTGCTTCATAAGGTTGTTGTGAAATCAAAGCAAATAATATATTATATTGATGACTAGTATATAATAAGTGCTCAATAAATGATTCAAGTGACTGTATCATTTATCATCAAAGTGGGACAGTTTTGAGAGGGAAAAGATGTGCTAGAATCTAAATAGATAAGAAAGAAATGGAAGATCCTACCAGCTGGGGAGGTAACTACAAGATAAGACAGTTAAGATTAAGAAAGACCTTGATATTATGGAATGAAATACACCTATTTTTACAGACTGGGACACTCAAGCTACTGAAGGAGTCGGGCAACAAGGATAGAACCCAATGATTCTAAGGCTTCATTCTGGGTTTATTTGATACCTAGCAGATCTGCCATTCTAACTGTAAAGGATTTTAAAATATTTAAATAGGCAACATGAGATTATTGTAATTGTTCCTTTATTAGCCTTGTCTCTGTTTAGAAAAGGTACAGGGGAAAATTGTCTTCTAGAGAGAAATTCCTTTCAAAATTAAGCACAAGCTCTAATCTGTAAGGTGACATCCCAGCAGAAGTCAAACAAGATCTTCCATTTCGAAATGCATCTGATTTCAAGCTTGATGTCCTTAAAACATAAAAACATAAAAATTGCAAATAGATTGGCTTCCCAATGAAGGAGAAAAGTTTTCTTGGAAGAACAGCTTTCAAATCTGGCAAATAACTCATATCAGTTTCTGCAATGTCTTCCCCTGGCAGTCATTCATAGAAATTTACTACTTGGCAATTGAGTCAACCACATATTATTGCTTAATTAAAAGTGCTTCTTTTAATAGATCAATAGACTTGCTTTCAGCAGCTGCCATGATAATACCTATACTTTTATTCTAAGTGCTAAAAGGTAGTCAGGAGGGATGACACATACAGGCTCAATGAAGTTTGAGCTAAAATGCACATGATACAACATGTTGTTTTGTGTCAGGGTGCACGTAACACAAATCATAGCTCTTTGAAACAGAAAGAAAAATCTGAGCCAATTCAAACTAATGACCTGGCTCTTGTTTCTGAAGTGGGTGGGGGTTTGCAAAAAACCTCTGCATGCCACTCCTGCTCAGGGAAGGGTTGGCCAAGGCCAACCAAGGAGTGAGAGAAGGTCACACAAAAGGAGGAATAAGATGACATGTACTTTTCCATGCTCTGAAAACCTCTGTCCTGTTCTTTCTTCCCTTTTATATATACTGTTCAGTCTTGCTCCTATCAGATTTTCTGTTCTTTCCCTTCCTGGAAAATTCGTTGTAGATAAGTGATCTTTCACCTTTTCTTGGGACACAAATCCCTTTTGAAAATCTGTTCCAAACTATGTAGAAAAATGAGCATAAACCCAAAAACTTTGTAGAAATTTTGAGATCCACAAATACTCTGAAATACATGTAGACCTCCAGTTAAGATCCCCTCCAAATATTCCCCAGTAACATTGAACGAGGAAAAAGGATAAGCCTTTAAAGTTACTCTAGACCTGCGTTAACTCTGAAACGTATTTTGTTCATGATTCATAGCTTAAACAGAGGAGTGAGTTCATAACTATCTGGCTGGTCAGCATGCCAAGTGTTGCTTCACCTAAATTGTATTCTGACTCTGGAGGAAGTCCTATGTATTTCTCTACCCCACCTTTAGGCAGTGGCCATAACAAAGTTTATTCTGAGGCCTGCCTACTATTGCCCTGCTCCCAACCAGTCATAGTCCATTGTAAGGAAAAGAAAGGGCATGTGTATCTAGGTAAAATTGTTTTACTCACTGAAAGAAGCTTTTCTGGAGGAAGTGTTAGATTAAAATAAAATTCTTTCAATTTTAATGTAAGCTTTCTGGTTGAATCTTAAACCCAAAGTAAAATCCAGGTTTCTAATCTTAACATCAGATGTTGGTTTGGCTTCTTAATATATGAAAGCCAATGTCCTCTTCTTCTTATAGACATACAATATTCAGCAAAACTCTGATTAATAGGACAAATGGAATGTCAGGATGTTCTTCTTACCTGTCAAAAACACCACCATGTGTGACATAATCACCTCATGAAACAGAGTCTTCTGTGACGCGACGTAGGCCATTCAGTAAATAAACTGTGCTTCGGGGAAACCTGCCCCACCCATGGAGAACACAGCCTCATTAAATGCAGAGCCATAAAGCCCACTGGCTTTACTGGCCCATATATTATTCCCCCTTCATCCCAGGGTATGATTCTACTAACAGATGAAAATAGTTAAGAGTGATAAATTGTTGAGTGCTTACTGTCAGCTTCCGTCAATGTACTCAGTCTACCACCTCCAGTTAAGATTGCCTATTCTGCCTATTATACAGATGAGGAAAACTGAGCTTAGTGAAGTTAAGTAACTTCCTCAAGGTCCCACATCAGTAAGTGAGGTTGTATGACTTAAATTTAGCCATCACTCTACTGCTTTCCCATGCTTTCCCTGGTCTAGGTTTCCAGTGACAGGAGATGAAAACCTTTCAGTGGTTTACACAGAAAGTTGACCTAGATGCCAAGTAGACCTTCTCTTCTAGCCAATGGAGAAACACAGGCATAAGGTGTGTGTTAGTCCTGTGGACCTTGTGTCTTTTCCTATTTCTATTTGGTAGAAGGTAAAAACAGAATCCCCAATGTGTAGTGATGTTTTGCATACCCTATGGAAGGCTTTAATTTGCTATTTCTTTTCTTTACAGAAAATTCCTTTTAAGTCATAGTAAATGATCTTGCCATTGACTAAATTATTTTTGAACTGAGAAACATAAAATCAATTTCTTTTTTTTTTTCCTGAAAGAAGTATAAGGCAATCCAAAAACTAGCATAGAGTAAGTTACTGCAACAGAAACAAAAAATAAAGGTTAAAATATCAAAAAATGGGATTCGATGGAATTTATCCTTATTCTATATGAGCCCCCAGACCTAATTATTTTCTTTTATTCCTTTTTAAGAACATGTAGCCTCTCCCTTTCACAGAACACCCATTCTAATTGTCTCCGCCACTTTCTTTGCTGATAACTATTATGTCCACCAAAAGAATAAATAATAATCATAACAAAATTTATTATTTAAAATAAATAATAAACCTTCATGGGTCTGTAGTAGTTTTTATTTCTGATGGTGCTTCCACACAACTTCTCTCATGCCTCCTTCCTTCAGAAATACTGTGTGAAAGACTTGTTTTACAGACGAGCAGAGCACCCTTCTAATTTATCTTGATATCAAACAGAAACCAAATCCTGGGGCAGAAGAACTTTTAAACAAAGTGGGAAATTGTGTAAAGGTACATTGCTGTCAATGTGCGCGTGTGTGAGTGTGTGTGTGTGTGTGTGCGAGAGAGAGAGAGAGAGAGAGAGAGAGAGAGAGAATATATTCACAGGGAGATGACAGGGAATGGTTATTATGAGGAATTACTGTTTGTTGTTTTACGTAGATCATCCCATAAAGAAAATTAATCAAGCCAGATTAAATATTCATGAAGGATATAATTTTAAAAACCACATCTGTAAAACCACATTTTAAATCCAACACTTGGGAAACGTGCACCTTTTGTCAGTATCCTGCATGACACATTTTCTCCCACACTGATGTCCAACACTACACACAAACCTGCTTTGTCCATAACGGGCAGAATTGCCTGCAAACTTGTCTGCAAGGTAAAGGAGGATTTTTCAAGCTGTTATTTATAAAAATAAACTTTCAGTGTTTTTTTCCCCCAAAAAGTCTACTTAAATGCAATCGCCATTGTTGAAAGTGAATTAAATAATTTTTGCTCATTTCGTTCTTCACTTATTAAATGAACGTTATTTAATATTAACTAGTTTCACTACTACCACTCAGCATATATAAAAGTGTTACAAAAATCATCCCTAGAATTTCTTTTCTTCCTAATTGGACTTTCTGCCAGAGTAAAAAATACCCTTTTTGGTTCAATGGGTGCAAAGTCTCAGTTACGCAAGATGAATGTGTCCTAGAGACCTGCTGGAAAACACGGTGCTCACAGTTAACACATATTGTGCATTTAAAAATTTACTGAGAGAGTATCTCTCATGTTAAGCGTTCTTAGCACAAGCAAGAAAAAAAAGGGGGACACAAAAAACCTTTTGGAGATGATGGACGTGTATTACTTTGTTGAGGTGGGAGTATCACGGTGTAGGCATGTGGCCAAACTTGTCAAATTGTATATATTAAACATCTACATCTTTAATAGCGATTATACTTCAATAAAGTTGTTTTAAAAAAAACAGCCTTTTGAATTTCCAGTCGACTTTAATGAGGACACTAGCCATCAGTGAAATAAATGATGGCATACAACAATCATATAATCTTTCCCTAGTCTACTTTCCCTCCTACTCTTCCTGTCCATCATTCATACATTCTCCTCTGTATCTGTGAGCTTTTGATACATAGCAAGGTATCCCAATACATAGTGGCTTAAAGCAGTAATTATTTTATTTACTTGTTTTTGTGGATCAACAATTTGGGTCAGGATCAGCTGAGTAGTTCTTTTGCTGGACTCACTTGGTGTCACCCATGTGGCTGCGGTCATTTGGTGACTCAAATGGGACTGGTTGATCTAAAATGACAATTGAAGGGGCGGCTGGTTGGCTCAGTTGGTTGGAGCGCGGTGCTCATGGCACCAAGGTCACCAGTTCGGTTCCCACATGGGCCAGTGAGCTGTGCCCTCCACAACTAGAGTGAGAACAATAACTTGACTTGGAGATGATGGGTCCTGGAAAAACACGCTGTCCCCCAATAAAAATTTAAATAAATAAATAAATAAAATAAAATAAAATAAAATAAAATAAAATAAAATGACAATTGAAAGGATATATCTTAGAAAAGAGTGACCTGAAGGATAAGGGAATTCTAGGCATGAGCCCAGAACATGCCTGTTTTGGTGTTTTCAGGAACAAGATGTGGAGCAATCTGGCTGTGATAGAGGAGCCATATGATGCAAAATAATATAATGGGACTATGGCAAATGCATGGGAAGTGTCATGTTTTGAATTATCATAAAACATGATCAAGCCCCAGGTCCACCAGATGTCCAAAAGAATACAGGAAACCAGACTAGTTTGACAATATGATGAGTTTTTCTTATGCATTTGGGTTCTTGCATTTATTCCTCCTACTGAATTACATATTATTTTCTTTTTCATTCCAAATTCTGCATATGTTAAGAAAATTGAAACCACTGTGCTAATACATTTTTCTGATTTTAATAGTTTCATCAAGAGCAGAATTCTTAGGGAATAGAGTCAATGGAATTGTAATAGACATATATGATGTCAGAGGGGCAATAGATTGGAGGCGAGGGGTTGTCACTTTGTGAGGGTTGAAATGTCTAAATATTACATTGTTTTGTACACCTGAAATAAAAAAAAGAGCAGAATTCTGGCTTAGTGATTGTTGATCTGCTATTATATTTCTAAAAAAAAAAAAAATAAAAAAAAAAAAAATAAATGATGGCATATAAAATAGAAATGTGCATATCCCTCTAACTGCATTAACCAGAATGAAAATGCATGTGCGGCACAGGTACACACACACCCCACTTATTCTTGAAACTTGCCTTTTTCTTGAAACAGTCCCTGATGGCAAGGAAACAAAAAGCTCAAGGAATCTGTCAAAGAGATGCCCAGGATATTTTATACTGTGTTTCCCTGAAAATAAGACCTACCGCAAAAATAAGCTGCAGTTAAGATCCTCAGCCAGACAGACACATTTAGTACATTATGACGATGTTCCAGAAGACGACATGACTGTATTTGAATAAATGTAAATTGTTGTACACGAAGAAATAAGACATCCTCTGAAAATACGCCCTAATGTGTCTTTTGGAGCAAAAATTAACATAAGACCCAGTCTTATTTTCAGGGAAACACGGTACTTTTTTAGATATCACCTTTTCTGTGCTTTGATTTTTTTTTAATCACCAGCAGGCCAACCTTTCACAAAAGCGTGACACTCCCTTAGGTCTTGGTACATAGCAACTTTCCCAAGTGCCAAAGAGCCCCTGGAGAGCAGTGTGCGGTCCTCTTGAGGTGTACCTGACAAGAGGAATGCGTAAATTCAGCGGCCAGCCTGTTGGTGTCAGAGTGTGTGCACGTGTGTGCATGCACACACCCAACACGCATAGGCAGACTCGGTATTCTCAGTGCTGGGCGATTTCATTTCAGTAGCCAGTTGTGACTTCGGTATTTCCAAGAAGAAAAGGAAAAAATGGCTGATACAAAAGGGAGTGAAAGTAACCTCACGGAACAAATAAACTGGCAAGTGTATCTAATAATTGCCTGGGTTCAGCATTTTTCTGCGATAAATGAGTAAACTTTAAATGTATCTCTGAGATGCACTATCACAGGCATTGCCGTGGGCAAGTTTTATCCAATGATGAAACAGCAAGGCCTAGTGAGATAAAGATGATAGAAGGGGTACTATCAGGTGGCAGCTGGGTAATTACAACTCTCTATTTGGGCTCTGCAGTGATGCTGCATGTGATAAGTGGAGAATAATGAAGAAAAAGGAGTAGTGATAATGCAGGAGCTAAATGGTAGAAAATAGCCTATCAGCCCACAGCCCTCGGAGTGCCTGTGGGGACTTTGAACTATCTTCTTCAGTTTTCATCCACAGAGAAAAAAATTCTCTCTTTCTTCTTCCTTCGCTAAATTTATGTCTGCTGGGACAAAAGGAAAAACTGAAAAGAAATCAAGGGTATGTGAAGAGAATATGACCTTTACAAATAACTCTGAAGGTCAGTATGTAATTATTCTAAAATAAAAGTATCCTGTAATCTCGCCCATACTCACAAAAGATGCAAGAGCATTTTTAAAATGTGATTTGGCACAATTTTGTTGGGGATCATGGCTTATGAAAGGTCAAGTAAAGTATTTCTAATTATAGCCTGTCAAGTACAGCCTCAGAACACTCCAACCATTTGTTACTATTGAGTCAAACTTCACTTATAGCAGAAGACAGGCTGAAGACAATCCATTATGGGTAAGAAAAAGGACTGCTTCTGGCTGATATTTTAGGCCCAGAGTTCTAAAACAAAAAACCCTGTGTAAAAGTTGAGGTTTTGTAACCTTGTTCCTTTTGTCATCTAAAGCAGGTTAAGAGTGGACTTGACTTGCACATGGGCCTGAATTTGGACTAATTTTGTGTTTTTGTTTTACTTGGAACCATTTTGAACCTCACACTGATGATGAATTAAATCAAAGGGGGGAAAATGTATGTGTGTGTGTGTGTGTGTGTGTGTGTGTGTGTACATATGTGCGTATGTGTCTGTGCATGCACACGTGATGGCTAAGGCCCTTTTAAAGGTTTTTTTTTAATTGTGACAAAATAGACATACCATAAAATTCACCTTCTTAAATGTGTAGTTCACTAGTGTTAAGTACTTTCAGATCATTGGGCAACAATTTCCAGAACTCATTTCATCTTGCAAAATTGAAACTCTATACTCATTAAACAGCAACTCCACCTTCCCCACAACTCTGGTAACCACCATTCCTTTCTATCTATTTCTATACATTTGACTCCGCTAGGTACCTCATATGAGCAGGATCATAGAATATTTGTCCGTTCATGATCGGTTCATTTCACTTAGCGTAATATCTTCAAGGTACATCTATGTTGTAGTGGGTGTCAGAATTTCCTTCTTTTTTAAGGTTGAATAATATTCCATTTTATGTACGATATACCACATTTTGTTTATCCATTCATCAGTCAATGGACACTTGGGTTACTTCCATCTTTTGACTATTGTGAATAATGCTGCCTTGAACATGAGTGTACAAATATTTCTTTGAGCTACTGCTTTTAATTATTTTGGGTATAATCCCAGAAGCAGTATTGCTGGATCACACGGTAATTCTATTTTCAATTTTGGGGAGGAAATCACTATACTGTTTTCCACAGTGGCTGTACCATTTTACATTCCCACTAGAAATGTATAAGGTCTTCAATTTCTCCACATGCTTTCCAACACTGGTTATTGTCCTTTCTTTTTTTTTGATAGCCATCCTAGTGGGTGTGAAGTGGTATCTCATTGTGGTTTGATTTACGTTTCCTTAATGACTAATGATGTTGAGCATTTTTTCATGGGCTTATTGGCTATTTTTCTTTGGAGACAGGTCTATTCCAATTCTTTGCCAATTTTTAAATTGGGTTAGTTGTCTTTCTATTGTTGAGTTATAAGAGTTTTTTATGTGTTCTGGATACTAGACCCTTAACAGATATAAGATTTACAAATATTTTCTTCCATTTTGTGAGTTGTCATTTAACTTTCTTGATAGCAATCTTTGCTATTCAAAAACTTTCAATTCTGATGAAGTGCAAATATTATATATATGTTATGTGCAATTATATATAATGTATATATTATATACATTATATATAATATATAATATGCAATTATATATACATGTATAGATCTATAAATGGTACCCTGAACAGACATATATATATATATATATATATGTATTGCTTA
Source organism: Rhinolophus sinicus (assembly GCF_036562045.2). Taxonomy (NCBI): domain Eukaryota; kingdom Metazoa; phylum Chordata; class Mammalia; order Chiroptera; family Rhinolophidae; genus Rhinolophus; species Rhinolophus sinicus. The sequence goes on along the minus strand of NC_133754.1, from coordinate 41,062,274 downwards.
TGTTTTATTATATCTAATCCAAAGTCAGAAAGATTTACACCTAAGTTTTCTTCTAAGTGTTTCATAGTTTTTAAAATTATTTTTTAAAGATGCAATTTAAAATTTTTATCTTGGCCTGAAATAACAGTCTTGGGTTCCATATCGAAATCTACATAGACCGATTTTTGCATAGCTAAACATACATGCAGTAGGTCACTCACCATCGTGACAAATATCAGCTGGACTCCTGGGTACAGAAGGGACTAAGACACCATTACAGCCTTGAGCATGCTCATAATGTTGTGAGAGAGAAGGCTTCTGAAAAAATCATAATTGTATTAGTCTGTTCAGGGTAGCATAACAAAATACCACAGACTAAGTGGCATAAACAACCGAAATTTGTTTGCCCAGAGTTTTGGAGTCTGGAAATCCAAGATCAAGGTACCTACAGAACTGATTTTTGATGAGACATCTCTCCTTGGCTTGCAGACCGTGCCTTCTCACTGTGTTATCACACGGCCTTTTCTCTGTGCTTATGCAGAGGGAGAGTTCTTTGGTGTCTCTCCTTCTTAGAAGGACACCAGTCATATTGGATTAGAGTCCCATCCTATAACCTCATTTAACCTTGATTACCTCCTTAAAGGCTCTATCTCCAAATACAGTCACATTGGGAGTTAGGGTTTCAACCTATGAATCTGGGGAGGTGGAGGGTGGGGCACAATTTAGTCCATAACCACCATATAAAGGTCATATACATTATTTTCTCTAATCCTTACCTTCCTTTTAAGATAGGTATTACAGATGTGAATATAGCCTCAAACATTGAGTCTTTACTCCAAAGTCACAGAGCTTGATGGGATTTGAATCAAGACGTGCTTATGTAGCTGATGACATGGTTAGCCACTATTCTCTCTCCTCTGCCTCACGCTATCCAAGGCACCATCATCTCTTTCTGAGATGCTTGCACTAGACTCTTAACCTCTTCTGCTCTTACTCACTACCATCAATTTTCCTCTTATTAGCTGAACTGATCTTTCCCAAACATGTATCAACGCACTGTTCTCCCTTCTTAAAATTCTACAATGACTTCCCATTGCAACTAGAACAAAACCCATACCATTACTGTGGCTTACAAGCCTTTACATGAGCCAGCTTCTGCCTATCCCTCTGATACCAAGTTGGACCATTGGACCACTCGCCCCATGCTCTCTACTATGAGGTATGGATTTTCTTTGAAGCTTCAATCCCTTTGGCTTGAACCCTCCCCTCTTCCTCCTCCCCCATCCCCCTGCTGCCCAAGCTCTTCACCCAGCCCCTTTCTTCTTCTAATTTCGGTCTCAACACAAACATCACCTTCTTCGAGAGGCTGCTTTAGACCGCATTATGGAAAACAGCTCCCTTCCTCCCTCTGAGTCTCTCATGTCATTCCTATATCTTTTTCACAGCACTTTTCACTATCCCAGAATTTTTAAAAAATTGATTTAGTGGTTTATTGTCTGCCTTCCCCTACCAAATTATAAATGCTATAAAAGCAAGGACTTTCATTCTTTTATCCACTGCTCTTCCACCCATTCCTAGAATACTGTCTGGCACGTAGTAGGTGATTAATAAATATTTGTTGAGTTAATTAGTCACAATGGTCATAATGCTTAGGAGAAGGGAACAATTAACTACTGCTGGGGCAGGAAGGGAGAAAGAGAAAATGCCTTTACCAGGTGTTGAAAAGTCTTCAGAGAAAAGACAGTGCGAAGATTTGAAATTGATGGATAAAGTTGAAAGCTCTAAGAAAAGAAGTGGAATGAGGACATTCCAAAATGAACAGCATGTGTGTTATCATACAGTTTAGAAATACTTTCATGATCTTAATATTTTACTTTTTTTGCTCTTCATAGTTTGAAAGCACTTGAACAGATATGATTTTATTTTATCTTCATTCCGATTTTGAAGATAAAATCATTTGGCTTGCAAGGTTAAGTGACTTCCAAGTATATACAGAAAGCAGCCAACAATACAAACTCTATGTTTGGCTCTTTAAAAAAAAAATTTTCACAAGACAAATGATTACTAAAAAGAAAATGATGTTTACTGTTATAGTTAAAAAACAAAACACTAACTGCTGAAAAAAATAAGCCCCCAAATTATAGTGTCTTTACACGATGCAAGTTTATTTCTCATTCACATACAGGCCAAGGTGAGTGTGCCTGGTGCCTCTCCTCCATGTGGTGATTCAGGGACAGTCTTATTCTATTCGGCAACTCCACCATACCCTAGGACCTTGCCATTGACATCCAGGCAGCAAAGGGGAAAGAGTGTGGATGAGGCACAACATCTTAAAATCCTTGACTCAAAAGAAACACACCTCACTTCCACTCGCATACCATGAGTGAGCAATGGCTCTATCTAGCTGCAAGCGCAGCTGGAAAATGTAGTTTCCAGCTCACCAGCTATTTTCCAGTGTCAACATTACCCTATGGGAAGGAGAACATGAATTTTGGTATACCAATAGCCATCTCTGCCTTACTTATTTCTTTTAGAATCTGAGTTTAAGATTTAACTGTCCCAGCAGGTAACTATATGGACCGCAACCTAGGGAGTGGGTGTTGGGGGAGGGCTCTCAAGGTAAAGAAGGAGGATAGAAACAGTAACTTATAACGCCTAAACATTCTAACTGGTGACGGGACATTGTAGGAATTTTCTGGGGCTGCCGTTAAAGGTACATTATCCTTCTTAGCTATATTATGAACATACTATACACAACTGTTCATTAATACTCTACATCTCTATCTCCCATAGTTAGTTTTGCCATTTTTATTAAGTTGAGCCTAACTTATTATCAACTAGTTGTGTGCCTGAACAGACTGGAACCATCCAAACCTTCAAACCAACTCTGTATATCTATACACGTTCAGTTTTCTTATTTATTAAATGAGTGCTACTCTACTCAACACAACTATTCGCAATTAATGGAAAGAATTTTAAAGGACTATTGGAGAACTAGGACAGGAATTATTGATCATTCCATTGATTCTTCATCTTTGCCTTCCTAAAGCTTGTGTCATCTTATACATTTCATAAATATTTAAGTGAACAAATCCTTACCTCCAAAACTCAAATGACAATTTCTCCCTTGGCTTTATTTTTTCTTTCAAAACACATTTCTCATCCTTAGCCATGTTGAGGTATTCTCTTCAGGAAGTAAAACCTCACACATGTCACAATCACTCACCACTCCTTCACTGGTACTTTGCCAAGTTTTTTCTTTTAAATACACTTTAGATAGGAACAAGTTTTCCCCTCAAGTCTACATTCTTTCCTCAAGATACATACGCAACCTTATTTGATTTCAGGGGAAGATAGAGACTTCAGAACACAAATAATAAAGTCATGGTTCTTTTATGAAATTTTATTATGTTTTTCTAATCAACGAAAAGCTTAAACTATGTTTGACTGAAAAAAAGTTGTTTAACCTTCTTAAGTTTTTAAATTTAGCCAATTAATAGTGTGTGCTCCTTATGAGAAATAGAGTTGATGATGATAATAATGATAGCTAACATTTTCACACAACTTATTATGTACCAGCTGATTTTCTAAGTACTTTATATACATTTAAATTATTCCATTCTCACAGCAAACTTATGAGGTAATTACTATTTTCACCTCCATTTCCAGATGAGAAAACCATGATACAAGAAGTTAAATGACTTTCCCAAGCCATTTGACTAAGAAGTGGTGGCGCCAGGATTTGAACTTAGGATGTCAGTGTTATTAACTTCTATGGAACCTTGTATTTTGAAAAAAACTATAAAATTATTAAATATTAGATGTGGAAGATTATTATATTCCAATCTTTCTCTATCCCTACCCTCTTCAAGCCATCCTTTACAGTTGAAATGATCTTTCTCAAATGGTGTTCTCTAAATCTCCACTTAAAATTATTTAATGAGTTTTATTACCTCTAAGATAAAATCCAAGCTCCTTGGCATGGCATACAAAGCTCTTATGTTCTGGCCCATATCGTTTGAACAGTCTCATTTACTACTATTTCCCTTAAGTCTCATTGTTCTTCAGACACACCAAATATCTTAAACTGTGTCGTAAAAGTCAGCACCCTTGTTTCCCTAGCTAACTCTTACACATCTTTCTTTTCTCGGTTCATCTACTCTGGGAACCTCTTCCCTCGCTTTTCCTATCTTATCATCTCTTTGCAACAGGTACCCCTGCTCCAAAGTCTAGGCGTTTCTCCTCTGAGTTCCATTAGTGTTCTATGTGTTTTTCTACCACAGTACTTATCATAAAGTATTTTAATTGTTGGCGTATTTTTCTTCTCTCCAACTAGGGTGGGAATTACTGAGGGTAGAAACTCCATGTACGTAAACTATTTTTCATTCTGCAGACTGACTGATAAATAGTCTAGAAATACAGAAATATGGAAAAATGATAATATCCATTAAAAATATCTCATTGAGTTGGATATATAAATTTAGAGAAGTGAGAATCAAAACCTATAAACTGTCAACAGAGTAGATTTTTGCCAAATTATTTTCCTTAAAAGATGATTGATTTCCATAGAGTAAAAATGTTCTGTCTCAGCACAGTGATAAGAGAGACATAAAGAGAACCTTTCACTTTTTTTTTTGAGGGTTATCTTGCATCTTGTTCACAAAAGCTGATGTCGTTTATACTCCAACTCTGCTAGAGCTATTTTCACTAAGCTCCAATAAATCAATTGGCTTAAATCCTTAATAGTTTAAACAAAGGTATAGATCAACTAGGACTGATAAAGGGGAGCTAAACATCCTGTTCTTAAGAAACTGTAAGATCATCAGCATAGCCATTACTCCTGAGAGGTTCCAATAAAACTATAATAATAACCAGCAATCATAATAATAACAATAATCATGATTAATAATCATAATACTCTATACTTATCTCATGCCTTTTATCCATGAATCTGAAAACTCTTTTTATAATCATTATGAATGACATTCTTGTGAGCTGAATATTCACAGTATGCAGAAAAGCAACTGAACTACTTTTGATGATAACATTATTCTAACAGGTTTAAGATAGGATGTCACAAAAGGAATAAATGACAAGCTCTAGCTTTCCAACCAAATTTTAACTGTAAACTCTGTTTTCCATTACATTGAATGGCCTGTGATTGCCAGGATACTATAAATTGACAAAGACAATGGCTGACAGTTCTATGGAATTCAGGAATTGTGTTAGGAGTGATTGCTGAAGAAATCCCTGATTATGAGAGTTTCCCATAAAAACAGTTCTGCCAAGGAAATGAAACTTTGTCCTAATTGGCCCAAATCCAACCTGTAGATACCCTCAACTTTCAATACACCAAAAATTTGGCCCTGAAAAATTATTTTCAGTATTGGTTTAACTTAAAGAAAATTTGAATTGGGTATTTTTTTATTAGTTTGCAATTGGCATGAACAGACATACTTCTATTTTCAGAATGAAGTCTTGGGGATCTTTAATGGAAGAGTTTCATGTGGGTCATCAAAAGCTTAGCTGAATGGATGGGTTAGGAACTCTTCCACTAAACAGAAACTGTCAAGGAAGGAACAGGAAGGTGCCTAGGTGATCAATTTCTTATAATGCTGCTCCCAAATCTATAACATGAAACAAAACAAAACCCAAAAAATAAAAATAAGAACAAACCAAAAATGGACTGATGTAACGGAAAAGGGAAGTACCTACTCGTATTCATCCAACCAACCAATCTTTTTTGAGCATCTACCAAAAGCAAGTCAGTTTGAAAGTTTTGTGTATATGTGTTTGTGCATAGGTTCTAAAAATAATACAACTTTTTACTAAATGCATCGGTCTAGCCCCATTCTCATTATTTTTGAATAGCAATTTTTGTCTAGGTCAGAAGTTTTGGTACAAAATATCAATGCATTAATCTGTTTCTTTAAGAATGCCATTTTACTCTTTATGTCAGTTTCTTCTAATGCAGGATATCAAGGGGATATGGTACATCTTTTGGACCTGCACTTACAACAATGAATAGACTATCATCAAGTTAATTGATAGAATTCATTTGACATATGTACTTAGGCTTTCATGAAACCTCATCTTAAATCCTTAATTCTGCTTAGAATGAAGAGCACATTCGCCCATACTCTTTGGTCTCGCTCCTCCCCCATCCCTGTGCATCCTGTAGCAACTTTATCATTCTTGGCTTCTTCATTTACCTAGAAGCGGTATTTTAGTGTATGCAGGTGTTTTATACATCATGTTGCTCAGGACTTCCGTGGAACAGAGGAAAAAACTGAGACTTGTGGAGACTGGGGTCTTACCTAAGGCCACAGGCTAGTTGAAGTGAATTTAGACTAGAAATCAGAACTTCAGCTCACCATCCTCTGTTCATTCTGCTCTACTGAATGAAAATCATGACTGACTCCCCAACCCTCAGCCTGGAAATTAGGAGATTTTGGCAACCAGCCTCTCTATAGGCTTCAGCAGTAAAAAGTAGGATGAACTGATTAATAAAAAGCGACACAAGCAGAGATCATCCAGAAGCCCCCACAGCCAATCTGTGTTGCTTTGATAAATTTTATTTGCCTTCAATTAATCCCTATACTTGTCCCAAAGAGAAAAAGTCCAGTTTACCTTCAATTTCCAGACTCATTAACCAAGAAACTAGTCTTGGTAAACATGTACTAATCAAGATTTTAAATTCAGACAGACTTTCACATCTTTTTTGTTCTTCAATATATTTCTTGAGTATTTTGTTTTCAGTTTATTCTCCTCCTTTATTGAATAAACTGTTTAAAACACTAGTAATTTTCACTTCCCTGGATACCCAATCTATGTTTCTAATCTATCTCTTTAATCCCAACACGTACAGATTTTTGGCATTTGTTTCTTTTTCTCTTCCACTTACATCAAACTTTCTTGACAAGCATATAGCCATGTAGCTAAAGGATGTACACGCACGTGATTTTCTTTTCCACAAAGTTTCAATTTTCCATTAATTTAACCATCTGGGCAGTTCAGTTCAGAATGTCTTTTCATTCAACTGTAACTTTATGAGATTAATAGTCCATTGGAAGAGTACACACACAAATTTATGGAGGAAGGTTTGTGCATTGGTTTCCAAGTGCTGCTGTAAAAATTGCTATAAACTAGATGGCTTAAAACAATAGGAATTTATTGGCTCACAGTTCTGGAGGCTGGAAGTCTGAAATCAAGGTTTCGGCAGGGCGCTGCTTCTTCTGAAGGCTCTAGGGAAGAATCTTTCCTGGCCTCTTCCGAACTTCAGGTGATTGCCAGCAATCCTTGGTGTTCCTTGGCTTGTAACTGCATCACTCTAATCTCTGCCTCTGTCATCGTGTGGACATCTTCCTTCTGTGTGTCTCTGTGTCTGAATCTCCCTCTCCTTTCTTTTATAAAGACACAAGTTACTTGGGTGTAGGGCCAACCTAAAACAGTATGCCCTCATCTTAACCAATTCTATCTGCAAAGAACCTTTTTCCAAATAAGGTCACATTCTGAGATTCTGGGTGGACATGAATTTGGGGGAAACACTATTCAACCCAGTGCAGTTGCTTCTCCCATTCCATTGTAAAATTCTGCCAAGGCCTTGCAGATGCACAGGGTCCAACATGGCCACACAAACCTTCTCAGGAAACGAAGAAGTCAACTTAGGAGGTGAAGCAGCACAGAGTGTAGAGAGTTCATACAACTATGGTTGGAACCTACCTCCGCTTGTTCCTGGCTTTGGGACTTGGCACAAGCCCCATCGTGTCATTGGCTCTCACAAATCTCATATTCGAAGTGTAGTAACATGTCTATCACAGTGGCTGCTGTGAGCATCAAATGAGATTGTAGAACCAAAGGACTTACATTTAGCATATGGTGGTGCTCTGTAACCTTTAGCACCCTACCTTCTTTCAAGAATTAGTGAGCAGGTAACGTCCTGGAGGAAGCAGAGACAAGAGCCCCTTAGGTACCCTATTCTGCCTAGGAGTAAGACATGTTCTGGAAAGAGGAAGACTATAGACAGCATGCCTGGGAAAGTTGACTGATGTTTGTCATTTATTTTTTAAAAGGTAGCTAGAAAAAACAAACTGCACTCGTGGTGGATGCTTATTATATTGCTACATTGTATTTACACCTGACACATGGTACCCAACATCTGAGAACCTCAACGTTTTAAGGGAGCGTTAACTCATTATTCCTTCTGGGTTGGTAGCAAGTAGTCATCAAATCTACTTTATAGCTGAGGAAATTGAAGCACAGGAACATTAAGTGACTGTTTCAAGGTCAGTACCCAGCTAGTTGCTACGGGGACCAGCAATGGCCATTGGAGGATTGAGTACAAGGGCTTGAGTACAACAATTTGGCTGTTATCTTTATATGTTACCAACTCACGGATTCAGTAGTATAGGCAACATACTTCCAGAAATAAGAACAGAGTGTCTTAGAAGAGAAAATAAAAATAAAGAAAATACAATAAATAAAAGGTGGCATATACATATGGTGGAACATTATTCAACGATAAAAAAAGAATGCAGTGCTGGTACATGCTACAACGTATATGAATCTTGAAAACATGATGCTAAGTGAAAGAAACCAAACACAAAGGCCACATATTATATGATTTAATTTATATGAAATGTCCAGAACAGGTAAGACCACAGAGATAGAAGGCAGATTTGTGGTTGTCAGGGGGCAGAGATGGTGGGGGAAAGAGAAGTAATTGATTTAATGGGTTTGGAGTTTTCTTTTGGGGTGATTAAAATATTCTAGAACTAGATTGAGGTGATAGTTACACAACATTGTGAGGACACAGAATGCCACTAAATTATACACTTTAAAATGGTTAACTTTGAAACAACCAAAATGTCCTTCGATAGATGAATGGATAAAGAAGTTGTGGTACATATACACAATGGAATACTATTCGGCAGTGAGAAAAGATGATATAGGAACATTTGTGACAACATGGATGGATCTTGAGAGAAAACAAGTCAGACAGAAAGCAGAGAACCATGTGATTTCACTGATATGTGGTATATAAACCAAAACAACAAGAACAAGACAAACAAATGAGAAATATATGGTGATGGAAGGAGAACTGACTCTGGGTGATGAACATACAATGGGATTTATAGATGATGTAATACAGAATTGTACACCTGAAATCTATGTAATTTTACTAACAATTGTCACCCCAATAAATTTAATTTAAAAAAAAAAAAAAAAGAAATAAAATAAAGATCCCTTGGAGTACAAAAAAAAAAAAAAAAAAAAATGGTTAACTTTATGTGAATCTTACCTAAATAAAATAATAATAAATAAAGAGTCTGGGCATCTGAAAATGAATCCTAGCCACACCACCTGGTTCCCAAGGACAGACATATGAAGCAGATTACCTGACTCTGTAGAGGCCATATATTCCACTCAACTAACTGTAACTGCATGATCTTGGACTAATTTCTGAGTCTATTTTCTCTACTGTACGATGGTATCTTCTACCAAATTAGTGGTGTTCAGACTGCTGCTGTTAAGGCTGCTTAGTGTCTTTTTAATAAAACCCTAACCTTAATATAAAACAGAAAAACCAAACTGAGCGAGGAGGTCTGTCCAATCTGCTCCCTACTCTGATCCGTGGTGGCCCCAAAGGCACCCTCTGAACTGCAGTACTCTTGGACAAAGTTGCAAATCCCTGGAATAGATGATTTCTAAACTCATGATCCCATGGCTACAAGGGAACACCCTCCCTTCCTGTTTAAAATCACAAGAGGAAGATGAGATGTGAATGTCAGTATCACGTATGCTGTAGTTGATAAATATGTGGCTTAGGAAGGAAGTACCTGTCAAACTGAGCATGACAGGTAAGCAAAATGCAGCCTGACCTGGGACTCCTGGCAGCTTTGGGTGTATTGGAGGCTGTGAGGAAGCCCCACTGCTTCCACACCATCCAAAGTCTAATACAGCTTCCTGGGTCCTGATCCAGGAGACTAAGAACTTAGTGAAATTCGTGATAGGTGCCCAGATGCTTTGCAATGTGACTGGATTAATGTTAAAGGGAAAGACATTGTCACTTGCTCAGGGTTCAAGATTCCTCTGCGCCACCAATGAAGACAGCTAAAGACTTTTCATGCCCGGTGTTGATCAGGAGATTGTGACTGGATATAGGGAAATTTTACATGAGTATGAAAATCAGAGAACAAAACAAGCCAAAGGACGTTGATCTGGTCACAGTAATTTCTCCAGTTTCTGCTCACATGTGGCATGTATAAAGCTTCATTCTAGAGTTACCATGCTCCACAAAGAAATCAAAACATCTATATACAGAGCCCACAGATTGACTTTTAAAACCTGCTAGATTATATAAAAACTCTTCGATCTGACCAGAATTGTACTGGCTTTATCAATTTATCAACGTTCCTGCCCAACTTTATGTGCTAAGGAAATACTTTTCTCTCCCCTCTCCCCCAAAGACTTGTGATCTGACAGGAGGACAGGACAAGAAGGTGGGAGGGGGAAGGAGCTAAAAGTTGAAGCAGAGTAGAGCTGGATTATCACTTAATTTAAATAAACCGTGGATCCAGAAATGAAAATGACTTTCATGTGTTCTTCGATGTGAGGAAGCTGCTCTGACTCTCGCAGGGTTGAAATTTCAAAAATCAACACTGGGATGAAGGAATATCAAATAAACTTTCTAGATGCTAGTTTGCACAGTCTAAAGTGGAATTATCATAAGGAAAACTCTTCTGAGGAAGTTAGAAATGGGAAAGTTCATGTTCCTGTCATATTGAAACACATTGAAAGTCAGCGTTATGGGTAGATCGAAGTATTCTAGACCAGTGGTTCTCAAAGTGTGGTGCCAGGGTGGGCAAAACCTGGGAATTTGTTAGAAATACAAATTCTCAGCTCCATCCCAGACCGGCTGAATCAGGAACGCTGGGAGTAGGTCCAGCAGTACGGTTGTTATCAGGCCCTCCAATGATGACACTGTGCATGGCTGTTTGAGAACCCCTTTGAGTTCTTTTGTTCCAATGGATGCACTACATTTAGATGAGGAAAACAAGGCCCAAAGTAAATAAATGGCTTTCCCATTATCACCCAGTTGAATGGGTGAGCTAGAAAAAAAAGATGAAAGTTTGGAAGTGTTACAAATTACATTTTAAAAAAGAAGTTATGTTTCTTTTCTCCCAAAGATTGGGAAAGAATTGATGGTTCCAGTTCAAAACCTGCTTTCTGATTCATCAAATGTGAATTTCACGTGCCCAGTTCTGAGTAAAATCCCATCAGAATTCCCACGCCCACCGCTGTGTCCTCAACGCCGGTGACAGATCTGGCAAATAATAGTCACTCAATAAATATTAGTTATGATATCAATCAGTTCACACAAAGATTGGCAAGCACTTTATCCATTTCCTTGTGTGATTAATGGGCCTCTGCCCAACTTGTAGAAACTTGCCCAAGGTGTAGAGATCCCAAAACACCATAGTCTCTTGCAGGGAATAAATTTGACAAGTAGTTCAGTTTTTCCTCATCTCCACCCAAATGCCTCCAAAGTGTACTGAAAAGGAGAAATCCATTTTGAAAACTGAAAATCTAAGAGAAGTTTTTGAAATGCTAACCAATGTATAATTTTTCCCCTAAAATGTCAACTTTCATAGCATCTGGGCAACTTTCACTACATAGCTAAAATTTTGTTTGTTTGTTTTTACTTTACCAGGGAACAAATTGAAAATGCAGACTTAGCATCTGTGAAAGCTTTTGTATTTAGAAAAAGAGGGAAAGATTGACATTAAGGTGAAAGGATATCTCAGGGTAAGAGGGTTTCAGAAACAAAACAGATTTTTTTCCAGAAAAGAACTCAAAACATAAAAACACCTATATAGAAAGAATAACTTCAAAATTAAACAATTATTATTAGTGTATCTATCTAGCCCATCTTTTTTCTCTGTAGCAAATTCTTGACTTCTTCACTTGAAATGTTTAATTCATAATTGTCTCTTATTTTTTCTCTGAATTATTTGTCCTACACTAAAAATGTTATTTTAAAGAGTTTTTCTTTATAAAATTTTTCTTAAGATTATTTTTCCTAAAAAACAAAAAAAGGTAATGTCTGTACTAGGAGACATTAGGGGCATGTTTTATTGGTCCAATAATACTTACATCTGATGGTTAAAGCCTTTGGCATCACCACATACTCAAGGCTTACATTAACATTAAAAGTCTTTATTGAACAGCAGCAGCAACCAAATTACATAATACAAAATCTTACAACTATACCTAATAAAAAATACTATGCAATTAAGCCATTTCCCTAAGAACCACATGAACTTCGTGATCAAATAATTTATATCAAACTCTCTATATGGTACACCTTATTTACTGACAAATTCTGAACCACATAAATATTTTAGAGACGAAGCAAAAAACTTTTTGTCTGTTCTTTATACCATATCTTGTGCCACACTTAACAAAATAAGCTATTTGGAGACACTGCAGATCAGACTTTTTTTTAACGATATGTGAGTGGTTTCTGGACCTTGATCTGGAAATTGCCACTGTAGCTATCACACTCAGAAGGAAAGAGTATGTCTAGGAAACCAGCTATGCTGAAAAGTAAATTTTCTCAGGGGTCAATATTTTCTACCAAGGAATCATATCCGTGTTGAGAGCAGCATGAATTCTTCTAGCCTTAAAGGGACAATGATTTCTCTAATATGTGAATCAAAGCAAGCAGTTCACTTCTTGGAAAAAAAATTATCAGCCATCTGTCATCAGCAATGCAGCAAATTCTCCACCTAGGTGGCAGAGATTCAGGTTGCCCAATTCTCATTGCCCCTGGCATTTTGGGATCTAGGACTACCACTATTTGCAAAGCGCTATTAATGAAACAACTTTCTGTACACTTTCATAGTAAAATACAAAAGGAGGAAAAAGACACCACAAAAGTGATAAGTAAAATAAGAAGAGAAAGATCTTAAGGAGAGAATGGCCAACCTCATGAGTGGCAGTTCTAAAACTAATCTTACTACTGGCCTTCTAATACTTTAAGAGCCTTCCTAATTCCCACCTTTATGAAATGGAGCTAATAAACATACCTGTAATCAACTCAGTTCTTCTCTGACCTGCATATTTTAATGGCGTTTTTTCTGAGCCTTGGGCGAAACTCTCTTAGTCCTCTTTGAATATTCTGGTTTTGGGAAATGCATGAAATCCCACATAGTATAAAAACCGCAAATAATATTGTAGTAGAGGTGCAAATGTACTTATATTAATTAGGTATGGAAAAAATGGATTCTTCTTTCTCCTCCTATAATCAATCTGCTCTTCATTGTTGGCAATACAATTAAACTCAGCCTGATGCACTCACCTAAGCATATGCTTAAGGTCTCTTTTAGATAAATGTTGATTTTTCAGATTTTCTGTCCTTCCCTCTTCTCCTGTTCAAAATGGCAGCTAAGTGTGTATATCAAGGTGACGGAAGAGCAGAAGCTTGGGTCTATCAATGACCCCATGTCCATTCCTGGCACTGGGGGCTCAGGTGGCTCATCCTGGGCCCGGATCTCCTTCCGTTGAGAAGTCCTCCTCTGAGCTCTGTGTGCTGTGGCCTTCCTGAGAGATGGCTGTAATTGGTCTCTGTTGTAGGTGGGTCTGCGTGGGAAACCACCAAATCAAGGGCCTATCACTCTAGCACAGTAACCGCCAAGGAGGCTTACAGGCAGTCCATCGGCCAACATGTGCAACCCTCCACAGGCCCCTGGAGAATTTGGGGTAACTTCCCTGCTTCCACAGTTGACTGAGAGACACCCTGGGGACCAAACCCAGGTCCTCCCCTGCCACCTGGGAGAAACGGGACCAAAGCCCCTTTCTGCCTCTACTTTCTCTACCTGTGTTCTCCTGTCTCATCTCCTCCTCCTTCCTTTTCCCCATCTTTGGGGCTGTAATCACGAAACTTGACTTATCAGGAATAGAATACACCTGGGATGAAAATTTTCAAAATATTATCCTGATGACAATATGAATTTTCCATACTATGCTTCTTGTTTTGTGTTTTTCAGTCATTCTGATAATGGCCACGTTTGGGAGGGTCTGAGAGGGATTGCCTGAGAAATCTCATCACATCACACCACTAAAACCCTTCCATGACATCCAATTATCTTTGGGATAAAATCTAACCTAGTTAGCATGAACCATGAGGCCATATTTTGATCTGTGCTGTATTCCCACTCCCACCAGGCATTCCAACCACCCCTTCATTTTTTTTCATCCTCCTTCCTTCCTGCCTCCTTCCGACCCTCTCCCCACAACTTCATACTATTTTCCCTGTAAGATGCAGTGGGACATCACCCTTTCTACGATCTACCCTCCCCAGAATTCACCAGCATAAATAAGATTCTCCTCCTGTCACATTACACAATTGTTTTGTAGTAGTCTTTCTCCCCTTCCATCTCCAGGACAATGGCATCCTGCGGTGTGGTGTTTGTTGAATAAATGATTTTCAGTGTTAATGAAGAGATTTTTAAAATAACAAAATTTACATAAGGGAAAACTCATTAGATAACTTAAATCTGTGATTTTTAAAAAAGATACATTGTGTGTGTGTATTTTAGTAAGCAAACATAGCAAAATTATGGTCAGGATAATGGGCTATAAGTGTTAAAGAGTGTCTGCTAAGTCTGTTAATAGGTAGATAAGAATCATTGGTAATTGGCATGTTCTTTGTATGCCAACAATGCCACTAACTGGTTTCTCAGGCCCTAGACAATGTTAGACCTCACTCTGAAATAAAGAAAGTATTTCCCTTGTTTACACAATGAGTTTGCTTAAGGAGTTCTGTTTTCATGGGTAACACAATGGTGGTTTTACTTCTCTCTTCACACCCAAATTATCACAAATTAGAAATGAATCCAAATGAGGTCAGACAGCATTTATAAACATGATATGAATTCATTTCACGATGAAATGTTACATTGTGATCTACAGAAGAGGACAATAGTTTATTACTTTCTCTATGAAAAATCTGGTAAAATTTTGTCACTTCATTTTTTTCTGTCTTGCCTTTCAGGAAAATTTTAAAAACACACAATTTTGCAATGATTGAGGAATTGTGGCTCTTTATGGAATGTTTATTTTGTGATTCTAAAAAGAAATGTTATAATCATCAAAACATGAATGTGTGATCTAACCTTTAGATAAGCTCTTCATCACATTAACAACTCGTAGCTTTTCAAAATAGACTTATCTAGCTAATACCCTGCTTCCTGAAAAAGAAATTAACAGTTACTTTTGAACCAGGAAAATGCTAAACCTGGTGGTAGATCAAAAAACAAGCAAATAAACCAGATAAATTAATGGTGCTTTAATTCTTCAAAGAACATATGTTATTTCAACTGAGCAATCACCTGTAAGAAGTGTGCCCCCTTTCTGAAGTTGAACACTAGTCTGCTAATTCTCAAATACTGATTGTCATGCAGGGTGTCATGTGGGGTCTCTGGTCCCACTCCCCACATAAGAATGCAGGACATGGTGAGGCCAAAAAGGAACACCCACGGAGCCATAGACAGGGGAGTCACACCACTATAGTCTTGCTGGCAGCTGGGTTGGAGACACAGGAAGCAGGAGCCACACTATCTGCAACCTGCAGTCCACTTCTCTGCAATCTGCTACCCACACTCCACTGTGCTAACTGCAGTCCGCGCTTGCTAGCTCAGCCACCATCTTCTTGCTAGCCTCCATTTTCTGCTAGCGTAGCCACAGCAGTTATATTAGTGGCCAGTGGCTCACTGGTTACAGCTGATGGCCAACTAGCCACAGCTGATGGCCATCCAATCACAGTTGATGGCCATTTACTACCTGAGCCAGCACCTTTCACGTGAGGCCGAGAGCCTGGAAACTGCACTCCTGTCTCTGTCCCCACACTGATCCACAAGAGAGAGAGAAAAAAGTTACCAAGAATTGATTTAGTTCCTTGCCATGTATTAAATATGGTTCTAATGAGAGAATTAATTTTTTTGCAAGCTATGAATCCTTTGAAATTGGAATCCAGAAAATTATATGTGGGAGACACTTCTTCCTTTTCTAATTAAGTGGGGAACATTGTCTTCACTATCCAGCTGTTTTCTCAGAAACTGAAGCTGGCCTTCCCTATAAATATAATTTCATTTTATGGGAAGTAAGTTCTCCCACACCACATGCCTAAACTTCTTTAGGCATGGTCATGAAGGCCTGTCTTCCCAATTGAAATGTGAAACTAACCTTTCCAAATGGCTTAATTTTTAACTATTAACTATTAAGTCCAACAACTGCTTAAAATAAAAGTCCTTGGCATAGTAACCATTTTCACAAAACTAATTCCCTCAAATAGGTATGTCCTAATGGACCAATAAAACTTGCCTTGTCGTGTCTGAATGCAGCATTATGGCCATTTAGAGTTGGCTATAATTGGTAATCAGTGCTCAGTGAAAGTGGGAGGTGGGGAGGCTTTTATATAATAATACATTATACTGGGCTTCCACAGGACCTTTCATCTGAAGATCTCAAAGTATTTGACAAACACTAATTAATACTCATGACACCTCAGTGAGAGAGGTAAGTATTATTATCCCCATTTTACAGATGAAGGAATGGTGAGGTTAATTTGGGTAACCTGGTGAGTCAGGGGCAGAATGAAGAGTTCCTAATTCTTAGTCTTGTGCTCACACAAGCATTACAAGGGGCTGCAATTGGAAAGATAAAAGGAAATGTACCTCATTTTCAAATACCTCGAGGTGAAAGCATCAATTATAAATGGGAACACAATTAAGTCATCTGATCTCAACAACAGTAACACCATCTTGTAATCTTCAAACTTTATTTTAAAATACCAAAAATGATTAAAAGTAGCTTCTTGGACTCTGAAGTATAAAATAAAAATTTTATCATAGGAGAAGCAATTGTGAAAATTCTTATTGAATAATTTGATAAAGTAGCCAAAAAGTTGTGTTTTAATTTTTTAGGATGATGGATCAGATTCTTGCAACAGCTCTAAACTGCCTGAGGGCAGAGATCCATCTTTTTAGATTTTGTATCCTAGTGAAGAGTATAAATGTTAGTTAAATTGACGAAACCTACTAGAGCAAGGTGCTAGGGGAGCTTGAGAAGATGAATAGGATAGAATCCCACCCTCAGAGGGACGAGGCATTTAATGAGAAACATGGAATAAAATAAATAATTAAGATCTAAGAGAAGAGAAGATGGAATGGGCCAAGTAGTGTGAAAACACCAACGTTCTAGGTTCAAATTGGAAGGTTTTGATGAATTCCCAGATAATAAAACTGCCACTTTTGGAAGCAATATTAACTCTTACAAACCATTATGGCAGTTTTCTTCAGTTAAAAGTCAGTTGGCTTCTAAACAGGATATTGGGTTTTTTAACTCATTATTTAGAATATAGACTATTACAATAAATATTATTTGGTCCAAGAGAAGGCTTGGAAATAGCTTTCAGATGAGCAGGGAGCCAGCCATATTGGCCTTCTTTTGGTTTTTCCAAAATCTCTCTGCCTCAGGGCCTTTGCAGATGATATTTAGTCTCCCCAGGAGGCCCTTCCCACCTCCCATCCCCACCTTTTTCACCTAGCTACCATGTTGCCCTGAAAAGAAGACCAGATCTTATATTAATTTTTGCTCCAAAAGACGCATTAGGGCTTATGTTCAGGGGATGTCATCCTGAAAAATCATACTAGAGCTTATTTTCTAGTTAGGTCTTATTTTCGGAGAAACATGGTAACTCCCACTTATTTGGATTTCTGCTTAAACATTATTTTCTGACTCTTTAGATGATCTCTGTGGTTACATCTTCTGAAAACTCTTTGTACTTTTCCTTCATAATAGCTATCAAATTCATAATTAAATATTTGTTTTTTTAATTAATATTGTTTAATTAATGTAAACTCCTGATTCCCTCTGTCATCTGCCCCTGTGGCTCCAATTTTCAAAAAATCTAATGTCTTCTTTGACCACTATTATACCCCCAACACATAGGAGGTCCTCCATAAACGTTAGTTGAATAGAAAAACAAACACATATTGCTAATTACTGAGAAAGTGAATTAGTAACATTTTTGGGAGAGCTCATACTAAGAAAGACAAAAGCAGCCCCCACCAGTAAGAGCAAGCCTAATACTATCACTTAGGCCCCAAGTTAACTCCGGCTGGCCTGATACTCAGTGAGTCCATGGTGCTCTCCTGTTGAACATAAGCAATTTCACTGGACACCAATGTCATTCAAGGCCACCGTGTGACCATGATAGATCAAAACAAACACAAGACCACTCTGTAATCATGTCTGAACTCAAACAGAAACAAGAATATTGTCAAAACCACACAAATATCTGAACATCTTCTGTTCTGGATAATATGAACGACTGCTGCTTCTTTGCCAACAATAGCTTTAGTCTTGCATGTTTCATGCCACCTTTGATGAGAAAATTCCAATCATAGAATTGTCCCTTCTTCCTGACAGCATCCTGAACTCTCCCTAAAATCACCTAATATAAGCCCGAATCCTATAAGATCTTTCTAACCTCCTCATACTGAGATGGCCATAATTTTCTTTAAACTAGGGAGATTAGCCCTTTGTCTTATTAATTGCAAATTGCATTTTTTGTTTTGGTTTGCTATTTGTATGGAACATCACATATAAACACATCTAGCAGTAGGTTGTGGGGTTTTCTTTTAAATGGAGTTGAAATTGTTCATCTCTTTTTAGTGGCTCTGGAGTTTGAGTCATAATTAGAAAGAAGTTCCCTACTACAAGTTTATAAAGGAATTTCTGAATGTTTTCTTCTAGCACTTCTATAACTTCAGTTGTTAACGTAGATCTTTGGTCCTTTTGAATTTTTTTTGTGGTCTACACTGTGAAGCATGAGAATCCAAGTTGCTTGGATGGCTAGACCATGGTCCGAACAACATTTATTAATTAAAAAAGAAAAGAAAAGAAAATCATATCACACCTATTTGAGTTTCCATTTTTTCATATAACTTTTAAAAAAGTAATATAATTTTAAAGAAAGAAAGAATACTCCATGGGAGCTTAAGCAAAGAGCTCCTTCAGGTTAAGTAATTTGTAGTACAAAGAAAAATAATGTTTTGTTTTTTTAATATTTATTACATTTTTCTAAATGTAAAGAAAAAAAAAGATCACCTAAATTGTGTTATGAACAACACTTTGGTATATGTCCAGTGTTTTCTTCTATATCTTATATAAATAAATATATTACATATATTCATATAGTATACGTGATTCATACATACCAAAGGTGCCAAAAAATGTATACAAGTGGACACTTTGGTCAACGTTGCTCAGGCAGTAGTTCGCCATAACCAGAAGTGTCTGGACGCTGATGGCAACCACTTCGAGCACCTCTTGTAATTGCAGAAGTCTTGGCTATTGTAAATAATGCTGCAATGAACATAGGGGTGCATATACCATTTCAAATTGGTGTTTTGTATTTCTTCAGATAAATATGCAGAAGTGGGTCAACCACTATGCTTTACACCTGAAACTAATATAAAATAATAATATATGTCAACTGTAATTGAAAAAAAGAAAAAGCCTAACACAACGAGAGTGGTTCAAGTCATTAAAATCATTTAGAGCAGTGGTTCTCAAACTTATCAAAAATCAGAAGTAACTGGAGGGCTTGTTAAGCCATAGCAGCCAGGGTGGACCTCACCCCAAAAGCTTCTCTTTCAGTTAGTTTGGGGTGGGACGCAAAAATTTGCATTTCTATTGAGCTCCCAGGTGATGTTAATAGCACTGGTCTGAGGGCCACAATTTAGGAACCACCAGAGTAGAGCAAAACCTAACTGAGTGCTTAAAGATTCCAATAACATAATTATTTAAATTTAGGTTGATTAAAGGTCAGCCAGAAATTCCTTATTTGATCCCTGTGGAAATATTTCCAAAAGGTGTTAATCCCCTTTCCACCTAAGAAAATGAAGTGCTGTCAACCTAACTGAGGGCTTCTTTGCTGAGTGAGGATCTTGCCATGCTATAGGGACGACGAAGTCCCCGAGAGCAGTTTCCAGGCTCTCAAGCTCACATGGAAAGGTGCTGGCTCAGGTAGTAGATGACCACCAGCTGTGATCGGATGGCCATCAGCTTTAGCCATTAGCCACTAACGTAACTGCAGTGGCTATGCTAGCAAGCATGGATTGGGGCTAGCAAGTGCAGTTAGCAAGTGAATTGTGGATTGCGGATCGTGCTGATCCTACTTCCTGTGCCCCTGCCCCCGCCCCCGGCCACCAGCGAAACTGGGGTGCAGGGAGACCCCTCGTTGAGGTACTAGCGGATGTTTGCTTTTGTGTCTCTACCAGCTGCCATTGAGAATATAGTGGTATGATTCCCCTATCTATGGCTCTGTTGTTGTTCCTTTTTGGCCTCACCCTATCCTGCGGAGCAGGAGCTGAGTCCCTGCATTTCACATGCCCAGGCGATGCTTCTGAAGGCACCCAGGGTTTCATCAAATTGTAAATGGAGACGATACCCGAACATGGGCTGCTTTTGTTCAGATTCCAGGAGCTACCAGAGAAGTTCGTTTTAAATCCTACACTCCTGATATCCACCTTAACTTCCTCACTTCCTCACACACACAAAAATACAGTGATCCAGTGGCACTTACATTCTAGTGCAGTGCAGGGAGACAGTGAATCTATAAACCACAAGTATATAATCATTTTCATCATGATATATTGAAGGTTAACTAGTGTCTTCTGGGAAAGCGTATCTGAGCAGGGGACCCACAGAGGCTCTGGCGTACTCTTGGAACCTTGGAAAAGCTTTCACTCCAGCTGCTGTGAGGAGGTGGCTCTACAGAGGGGCAAGATGAGTGGGGGGGGACAGAGAGGAGGCTATGACAAGCATAGGGGTACAAAACGATGATGTTTGGACCATAGTGGGAGCAGCAAAGAAAGACATAAAGAAATTACAATCTGTTTTGAAGGGAGAACTGAAAGGAACTGCTGCTGGATTACATGAGGGTGGTGGGAGGAAAAAGCAAGCAGTGATTTAAAAAACAAGTCCATAAATGAAAAATGAAATAAGTAGATTGCGCACTTTCAATAAAATTAGAAACTTCTACACAGACTTAGTAGATGTGGTCCAAAACATGGACTGCCCACCCCTCCCCCCAGAAGATGTCCACTGCAAATCTCTGAAACCTGGAAAGTAACCTTATTTGGAAAAAGGGCCTTTGCAGGTGTAATCATGTTAAAGATCTTGACATGAGCTCATCCCAGATCTCACTTAGAGTGGGTCCTAAATACACTGATAAGTGTCCTTATAAGAGAGAAGCAGGGGAAAGCTTCACACAGACAGGAGAGGAGCAGGCAACGTGATCACTGAGGCAGAGATTGGAGTGCCATGGCCTCAAGGAATGCTGGCCACCACCAGAAACTGGAAGAGGCAAGGAAGGATTCTCCCCAAGAGCCCTCAGAGGGAGTGCGGTCCTGCCAGCACCTCTATGCAGACTTTCCAGTACGGTCAGATAATGAAATTCTGTTATTTTAAGTTACCCAGTTTTTGGTAATTTGCTACAGCAATCCTGGAAACTAATACAGGTGACATGGGAAACAGTTTCATGAACATTATTTTACTTCTTTATTTATTCATGCGATGTCTTCTCCATCCTCCCCTCACTAAAATATGCTCTGTGAGAACAAGGGTTTCTATTTGTTGTTTCACGTTTGTGTCCCAGAATGTAGAAAAGTTCCAGGTACATAGTAAGCAGTCCATATGTATTTTCTCAACAAATTAATAGTGGAGAATATGATGTGACATATATTTGATATAAAGACTGAAATGAGGAGAGGACATTTATTCAAGGTGGAGGGACAGATCTTGATAAAAAGGCAAGAGGCAGAAGCCCTGAGCAGTGCAGGCTGACCATGGTTCTGCCTGTTTGGAGGGTTCTGGTTGGTGGAAATACAGCTCCTGGAGAAGGTGGGACTGGATAATTTAGCACAGACACCCTCAGACACTGAGGGTTTTAAGCAGGCAACTGACCTGATAGAAATGGTATTAAGAATTTTATGTGTATTCCACTACCTGCCACAGATACTATTCTTTCGATCTTACATGTTGGTAGGCTCTTCTTTTTCTAAGTCTTGTTGAATTTCGCTATAACTGTTCATTATAATTAGTTCTTATTTAATGCCAGCATAACTCTAATGGAGAAATTTACTGTTTTCCAGTTCTTTTGATTTAGCATTTATTCTACTTTCTCCACATTATATGCCATCCACAATTTCCTTATATTTTCTCTCAATATTTTCTCTCACCTGTCCTAAATACCATCCCCTCTATTTATTTATTTCTATCTTTTTTTGGGTTTTTTTTGCAATTAATAAATGCTCTTTTCCCTTTATCCAATGCTGAGTTGGTCGTTTTGCTTTTGTCAGTTCTTTCAGTTACAAAACATGTGGCTTTGCCATGGTTGATTATAACTGACTAGCAATATTTATATAACATTTCATCTCCAGGGCTTTTTCAAATTTCCTTAAGACCTCTTTTGTGGGCTTTTTTCCCCCTTTTGCATGCATCATATTCAAGTACCAATTTATTTTTCACTTCAAACATTTTTCCTATCATCTTTTTTCTCTTAACTATTCCTTATTAGCTATTTTTGAATTCCAACTCTTTCCATGGTGTTTCAGCAATGGCAGTTTATCAGTTGCTTAGAATACCTCCCCAATTACCCAAGTTCTCCTGCTTTACTTGGTCCGCTTCGCAAATATCCTCATATCCCCGAGTGGCACTAAAACAGATGAGACCCTTGTAACGAATCACAACACCATCAAGGCAAAGAGCTAGAACAGAAAGTTGCAGGACTTAAAAACAATCAGTAGCCAGGCACAAAGGACCTCAGTGATACCTACGTGAAATGACGATTGGGATGGGACAGTTGGGAGGACTAGATTGGGTGCTAGTGACTGAACAGTAATAGGACCCTCACACTCATAGCGCTCTATAGCTCCTCCTGTGTTACTTAGGAATACATTCAGCTGCAAGTAGCATAAAAGACAATTTTAGGGACTTTTAACATAGGCATTTATTTTTCTCATTTACTTTTTTGGATTTCTTCTAGGAAATTCAAAAATAAATGATTACTCAAACTGGTTCTACAGTTCAGTAATTTGTCTGTAATTTTTTACATTTCCTACATGGTCGCAGATCGCTGTTCCCACTCCAGGCATCACATCTGAGATGAAAGCAGGAAGAAGGAGGGAGGGAGGAGCTAGCATCAGCCCAAGTGGAAGCAAACGCTTTCGTAGAAAGTTTCAGCTCGCTTCCTCTTATGTCTCATTAGCCAAAATTGGTTATCCCAGCTGCAAAGGAGGCAGAAAAAGGAAGTAGTAAGTTGGACACCTTGCTGCCCAGTATAATACCAGCATTTTGTTAACAAGGAAGCTGGGTGAGTTACATTGGTTAATAACAGTATCTGTCACAACCTTGAAGTTTAAAAATGACCCCAGAGAAAGGGGGAATCCTGAAGTATCTAAGATAAAGCATCTACAATCGTGGTCGAAAGGGGTCTTGAAATCTAGATTAAATGATTCTAAAGAAAAACAAAGTTATGTTCAGCTGCTATGATTAGACAATGCCTCTAAAGGGTTAGTTCCGGTACATAGCAAGTGCTAGTAAATGTTAGCTGCTGTGGTTAAGCTGCTGTAATAGTGGTGGAGATGAAGATATAATTATTACAACTGCCATGAGATAAATTAAGTTTTAGCCATTCCCCCAGCAAAAATTTATTGAGCTTTTACTTTATGCAAGAACCTTTACAATTCAAATCCCAGGAAGGAAAGCGTTTAATGGGTGATTCAAATAATCAGGAAAAACACAAGCATTTATTGTGGATGCAACATTAGGAGAAAAAGATAAGTACTTTGGGAAGACATTTCTAAAAATTCAGAATGCAATTCATTCTCTTCAAGAGCAAAACTATGGCTATGGGGAAATGTGACCTCAGTAAAAAGATATTTTTTGTTGCAGTAACAATTACAGTAAAAATAACAGTAAACACTTGATTGAAGCAAGGAAATATGGATACAAAACAGAACTGAGGCAAGTGGGACTATGACTGTTAAAAATTTGTCAGTTTTCTGTTGTCTTGTGGTTTTGTTTGATTTGGTTTAGTTTTTAGAGTCAGCAAAAGAATAAAGTTGATGCAGAAAACCACACATAAAGAAATTCTTCTGCCAGAATGCTTTTGCGTGAGGATGTGTCTGCTCTTTGTAATAAAAAAGGACACAGGTTTACTGCTAAACCCAGGCAGGTTTGCCAGGCGAGCACTTAGGTCCCAGAAGGAAAATGTTGAAGAAAAACCAAAACAGGTGACATAAACCGAAGGAAGTACATGGAAGTTCCCTGGATATAAGAGAAGGAAACGGAGAAGAGCACGAGGTACAGTGGTGGGGAATGTTAATAAAATAGATTTCATAAAGGGATATGAGAGAAAATGAAATACAAGCAATCATTTAGAAACTAGTTAAGAAAACAACAGACAGATAGACAGTACATACATGTTACTAAGAACAAGATTAAAAATGCTTCCATAAAGGAAGAGTTTAATCTTAAGTCTCCAAAAAGAGAAAAGGAAGTAAGGAAAAGGAAGAGAAGCAAAAGAGAAGGGAGGGGAGTTAAAGGGAGGAAGCCATCAATAAAGGGGGAAAAAAAAGAACATGCAAAACAAGTCTAATACAGTAAAATCTGAGTCCCAGAAAAAGAAAGAACACGGGAAATAGCACACTGCTAGGTAAGGAGAAGAGATGCAATACCCAGACTAATTTTAAGAAGAAATCAAAGAGAGCTGTTTGAAATCACAAAATATGGTAAAGGAGTAATTTAAAGGTGCAATCCATCTTAATATCGATACTATGTAAAAATTCTGTCTCAAAGATAAAGATAAGTCTGCAATGTAAACTTTAGTACAGGAAATGAAGGTAAAGTAGTTGTTGAAATGTTGGTGTTAAAAATATGTAAGATCAGGTAAGATATAAGATCATTAATAAGAATTGGGGAACAGAAAAGAATCAGATTTCAAATTTAACATCTCTTAATTAAGCATCTACTATAACTCAGGTCTGTGCTAGGACACACACACATGTGGTAAGGAATTGCATATGTGTCTTGGAAAATGATGAGAGTTGGGAGTAATTTAAAAGCAACCTTTGAACATGAAATATTTAAAATCAATATGAAAGAGAGTAGAATTTTAGGATGTCTAGTAATATAAAATATACTATATATACTATTATATAATTAAAATAATTACTATATATAGTATATATAATACTATATATAAATACTATATATATGCTATTATATAATTACAATATGTAATTATATAATATGTAATTATATAATACATAATTATATAATAGGAATTATATAATATATTTACATATTATGTAATTATATATTATATATATTTATAGATATGCATATTATATAAATACTATTATATGCAGAGGGTACCAAAAAATGTATACACATTTTAAGAAAGGAAAAAACTGTATTAAAATCATTGCTGGTAACCACTTTGAGCACCTCTTGTAATTGCAGAAGTCAAATGTGACTTGTTCATCTTTTGTTATTGGTATATATTGAGTATTACAATTTTGATATAGTTTTTTACTTTCTTAAAATGTGTATACATTTTTGTCACCCTCTGTAGATACTATTACATATACTATTTATACTATTATATATTATATATTTCACATATATAATATATATTATATAATAGTATATATTATATGTAACATATATAGTATATAAATTATATATGCTATATATAAATATATTATATTTATATATAAATTATATATACAGTATATATAACATATACTATAACATACACAATATATATATTATGCATGATTTCTCCCTTTCCTTCCCCTTCCTTCCTTTTTGCTTCTCTTCCTTTTCCTTCCTTCCTTTCCTCTTTTGGGAGACTTAAAATTAAACTCTCCCTTTAAGGAAGAATTTTTAATCTTGTTCTTAGTAACATATGTGTACCTTCTATCTGTTGTTTTTCTTAACGAGTTTCTAAATGATAATTTGTGTTTCATTTTCTCTCATGTATCTTCATGAAATCTATTTTATTACCATTCCCCATATATAATGTACTATATATCTATACTATTTTATATATAGATGTATATATACATATATATGTGTATATATACATCTATATATGTATATATATATGTGTGTGTTTATATAAATGTGTGTGTATATATATGTAACTATATAAGTGTGTGTGTGTATAAATAGTCTGGAACATAACTACAGAAAAGAAAAGTGGTCCAGCAGAATTGGTATGGGTGAAGTAGAGAAACACTCTGGCAGGGTCTACCCAGTCTAACCCTTCTTCAGGGACAAAACCTGGAGGAGTTTTTAAGCTTGAAATTATGGAGGCAGCAAAAGGGTTTAGCAATAGTAAATGACTCAAACTACAATGTATGTAAAGAAGATAAAGAATATTTTATTACATATAAAATATTGTCGCTCTATATGTACAAAATATTGTTATATCTATATGTATACTTATATATAAAGTATATGTTAGCATCTGAAAATTATAGAGTGGATTTTGGTGTTTACCTTCAGTTTCTCTTCACTGAAAGGCTGATAGGGAGAATTATAAGGCCCAATTAGGGCCAGTTTCTGTTCTGTTTGCCTTCTCTGTTTCTGTTGATCCTCTTCTATGTGTCCCACTGTTAGTGTCTTCATGACACATGTTCTGGAATCGTTATGTCTATATCCTAACCATTATTTTCTACATTTTAATGAAAGTGTTACATAAATCAATGACATCTTGGCACCATTATTGATTGTCAACATTTGATCACAAACATTTATGTCTTCCTAAGGAACTAAATACCAGAATGAAATGATAATTGATATGCTCATCAGAGCAAATAATTAAAAACATTGTGTGTCATCATAAACACTTTTAGATATTAGAAAAACAAAGCAATAAATTTTACCCAGGTACTTTGGATGCAAATAAATATTAAGTCAACTATAATTCATGCTTCACTAAAGAATAACGAATAGTAAAAAGTTCACCAAACTGTGACATAGTTATTGAACCTTGTCAAAACCCATATCTTTTTTTCTCCTCTCATGATTTTTATTTCTTCTGCATATTAGTAGCATAGTGTGGGAGTGAGGGGAAAATAATAAATTACTTTAAAGCAATGAAAATTACAATTTTGTCACTCCAGTGCTTATTAAAGCTTTTAACCTGGTTATTATTCCATATGTGGAAACTGCAAGTTAAATATGTATGTTAACTATGAGTGAAGTTTAAAATTCAAAACCAGTAGCTAAGAAAGATGAATCAAGCACACACAGGTATGATCTTTTAAAGTATCAAAAAAATAAATTGTATATAAAAATAAAATAAAAATAAAAATATGAATAAACAAAACAGATCACTTGCAAGACTGGAGTTTTTAGCCACTGGTCTTATTACATTCCAGTTTATTCTAGAATGTATGTATGTGTATATATTTTCCCTGCATCAAGAATAATACATTTATAAAATAAACTGGAATAGCTATCTATTATGGTGACTGAAGGTTTAAGCACGGAGTCAATTCTAGAGACACTTACAAAACATGTTTGCTAGGGAGAAACCCTGAAAACAGTGCTTGGTACCCTAAGACCCAGTTTCATGGGTTGTTACATTCCAAAGTATTTACTACTTGGTGATCTATGTGGTCTAGTGTGACATCATTCCAGACCTGGTTCCCTCTGCTTCTGTAAGTGATCGGTGGGCTGAAATCTGCCAGTCCTCTCTTCAGTTTGGTAAACATGGGCTTGCCTATCACCCTTCATTGTGCTTCTTCAAAGAACGGTTGCCACCTTATCCGGTAACAGCTTTCTTTACGAGTGCGACTCATGTGAAATAATCTTTTACCAATGAGGCCACTATTTCCTTAGCACAAGAAGAGACATTTATCTTGCCACTAATGGATAATTAATTTTAAAAATGTATATTATGACACAATTAGAAAAAGAAAAAGAAAAAGGCAAGCTGGACAATGGAACTAAATGTCCCTTCTTCAAATTGACTCCTATTTAGTTCTTCCAATGTCATCCCAAACACAGATAACTTTTCTTTCATGAATTGTTCTCCTGAATGATTTATAAGTGTCATGTTATCTGAGGCTCTCTCCGAGTCCCTTGGTGGATTTAGCCAGCCATCAGCTGCATAATTGTTAATTTTAACACTATAAAAGGTTCTGATTCAGAAGAGATAAGGTGTTGGTGGAAGAATTAATTGAAATGTATCTCCCAATCACACTAGGCTCCTACGACTTGTTTCCCACATACAAAAATTATACTTTAGATTTAAAGTTAAAATAAATTTACATCTTTGCCACTCACAAAGCTTTGGGTCTAGTTGAAATGGAAATATTGTTTCTAATGCTCATGAAGGTTTGTCACCCTGAGAACAATTCTGGGGACTGCACAGATCACGGTCCAATGCACATTTTCATAGATAGAGGAGCTCCTACAGTCAAAGGCAGATAAGACATAGGGTGGGATGGGAGGTTATGGGAAAGGAAACGAAGGGGAGAGAGTAAAGGAGGAAGACTGAGTAGAAATAAAATAATATGGGTTATTTATTACTTCATCTGTAACTCTCTTTTTATACCTCTCAACACTAATTATAATTTTCCAGGCTTTTTGTGCAGCTAAGGAAAGCAACATAAGCTAATAAGGCAACACTTTGGCCCTTACATGTCCTTTCTAAGAACATAAGTGTGTGTTGGTATGGTCTAAAAACACTTTGAGGCAATTATATTTAGATATTTGAAGTCATAAAAAGCAAAAGCATGTAAAATATTGGTCACTTTTAGTTTCCACTTTACAAATCTGAATGCGTCTAATACCATCTGAATGCTCTGGATACTCCCTTCCGTGAATCAAGCAAAAAATTTATGAGTGTATATGATGTGCTAGGTACCGTGAAAGGCTTGATCCATGGAGCTCATAGGTGGATGTAAAAGATTATTTCCAAAGAAGCTCGTAGTATTCATTCATTCACTCACTCATTTCATTCAACAAACATTTTATTAGGTTGGTGCAAAAGTAATTGCAGTTTAAAAGTTTAAAAATAATTGCAAAAACCACAGTGACTTTTGCGCCAACCTAATACAAGCACCTTCTAAGTGCCTGGCACTAACCAGCCACTGTGATATAAACTGGATCGTTGCCCTGAAGGAGTTCACAGAGTAACAGGGCAGAGGAGCAAGTAAGGAAACAATCACGAGGCATTGGGAAGCCCCAGGGAGGGACACCAGAAACATTTAAAGTCACACTTCTCATTGTTGCAAATGAAAATGTCACTGGATTTTACAAATTAGGCCCATTTCCAGGCATATTTTCCTACATACCCAAACTTCCACCAGTGCCCATTTCTGCCCAGTTTGCAGTTCTAAATTGACATACCCAGTTCAGCAGACTGTAGCCAGATTGTCAACACTATAAGGAAGAGCTTTCAAAGCCCCCTTACCTTTAGCTAGATTTAACTAGTCAGTCCATCTAGTCTGTTTTTTTCTTAAATATGAAAGTCAGAAACTGCTAAATGGTAAAGGGAATTATAACTTGAATGACATTTTATCACTTAGTAAAATACTAAACACATCACTTTCATATTGTGTATTGAATCTTCAACAGACTAAGAGAACATGCTTCATTTTTTTTTTTTGGCCACACAGCACATTCAAGTATTTTAAGACAAAGGCTCAGCTTCTTAAAGCCAAAAGAAATGCCAACTGGTCTATGAACATGCTTATACATTATGTATTGTGTTAAGATATAAGAGTATCATCCAAGTCTTTCTATAGTAAACCTCAAACATGGCCTATGGGGTCAGAAATGGAGAAAGTTTACTCATTACTGTTGATAGAATGTAATTCCCCATTCAAGGCAATCTGTGTCTTTAACTGCATTTTGTTTTTAAAACTCAATGTAGGTAGGTAGATCTATAGGCAGAATTACAATGCAGCAATAGAGAACCAATGATTTTCTAAGCCAGAGATACTGGGTATTTAATTTTGCTTTTTAAATCTTTGCTATGGTAGCCTCTTACAATAGAGAGGTAGTTATGTCCTAATCAGTTTATAAGATAGTAGGAAGAAAATGCATAAAAGACCAACCAGATGTATAAATACAATAATACAAAGAAACCTAATCTACTGCAAAGCTATAATTTAATCCTTCTATAACACAGGGTATTGAAAACTGTCTTATGGATAGCTCAAGAATGCGTAAATTATACTTTAAAGGCTTGGCTAAGTTAAATAGCTTCAATTCTAATTTACAGTTTATACAAATTATTGTTTAATTTTACATAAAGAAGAAATCATGGATCATACCTAATTAAGAGTATATTTATAAATAATCACCTATAATATTAAAAAATAATGCAAGACCAAGTTCTTAATGTCAGCAAGAGTGAAAATGATTTGTACATGCATTAGGATCTGCGTGCACATGTGTGTTTGTCTAACAAAGGGTAAAAATGGATAAATATAATGTAAAATAGCAAAAAGTCCCCTTTAAATATTTTGTTTTATTTTTTTTAAAGATTTTTATTAAAAAATAGCTAGCATACAATATTATATTAGTTTCAGGGGCACACCATAGTTACTCAACATTTATATACCTGAAGAGTGATCACCGTGGTAAGTCCAGCAACCATCTGACACCGTACTACATTATCACAATATTATTGACTGTATTCCCCATGCTGTACATTACATCCCCATGACTTATTTGTTTTATCTCTGGAAATTTGGACCTTTTATTCCCCTTCACTTTTTCTCCCCTTTTAAATGTTTTAATTACAGTTGGCATTCAATATTATTTTATGTTAATTTCAGGTGTACAGCATAGAGGTTAGACATTTATATAATTTAAGATGTGATCCCCCTGACTAGTCTGGTACCCACCTGGCAGTATACATAGTTATTACCATATTATTGATTATATTCCCTGTGCTTTCTTTACATCCCCATGACTACTTTGTAACTATCAGTTTGAACTTCTTAATCCCTTCACCTTTTTCACCCTGACCCCCAACCCCTTCCCATCTAACACCTCAACAAATCTAGTACTGTTTTAACACCATACATAGTTAGTACAATATTATCAACTATATTCCTTATGCTGTACCCTACATCCCCATGATTACCATGTAGCAACCAATTAGTACTTCTTAATCGTCCCCATTTTCACTCACCCCAAACACCCTCCCTTCTGGCAACCATCAAAATGTTCTCTGTATCTATGAGTCTGTTTCTGCTTTGTTTGTTAATTTTATTCTTTAGATTCCACATATAAGCAAAATCACACTGCATCTTTCTTTCACTGTCTGACATACTCCATTCAGCACAATACCCTCCAGGTCCATCCATGCCGCTGCAAGAACCTGTCCCCTCCCAACGCCGAGCAATATTCCATTGTATATATGTACCAACTACTCTTTATCCATTCTTCCATCAACAGACACCCAAGCTGCCTCCATATCTTGGCCATTATAAACAATGCTGCAATGAACATATGGATGCACAGGTCCCCTTGATGTAGCATTTGGATTTCTTCAGATAAATATCAGGAAGTGGGATTTTCTTTGTCTCTTGTTATAGTCTTTGTTTTAAAGTATATTTTGTCTGGTATAAATATTGCTATCCCAGCTTTCGAGGGGTTTTGTTTGTTTGTTTCCTTTTTCATGAAATATCTTTTTTCATTCCTTTACTTTTGTCTGTGTGTGTCAATCAGAAGTGATTCTCTTGTAGGCAGCATATGTAAGGGTTTTGTTTTCTTATCCATTCAGCCCTCATATGTTTTTTGAGTGAAGCATTTAATCCATTTACATTGAAAGTAATTATATAGATATTACCATTTTATTATTTATAATTTTGATCTTATTTATTTATTTTTTTTCATCTTAAAGAAGTCCCTCTAACATTCCTTGTAATACTGGTTTGGTGGTGATGAACTCCTTTAGTATTTTTCTTATCTGGGAAGCTCTTTATCTGTCCTTCAATTCTAGATAGCTTTGCTGGGTACAGTAATCTTGGTTGTAGGTCCTTGCTCTTCATCAGGTTGAATATTTGCTGCCAATCCCTTCTTGTCTGCAGAGTTTCTGTTGAGAAATCAGCTGACAATCTTATGGGAGCTCCTTATGAGTTACTAGTTGCCTTTCTCTTGTTGCTTTTAGGATTCTCTCTTTGTCTTTAAACTTTGCCATTCTAATTATACTTTGTCTTGATGTGGGCCTGTTTGGGTTCATATTGTTTGGGACTCTTTGTGTTTCCTAAGTTTCTATTTCTATTTCCTTTGCCAGGTTAGGAAAATTTTCAATCATTATTTCTTCAAATAGATTCTCAATCTCTTACTTTCTTCTCCTTCTGGCACTCCTATGATGCTAATATTGTTACACTTCATGTTGTCCCAGAGGTCTCTCAAACTATCCTCATGTAGGGGGATTCTTTCTTCTTTTTGCTGTTCCAGTTGGGTGTTTTCTGCTACTTTATCTTCCAAATTGCTGATTTGTAACCCCTGCTTCACCTAGTCTGCTGGTGATTCCTTCTAGTGCATTCTCCATTTTAGTTATTGTATTCTTCACTTCTGAGTGGTTCTTTTTTATATTTTCTATGTCCTTTTTTATGCTTCCTATCTCTTTGTTGAAGTTCTCACTGAGTTCCTTGAGCATCCTTACAACCATTGTTTTGAACTCTGTCTCTGGTAGGTTGCTTGCCTCCATTTTGTTTATTTCTTTTTCTGCAGTTTTCTCCAGTTCTTTCATTTGGGATATATTTCTTTGTTTCTTCATTTGGCTGCCTCTCTGGGTTTGTTTCTATGTATTAGGTAGATCTGCTACATCTCCCAGTGTTGGCTGAGTGGCCTTATGTAGTAGTGCCCTGTGGGGCCCTGGCACATTCTCCCTGGTCACCTGCTCTGGGTGCTTTAGGGGTATCCCTTATGTGGGTTGTGTGTGCCTTCCTATTATAGTTGAAACTTGATTGCTATTGGCATGTCAGTGGGTAGGATTGACCCTCAGGCTGATTGGCTGTGGGGTTTGGCTATGTCTGCAGTTTATAGGTTGCTGTGCAGGGTGCTTAACCCACTGAGTGGGATTTACCCCAGTGAACTCCGGTGCTTGTTGAGACTGTCCTTTGTGTTTGCCACTACTGGGGCTAATTGAGTGGTGCTCACCTGTAGTCTGAAGCCAACATCCAAGTATCTTGGTTCTGGGGCCTTTTGCTCCAGTGCAGACCCAGGTCACTCACTGTCTGTGACTGGCTGGCAACTACCTGGTAGGAGCTACAAACCGACCCATGGTTGTTCTGTGCCTGTGCTAATCCTGGAGGCATGTGCAGAGGCCATGCTGTGAACTGATGACAGCTGCCACCAGTACCAGGCCTGGGGTAGTTCCTCCAAAAGCCAGGACACCCCAATGCCTGCTGCCAACTGCCGGCTCCTTTAAGTTTCAGCCCCTGATAAAGCCTCATATGGTACACAAGTTGGGTGAAGCAGGGTCACTAGAGTGGGAAAAGTTGTGGTCAACAAGTTAATGTAGATCTACTTTGGTGCCAATACTGAACCTGAAGCTACACAATAAAAGTCTCAGAGCATACAGAGGCCAGCTGCCACCCACCTGAGTCCTGAAGATTTTGATAGTTTTTCAAGAAAGAGTGCAATGTGGGTGGGGCTGGCTGCTTGCCAAGAAAGTGCCTCCAGCATTGGGGAAGTTGGGTGGGTCAGGGTCCCAGTGAGTCAGCAGGGTGGATCAGCATTGCTCTCCAGACCAATCAGATTCAGATTTGACCTGTGGGGAGGGTTCAACACAGCAAAGATCGTGCCCACCTGCTGGCTGCATGGGAGAAGGACCCCTCGCAGTGAAAATGGTAACTGTCCTCCAGCCCTTAAGTCAAAGCAACATAACTCAGTCTGCCCCCTGTATGCCTCCGACATTCCCCAAGCTTCTGCCCCTCCACCAGAGCCCAAGGTAAGTGCCTGCAAGTGATTGTATTTTTTTTAAATGTGCGTGGGCCATTTAAGAGGATGTGTGGGTTTCCCGCCATCTTCCGTCCTATCCAGATGGTTGGAATCCCCACTGTTTTTCACAGCCAGATGTTATGGGGGTTCCTCTTCCCAGAACCTATACTCTGGGCTGGGGATCCTGGTGTGAGGCTAGGTAGGGTCCCTTGCTCCTCTGGGGGGAAACTGCGTGGTTGTTTCCTGGTTCTCAACTGCCACATGGAGGTTTGGGGTTAGCCGGTTCCAAGTCTCTGCCCTTCAGAGCCGTCTTGACATGGCTTCTCCTTTATATCCTTAGTTATAAAACTTATGTTTGGCTAGACTTCAGATGGTTCTCCAGGTTGACTGTTCTGTAATTTAGTTATAATTTTAATTTGTTCACAGAATAAAGCAGGTACAGTGTATATCTACTTCATCATCTTCGATGTCTTCCCCATAACTCAATATTTTGTTTATTATTTGATGTGAGTAATAATAATAAAAGATAGCCAAGGTTACATTTATAACATAATATCTACAAAACAAAATAATCTTGTAACCAATGAAAATTCTGACTTTTTTTTCTTAAAAATAATGAAAAGCTGAGCTAGTAAACACAATGGGACTTTAAAATAGGAGCATAAAATAAAGAGAAGTCTGTTATGATTTTAGCAAAAATTATCTTTTAATCAAACCCAACATTTGCAACTTATAAACTTCTGTTAGTGAGCTTTTGAGTTACTCTTCCTGAAATTCAAGTCCATGCTAACAGTAGTTTATTTTCCTCATAGTCCTTGTCTCCATTGGTTTTCTCATTATTTACTCATAATCTCTCTTCACTCTCTTCTTTTTAGTCTTATTCTCTTTCTTCCTTTAGCCCCTCTCTGACCCCCTAACTAAATGAAGTTGTAACAAGCATTATTTCATTAGCTTTCAACAGCATTGCCTTGTGTCCAAACATACTGGAAACATGGAGAGTAGATAAAGAATAGAGTGCCAAAGAGAAATATGCTTCTGAATTGCACCTCCTTGCTTTCCTGTGATCTCTTTCTCAACTCCCTATATATAAGGAAGTTTGGATATGTTTTATATGTGTGTTTCCAGTAGCATCTATATTGCATATTTACAGTTATTTGATCAATAATATTGTACTTAATGAAAACTGATTATGTGAAAGTCAAACATAGAAGCTGTTGTGTTAGTTTCATTTACTGGATAATGGTACTGCCTATAATAGAAGGAAATGTTCATGGTATGAAAATTTCTTAAATGGAATAAAATCATAAATGTTAAGTGCATCAGAAATAGATCCTGGCTGTAAAAGCAGGGGTGGAGGGTAGACATATGTAGTACTAATTGGAATAGAACGGCATGTGTTTATGATGGTGGTGAAAGGAGCAATGTATAAGGATTTTAGTTTCTGCAGATCATGGTCATGTTCTGTGTTCTATGTTCAGTACACAAGTGACTCCTGATAACTTTTTAATGTCTTCATATCAAATTTAAAATATACCATGAGTTTAGTAGATGTTCCATTTGCTACCTTTACACATGTTTCAGAGACCATCTGCCTTGCACTTTTATTTGCTCATAATATTCTGAGCAATCTAATGAGAGAATTCAATGCCATCATAATTAAGAAAATATAAAACAATGGCGACTGATACACCAATATGATATGGTGGAATTTGATCAATACAAAGTAACATGATTAAACTCTATAAATTATGTTTTAAAAAATATGAATACCTACATGGAAGTTGAAACAAAAAGGGGGGGTTATAAACTCAAGATGTGGCGATACGCGCAAATCACTTTATAAAAACCATAAAATGTAAAAAACATCTTTCAAGTGGCTGTTATTGGGTCTCAAAACAATACAGCAATACTAACTGAACTGTAATTAAAGTCGTTATATGATGACAAAGTACATAATATTTGAGATGTGAACAAGCAAAATAACTTTATTTATCAGCCATTTAAAGGTATAAAATTAAAAATGGGAAAAGAATTCAGATATCTCTGCAAATTGGTTGGTTGTCATCCCCAGTCCCAATTCCTCTCCAAACAAACCACCCAAGAAATAAGCAGCATGAAAATAAACAACAAGCAACATGAAAACAAGAGAGAGGGACACTGTTCAGATTAAAAGACACTAAAGACACAGCAATCATGTGCAAAAACAGGCCTTGTTGGGATTCTGATTTGGGCAAATCAACAATTTAAAAAAATGTTTTCTGAGAGAAAAATGGATATAGACTAGCGTTAGATTATACTGAATAATTATTACTAATGTTATTGACTATGCTAAGACATTATAGTTTTGCTAATTAAAAAAATGTCTGTTTTTTAGAGATGTGTCCTAAAATATCACTAGTGAAATTGCATGGTCTCTTGGATTTGCTTTAAAATACGATGGACCAAAAAAAAAAAAGTGGGATAATCTAGACTTAAAAAGATGGCAGAATGTTGATAATTATTGAAGCTGGGTGATGGGCTCATTGTACTATTTTCTCTGCTTTTGTTTATGTTTGAAAATTTTCGTACTACAAGATTAAAAATAAATAATAGCTAAAACTCTTGTCAATCTTCCAGGGCAGGAGTAGAATCCCGTGGTGCTGGCAGGAAAGGTAGGATGGGTGATTATTTCCAGGTCCATCGTTAGAGGACAGAAGCACAGTGGCTGCATGGCTGCCGTTTCTCAGGCAAGTGCTCAGCTTCTTCCTCTACTGACATCATTATGGGATACATTTCTAGCATTCCTCCAGCTTCAGAACCATGTTGCTTAGCTTCCGAACAACCAAAGCTTTCTCCAGACAACTTGTTGGTAATGGATAAAACAGTATAATGAACAAGAACAAACACTAGCTGTGAGGTTAAAGGTTAACACCTTCACTGAGCGTTCACACCGCAGATCTCTCACACGCAGCCACACCTCAGGACTCTGGTGGAGTCCTTGTGGATAGAAAACGAGATTAGTCTGTCCCATGCCTACTAATCCTCACTCTAGGTTTCCATACCCCTCCTTAAAACAGGTTTCCATACCCCTCCTTAAAACAGTTTAACTTCTCAGCCCAAGTAGTTGGTATTTCTGTCTTTAAAAGCATCTCCCTTTATGGGCATAGCAGCATTTGGTATGTATCATTGTCTCTTTGAAGATGGAAGGTCGGGCTGCCAATCTCTCAAAGGTGGGAGCCATGGGCTGTACTGAAGAAAACTGTGATGTTCACCACATGATGCTGAAGACAGATAACCACACCTTCTCTCTGAGATCCTGTACACTCACTATGAATAAAGTGTCATAGAGTGTCACAGAGTTGATCTCTAATGCCTGCTTTCACCTTCCCTATGCACTGAGGAAGGAAAATGTCCCCCGATTGTCTGATTCATGTCCTAACAACTTGTTTGTCTGTCTGGCCATGCCCTGGTCAATAGTTCTGTCAGAGGAGTAAAAAAATAATAAAGGCTGTAGCTCATTATCTAAATGTTGAGGCTTTGGTGAATGGGTAAATTTGGAGCTAGACTATATAAACAGTATGAACTGTGTTTTTCCTCCCATATTTTAGAATTTTTTACCTGGACTTTCAGAGTCTGGGTCTCTTTCTTATAGATGAATATATATATATATGAATATGTATATGAATTTTCATATATATACATATATGTATACATATGTATCAGGTATTTAAAATTCTAAGAAGCAAAAAACTTATCCATCTAGAAAATATAAGAAAGATAATTGGTTCAGACGTCACAATTATCATAACAAATCTTACGACATATGGCAACAGCGTTTTTTTCTTTTTCATTGTAATTTTCAGAGAAGCCAAAAGCTTTCAAGTCATTTTTATCAATAGCCAGATGTGCTGACACATTCTGCAATCAATCACAAAACTCCGTTCTTTCTGTGTGGGAAAGAGTGTGAATGTTCTCTGCATCAGATACCTTTCTCTGTACCACATCACCATGGAAATACTGTTGTACACCCCTTCCAGACATGTGACACAATGCTTTCCTGTGACCCACGTGAGTGTAACAGATTGAACTTTAAAAAAATGCTTTCTAATAGCCAACACTTCTCAAATTGCGTAGTGATTACGGATGGTGCATTCTCTTTTTCTAATTGTCTGTAGGTTATATTACATATATGAGTACAATTTAAATGGCATGATGATCAAGTACATTAGGACACAGCTCAAATTTTACTATTTCCCTCTTACAGAACTGAGACCCTTTTAGCTGAGAAGAACTGGACTAACCTAAGAGCACCTTTCCCTGTTCCTGGCTTAGCCCTGAACTATTTGTCAGTTCAACTCCATACCTTACACCCCAATTTGTTCTTAAAGCTACCTTCTAACCTCAAAACTCATTCTTTTTTTCATGGCTCCCCTCATGGGATTAGGCCCTGCTTTTCTACATCTGACCTTGTCACACACTTTTTGATTCTCATCCATATTTTGTGAAGTTGCCTTGGGGTCTGAGCCCAAGACACCCTATTTCAGTGCATTTCAGCCCCTTACTCCACCGTATTACCTCAGTTGAACCACAATGAGTTCCCCTTGCAGATCAGTCTTTGATGGCCATTAGTATCTATGTTGTTGTAAACCTGACTCCCTCCAGGTTTAATGGATACTGTCAAAAGCACCCTTCTAATGGTACCATACCATTCATAGCTTAGTCAAATGTGATGAGAGTCCACTGATTCTGAAGTATAGATCAATCCAAACTGCTTAACATTTACCTCTGCAACAACTTTTTTCACAAAGATCTTCAAAAATTAACATCTCAGACAAAATTTCAGGGTGCATTTTAAATGTTATTGTTAGCATTTTGTTGCTCTAATTGGTAATATATATACAGAGGGTTCCCCCAAAAATGTATATATATTTTAAGAAAGGAAAACTATTAAAATTGTAATGCTCAATATATACCGATGACAAAAGATGAATACAAGTCACGTTTGACTTCTGTAATTACAAGAGGTGCTCAAAGTGGTTACCATCAGAGTCCAGACACTTCTGATTATGGTGAACAACTGCTTGAGCAACTTTGACCAAAGTTTGGCACCCCCGTATGTGGTGTGTGTGTGCGTGTGTGTGTGTGTATTCATATACATACATATATACATAATTGTCCTTAAATGATGCTCAGTGAACACTATGCCACTTCCTGGTAGCTTCATTGCTGCAATCTTTAAAGTAACAAGGACTGCACTATTCAAATGCCACCATGAGCTGGACAGTTTTAAGCAATGTTTCAGGAATTATTGCTTCTGAAGGTGGAAATTGTTTTTATCTTTTATTTTTCCAAAGGCACACTGTGCATTCATGTAGCATCCCAGATTGTTTTTCTTTCCTTAACTTTTTCCCTGGAAGTGTACAGGAAAGAACACCGGTCCTAAGCATGACTTAATAAATTACACAAATTAAACACACTTCTGTAACACCATAGACTTCAAGAAATAAAACATTACCAGCACCAGCACCACTAAAAGCCCTCATTGTACCCTTCCAATCAATATGTTCTCCCACCTCCCACAATCTTGACTTTTTACATCATATCTTAGATTTTTAAATTTCATCTATACAGAAACAAACAACATGGAATTTTCTGTATTTGAATTCTTTTGTGGCTGAACACTTTCACTCAGTATTAAGTCTGTAAGGTTCATCCAAGTTGTTGCCTGTAGCAGCAGTTCATTCCTCTTTATTGCTGTGTGAGAATCCATTTTATGAATATATCATGATTTATTTATTCATTCTACTGTTGATCAATATTTTAATTGTTCCCATTTTGAACTGTTACAAATAATGCTGCTATAAATATGTCTTTTAGTGGACATACGTATTTTTTGTTGTTGTTGAGTAAATACCTAAAAGAGAAATTGCTGACTCTATGGTAGGTAGATAATGAATTTTAGTAGATACTACAAAAATTTTCCAAGTAGTTGAATCCATTTATGCTCTTACTAAGATGAATGAGTTTCAGAAGTTGGTGTCTTCTCCAGTACTTGGTAATTGTCAGTTTTTTTAAATGTTAGCAGTGGGGGTAGGTGTGCAGTGGTATCTCGTTGTCACTTTTAACTTGTATTTCCTGTGTGCTGATGACTTTGAACACTCTTCACATGTATATTGGCCTTTTGGAGTTCCTCCTTTGTGACATATCTCTTCAAGTTTCTTTGCCCAAGTGAAGACTAAAGACCACTTAGATAGAAGAATCCTTTTATTTTGTTTTTATGAAATCATTTGAGCCCTGCTTCCCAATAAACCCAGTTGCCATTCTACAGAGAAGCACAGAAAGTGGGAACATTATGTAATTACCTCAGAGGATTGATCATTATCTAAAGGAATTGCTTAAATTATTGGTCAAGTGTCTAAAACAGATTAGAAATCCTAGGAGGTGAGAGATCATTAGATTGATTTTAAACAGAATAAAGAAACTATATCTTTTACATACATCTATGTTATAGAGTAAGTAAATTTGTGTCCCTGTCACAAATCTCAAAATCTTTCATATTCTATTAATTTTGGAACATAGACTTAGTAATTAAACCCACCCACACATTTTTGGATTAAACAGTAGGTTTTTTTTTAAAAAAGCCTGTAATCCTCAAAAATATATATATCAAACTCCTGATTTATACCAATATTTCATTTCCTATAAGTTTCAAAATAATGATATTCCGCATAAACTTATATTCTTAATAAGTATGATATCAGTGCATTAAAGATGGAATTAAATGTTATCCAATTCTACTATTTCTGAGTTTATAGATAAATCCACCTCTTAAAATTTACTACTCTGCTTAAAATGTACCTCTGCCAACATCTTTTTTCAAAAAGATCTTCAAAAATTAATATTGTAAATAAAATTTCAAGGTGCCATTTCAACTGATACGTTTAGCAGTTTGCTGCTTTAATTGCTAATATGTAAATATGTCTATATATACACCAAACTGTTTACCTTTACTATTCTTTAAAGGATGCGTGGGAGGACCTTCTCCTGAGGTTCTGTTAACAAGATCCAGTGGATAGGCAGGTCTCATAACGGTTAGAACTGCAGGCTTTGCCGTCTCCAAATGGCCTCCAAATGGCAACTCCATTCATACTGACCATACCGCTCAGATGGAATATGAGGTCTACTCATTTTATCTCTCTATGTCTCATTTTTCTCATCAGTGAAATGAGAATAATAATCTCCAACTCATTGAGTTCTTGAGTGAATTAAATGTAATTGGTGCTTGTGCAGCTTCCAGCCCAAGGAATGAGGCTCAGTTGTA
Organism: Rhinolophus sinicus; assembly: GCF_036562045.2. Classification (NCBI taxonomy): domain Eukaryota; kingdom Metazoa; phylum Chordata; class Mammalia; order Chiroptera; family Rhinolophidae; genus Rhinolophus; species Rhinolophus sinicus. The sequence continues at coordinate 41,020,933 of NC_133754.1, read as the reverse complement.
GCCACACAGTAAATGGTTGGTATAGTAGTTTCCTCTTTCCGCTGTAACAAATTGCCACAAACTTACACAAGCAACACAAAGTTATTATCTTATCTGCATAGTAGTAGTCTGAAATGAGTCTTATGGGCTCAAATCAAGGTGTCAGCAGAGCTGCCTTCCTTCTAGAAGTTCTGTGGAAGTGTTTCCTTGCCTTTTCTAGCTTCTAGAGGCCACTTGCATTCCTTGACTCTTGTCCCGGCATCACTCCAGCTTCTGCTTCTATGGTCACATCTTCTCTGACTCTGACCCTCCGGCTTCCTTCTTAGAAGGACTGTTGTGATTACACTGGGCCTACCCAGATAATCCAGGATAACCTCCTCATCTCAAAGTCCCTAGCAATCATATTTGCAAAACGCTTTTTCCATGTAAGTTAACATATCCACAGGTCCAGGTATTAGATTTTGGACATTATTGGGGCCATTATTCATTCTACAACAGCCAATATTATGAATGTGGTCACTGTTGGCTAATCTGCTATATTACAGAAGGTAACCTCTTGTTTTTCTTCTTCTTCTTTTCTGTGTAAGAAGGACAGAATGCAAATGTTTACCCTCACCTGGATCTGTCCTCAAGAAAAGAACTAGTCTTTTGTTTGTGAATGATTCAGGCTCTGGTTCTAATGAACATCTGAATGAACATCTGGTTCTGGATGATCACAAGGAAGAACAGAGTTGAAGCAGCATTTGATAGACTTTGAAAAGTCAGTAACAGAAACCAATGATCATAGATGGAGGGGAGAGAATGGACTGTAGGAAGGAGACAGGCTTAAGCGTCCTACAGCAGCAAGGCCACCAAGAACATGGTCCCCTAGGAAGGCTGTTATTCACTTAATGCATCTCAGTTCTAAATCACCCTTCTATATTCTACCTATGATGCTGGAACAGGGGTTCTGCAAATTTCATTTCCCAGTCTCCTTTGTCCACTGGCATCCTTGCTACAGTCTTCCAATAGGAGGCCTAGGGGCAGCTTGAAAGATCAAAGGAAGAAAGAAAAATCTCCCTCACCCCCCTTCTTTTAGTCTTGTCAGCATGACCCCAACAACAGCAGTTGGCTTCAGCTTCTATCTTCTTTTTATGCAACCAGAACCAGCCTCATCATTCCAGAGATACCAGCAGCAGACCAGTGGTACCCCCTACTTAGAAGTCTGAGAACCAACTCTGCTGGACCCCTCCCAGACTCCTAGATTCTGGTAGCCCCCATTTTCCTTTCATTTTTTTAGTTGTAAGCATGGTAGTGGCTTCCTGCAGTTAGTATCTCTGGTCACTCATTGATCCCCATTGGCTCTTTTAGTCTTTCATCATCTGTGTAACAAATTCCATATCAATAGTCCTTTCTATTTGAAAAACCTAGTAGGGTTTCTGTTTTCCTGATGAGACCTGACTTCACTCACATTCCTGAGTCCCAGGCATAGATCCCATAGTTTCCTCAGATTCCTAACTCCCAACACATGGAAACCACAGAGAGCCCCTGAATCTGAAGGGATGAATAGTATTGCACAAAACCCAGACATTTGATGAAATGCCCACACCAACTAATGTTAAATGTCCTGCCACCCTGGCTGCCCTCAAAGCCTAGAACAAGTTTATTCATAGAAAACAGAGAGAAGTATTTCTTATATACCAAAGAAAGCAATTGAGATTAAAACCAACTATATCATTATTAAAAACCATCTCTTCAGGCAAACGCACTTTCTTGCATCTTAATTCTCCAGCCAATCACAAATATGCCCAAGTTTCCCAAATTTGCTATCCATTTCTAAAAAAAATAGGAATTTATGGCTTTCATTTCAAGGACTAATCTTTCTTCTGGCTGCTACTTTTTAAATTCTTATTTTCCCTTGTCCTCAGTTTAGAATGCATGTAAATATTTTTGTCCAGCTAAGTTGTAAGCATCTTGTAAGTTGTATTAAATCATTTTAAGCACAGAATAAAGTTTTAAATTTATTAGCTAGTTAATTAGCTTCCACATCCAATCTATTAACAAAAATTATCCATTTAATTTTGTATATATCTTTCAAACCATCTACTTCATTCCATCCTCACACACTGTAGTACAGACCATCTGGATACTTCATAGACCATCAATTTCCTCTCTGCTCCACAGCCATAATAATTTTTTAAAGACAAATGTTTAGCACCTTTAGATAGGTGCTAATGTCCATTGGTGAAGTATCAATCTCTTTAAGTGGCTGATAGAAGACTCTCTGTGATCTCCGTTTCCAACCTCATTTCTATCCATTTTCTGCTTTGAATTATGGCCATACTGGACTTTTATGAGTTCCTCAAACTCCTTAGGCTATCTCTTGTCTGTGAGCTTTGAATATGTTTTTACTACTTTCTAGAACTTTCTTCCTACATCATCCTCTTTTCAACTGTCTCATTTCAGTTAACTCTTATACTACAAGTTTCAGCATCAACTTTATTTCCTCAGGAAAACCTTTTTTGAAAGATTCCCTATATTACCACGGTTAGTTAGAAGATCCTTACTTATATCTTTATAGTACCCTATGCTTTATCTTTCATGAAAGCCACCATTTTTGCTATGATTTGTTTAAATATCTGCTACTTTCATGAAGGTAGGAAATATGTCTACCATGTTCACTGTACCAAATGCTTCATACTTAGTAGATAATCAATAAATATTTGATGAATTAATGAAGAAATGATTACTTCAACTATGTCATTTATAATCATGGGATTTTAGAGAAGAAAAAATATCCTTAGAAATGGCCAGGGCAGGCCTGGTGGCTCAGGCGGTTAGAGCTCCATGCTCCTAACTCCGAAGGCTGCCGGTTCGATTCCCACATGGGCCAGTGAGCTCTCAACCACAAGGTTGCCAGTTCAACTCCCACAAGGGATGGTGGGCTCCGCCCCCTGCAACTAGAAACAATGGCAATTGGACCTGGAGCTGAGCTGTGCCCTCCACAACTAAGACTGAAAGGACAACAACTTGAAGCTGTAAGGTACCCTCCACAACTAAGATTGAAAGGACAACTTGACTTGGAAAAAAGGCCTGAAAGTACACACTGTTCCCCAATAAAGTCCTGTTCCCCTTCTCCCCCCAAAATAAAATGGCCAAATACAATCTTTTTATTTTATGAATAAAGAAGTTAAATAGTTTGTTTAAGAAAATTCACATAGTTCCTCACAGTTACTAAGTGTATTAAGCATAATGAGTAAATAAACGAGTGAGGGAACATAGCAGAGGTATATCTAGAATCTACCTCTAATTTTGAAATATGATCCTTGGAGATTCCATAGAATTCCATGGACATTGATAAATTACCCCAGCTCTAAGATAATAATTATGCCAACTAGTAACTTGGGTTCTTATAGCTTTTATAAATTATATGTCAACTTTCCACAGACAAATAGTCCTTCTTAAGTTAATTCTCAATACATTCAATCACAATATTTTTAATCTTCAAGCACAATTTCTTGTCTCATATAATAAGGTCTGTATTTCCTCTCTGTATTCTTTCATGCCCTGATAATAGTGCTGTCTCTTATTTTTTACCTAATAGTATCTCCTTCCCCATTGATAGAAAGTGCCTAAATAATTCACCCAATAGTAGTGGTAGATTTATACATATGCATCATCCTTTCTTAGCCCCATCCCAATTGGCAATTAATTTAATATAGGGAATTGAAAGTCTAGACTAGAAAATATTCGGTTAGTACAAAAGTAGTTAAGAAGGAATAGACGAATGAAAAGATATGAGGCATAAAGAAAACAAAAAGTATATTGGCAGACATGAATCCAAGTATATCACTAATAACATTAAATTCTAATTGGTTAAGTTATCCAATCAAAAGGCAGAGATAGTCAGAGTAGATTAAAAAATAAAACACAAGATCCAAGTATATGCTGTATATAGGAGACACACTTCATATCCACATATTCAAATAGGTAGAAAGTTAAAGGATTGAAAAAGATGTATTATGCAAACAGCAACCTTGAGAAAACTGAAGTGACTCTATTAATATCAGACAAAATAGAATTTAAAGAAAAAAGTTAAATATGGACATTACATAATGATAAGAGTCAATCAATCAGGAATATATAGCTATTATAAATACATATGCACCTAAATAACAATGACCAAAATACATTAAGCTAAAACTGACAGAATTGAAGGAAGAGATAGACCATTAAACAATGGTAGTTGGAGACTACCCCACTTTTGCTAATGGATAAAAATAGAAGCTCAACAGAGAAATAGGAAGCTTGAACGATACTATAAACTAAGTAGACCAAACAGACATCTATACAACAGAATACACATTCTTTTCAAGTGCATAAGGAATATTCTCCAGGACACCAAATGTTCGAGTCAAAAATCAATTCTCAATAGATTCAAAAGAACTGCAATCACCCAAAGTATGTTCTAAGACCACAAAGGAGTAAAATTAGAAATCACTAACAGAATGAAAATTGGGGAATTCACAAATATGGGGAAATTGAATGACATATTGAAATTAGAATATACTTTATAATGCATAAAATGCACAGCATAACAAAATATAGCTTGCAGCTAAAGCAGGGTTTAGAGGGAAATTCATAGCTGTAAATGCCTATATTAAGAAGGAAAATTTCAAATCAATAACATAACTTTCCACCTTAAGATACTGGGTGAGGGGGAAGCAACCTAATCCTAAAGCAATAAGAAGGAAGAAAATAATAAAGGTTAGGATGAAAACTAGTGAAATAAGAGACTAGAAAACAATAGATAACATCAACAGAACCAAAAATTATTTCATTAAAAAGATCAACAAGATTGTCACACCTTTACCTAAACTGACCAAGAAAAAAAGAGAGACTAAAATTATTAAAATCAAGAATAAAACAGGAACATTATTTCCAGTCTCACAGTAATAATGGAATATAAAAGTTAAAGGATTATAAAGGAATACTATGAACAATTCTATGCCTACAATTTAGATAAAATGGAAAATATTTAGAAAGACAAAATAAAGTCTTAGAAAGACAGAAGCTAATCTAGGAAGAAATAGAAAATCTGAGTAGACTTTTAACAATGAAAAGATTGAATTAATAATTTAAAAACTTCCCACAAAGAAAATCCCAGTCTTCACTGTTGACTTCTACCAAACATTTAAAAAATTATAAGAGAAGAGTAAAAATGTATGTCCACATAAAAACGTCTACATAAATATTCATAGCAACATTATTTAAAATAACCAAGTTATGTAAAAAACCTAAATGTCTATCAACTGATTAATGGATAAGTAAAATGTGTTATATCCATACAATGAAATATTATTCAACAACAAAACTGCATTGATACATGCTACAACATCGGGAACCTTGAAAACATTGAGCTAAGTGAAAGAAGCCTCTCATAAAGACCACATATTATGTGATTATATTTACATGATTATATTTCCAGAATAAGAAAATCCATAGCGATTATGAGTTGTCTAGCATGGCGATGAGGCAGCTAGGGAATAATAGGGTGCAACTGCTAATGGATATAAAGTTTCTTTTTGTAGTGATGAAAATGGCCTAAAACTGATTGTTGTAGTGGTTGCATATTTCTGTGACTACACCAAAAAACATTGACTTGTACACCTTAAATGAGTGAATTATACAGTATGTAGATTATATCTTAATAAAGAAGTTATAATAAATAGCAATCCTCCTCGTATGCATAACAGTTTACTTTGGTAGATGACTGAGTTCTTGAATGAGTAAAAGAGAAGGTATTGAAAATCAGAGTGATTGTTGTAGAGAAAAAGTAAACAAGACTTATAATGTGCCTTAATGTTTTTAAAAATTCCTGAGGGCAGGGAAACAGCATTAACAATTCTAGCCAACTCACCCTTCTGACTAGTCCTAATGTCCAGCCATCTTTTCCCATGGCCCCAGGTCAACTGGATATACTCTACTCTTGGCTTAGCCAGTTAACAGGGTTTTATCTGAAAAATTAACACTTACCATTTATTTGCATTGCCTCATTTTGTTGCAGTCTTCACAACAACCTTATCAGTTAGCTAAGACAGGTATTATTATTTTCATTTTACAAATAAGAAGACTGAAGCTCCAAAAGTTTGTCTGGCAGCTGGTACAAAGCCATGTGGAACTCAAACACAGAATGTTTGATTCCCAGTTTAGTGTTCCTTATGCTGTGTTGTTCCTACCTGCCTTTTTAATACATATTGATTATCTCTATGATACTGTCCTATTCAGAGTGTTTATAATGAAAACTCATTAATTGCAGTATGTATTTTAACTGATGGGCTCTACTGATGTCAGAAACCACAAAACCACTGATTCACCAGATTGAGTGGGAGTCCAGTCAGCTATGGAATTCATTAATCCATCTCTGCAGACATTACTAATATTTTCCTTAAGGAACATATCCTCGAAAAGAGATGAAAGTGAAAAGCTCATGGCTAGAGCAAAGGGGGTGGAATCCCAACAAATAAATGTCATTGAAGTGTATTGCTACATGTTAATTTTTTAGTAAAGATTTTGTGTCCTCTAGTTTTTGTGTCTTCTGCTGCTTCTCTTTTTTTTCAACAGTACCATTGTTAGATGTGTAATTGACTCATTAAATAACAGATTATTTTTTCAGTCCAACGAAGATAATTTATTCACATATATTTTTAAAGAAAAAACCAAGAGTTCAAAAACAAAAATAAATGTAATCCTGAACATAGCCTCTAAAACTAGGGCTATGTTTAGTGATTCTAGAATCTTCTTGTTTTTCCAATTGTATTAGTCTCTTTTCATTCTTTTTATTTTTTAAATTAAAGTTTATTGGAATGACAATTGTTAGTAAAGTTACATAGGTTTCAGGTGTGGTTAGTGACACTAGACAAATATTACAAAGAAAAATGTGAAGTCTGTGTGTCTTTTTAATTAAGATATTTTAATACTCTAAATTTGGAGCATTAATTTTTTTAAAGAATTTCCTTTAAACTATAATCGTACAAGTGAAAAGTGAAATACGTGGTCATAGAAAGTTTGTCTTTCTTCCTTCGTGAAAAGCAAAGTGTTTATGCCTGACTGGCTACTCCTGGAAAAACTGGAAGAGAAGACTTAATTTTATCTAAACAGTGACTGAGAAGAGGCTAATTTTTTTTCAGGATTGAAAATTAAGGTCCATTACTGAGAACCAGAAATGCTTACAACAGAGTGGTCCAGCTTTGCATAAGGGCTCATAGCTTCTCCCTCCTCCTCTGCTAAAACATGTCATCTTTCCAGTAATTTCATAAGGGAAGGGGAGGAGGCTGTCAACTACAGAATTTCTCAACTGTTGAGATATTCCTTTTGCACTAATAAAAACTTTCCCCCTGCAGGCTTTACAATCTGTGTGTTTTCCACCTTTATTTAAATCTGACTTCTCTAGGTTGAAGGAAACTAAGGAATCTTCCACAGAATCAACTTGTAAAGTAGTAGATCGGTTTGTTTAGTTAATTATTATAACTCTGGACTTTGATGTCCAGATGGTTGTTCCAGTTATCTACTGCTATAGAACAAGCTATCTCAGAACTTAGTGGCTCAATACCAGCATATGTTATTATATCTCATGATTTCGTAGGGCAGGGGTCAGCTGGGAGATTCCTCTGTCCCCATGGCATGACAAAGGTCATGTGGTGGTGGATGAGCTGCTCTGGGGATCTGAAACAGCATTATTCTTGTGTCCGGCAAGCTGGTGGGGATGGCCAGAAGGCTTGAATCAACTGGGATTGTTTATCAAAGCATAACGGGTGGTCTCAGAGTAGATGGAATTTTGACATGGCAGCTCATGAGTCCCAGAGACCAAGAGATGCAGGTAAAAGCTGCAAGGCTTCTTACAACGTAGATTCAGAAGTCTCAGGATGATACTTTGCTGTGTCCTGTTGGTTAAGCAAGTCACTAAGGTAAGCCCAGATTCGTAGGTAAGTTATTAGACTTCACCGCTCAGTGAATTAAAAACCAATTTGCCTCAATCTTTAATCTACCATAAAGTCTGTCGCCTTTAAGCACAGGTTGCTGAAAACAGCTAATTCAATGTCTATGGTAGCCCCAAATGAAAAATTCACACACTTAGTCCTCAATCTGTCATCCCATATCCATGTAGACTTGCTCTCTGTAATTTCTTAAAGGTAGTGCAGTGTGAATGTTCACAGTAGCTTTCCTCTCCCATCCCGTTTTGACTCTCTGTTCATCACCCTATTCATTGTAGAGTCACCTAAGTATTGTCCTGCCTTAGAGACCCCTGCCTCAGACTCCCACATAGATTTCCTCAGTCCCAGCTCAGAATCCCGGACCCCTGCTTATCTAAGAAAAGAGATCCAAAATATACCAGTTCTCAGTTTATGCCACTAAACTATTTGGTACTTATAAATAGAACCAGCATACTCAGAGAATAATGAAGGACATTATCTACCCCAGAATGAAAACTTTTGTTTCTGGAATGAGGTGGAGCAAATTTGTCAGTAGGTGAGGGTATTATTTATTGACTTTTCTTGTGATTAAACATAATACGAAAGTAAATTTTTGGTGTAAAATATAAAATACTATAGAAGTATACATATATATATATTGAACCTGAGTCAGCTCATGTTGCCATAACAAAATACCTGAGACTTGCATGGGAAATCCAAGATCAAGATTTCAGCGGGGTTCTCTCTTCCTGGCTTGCAGGCTGTGGATTTGTCCTCATGTGGACTTTTCTCTGACTGCACAGGGAGAGAGTGAGCAAGGTCTCTAGCGTTCCTTCTTACAAGGATGCTAATCCTGTAGGATCAGGGCCCCACCCTTATGACCTTACGTAACTTGAATTACTTCCTTAGAGGACCCATCTCCAAATACAACCACACTGGGGCATAGGGCTTTAATACATGAATTTGGGGAGGGGGTCACAACTCAGGGCAGTCTGTTGCAGAGGTTCAGAACAAAATCTCCTTCACCTGCCCTCTTCTCAAGCACCTGTTTTTTGACTCCAATGCAGCTTTTCAAAAGGGACTAATCTTGGCACAACTGAGAGCCCAAGACACTGCCCCAAGTTCAAAGAACTCTTAGAGGAGAAAGTGTATCATTCATGTAAAAGCACTGAAAAAAAAAATGTGATTTTTAGAATGTATCCAGCAAAAATGTAGCAGTCTAAGTAGTATTCTATTCATTTCACTAAAATATAAAAGCATTTGTTGATTTAAGTCAACTGTAAAGTTGAATTTTATAGTCAAGGAGTTTTAAAAACAGAGGTGAAACTAGTTCTACAGTTGAAATTTAAAAGCTGTTGTCTTTGTTACAAACATGTCCTAAATAGCAATTTAAGATTAAGGACTTAAACAATGACCAATTATTCAGGGGTAGGAGCACTAGACTATATGTGAAATATCCTGATAACAGAAGGTTAAGAATGTGGGAGTTTTTACTAGGGGCCTCAGAATCGTTAAGTCAGCTCATTTCCAACACCCCACTAGACTGCATTAAGGTTAATTAATTAAATAATTAATTAAAGGTAGCTTAATAATCCTGTACCTGAATCATGCAGTTAAATCCTCAGTCTTTCCTTGCCTGTACATACACAGGCTTGGAGCATGTGGCTGATTCATTCATTCAACAATTTATTGAATGTCTGTTCAATGCCAATAGCCTCACTAGGTGCTGAGATAATAAAGATCAATATGATATAGTCTCTGCCCGTAGGATGTTTACAGTTAAGTAGGGAAACACATGAGTTAATTGTTGCAAGCAAGAGGTACTGGCACTAGAATAGTAGTTGTTCCAGGGTATGGAGAAGCATAAAGCAAAGAGTAGTCAATGCAACCTCTTGGATATATGTTTATAGAAGAAGCAACTCAAAATTATTATTAATGAATCAATCCGATAATATTTTCTTGGCAGGTTGGTGCCAGCCTCTTAACTCACTCCCATGTGTCCTAAATGTAAAGACAGAATTTTATTAAAAAGCAAGCCCTGTGACACAACGAAAGCCCCCACCTTGCCTCAAGAAAATAAACAAAGACACATTTTATCAAATACAGTGCTTTGTTTGACAGCAATAGATGTATTTGCTAGTAGACAATGTACATGCATAAATGTCAAATACTGTTTTAAAAGTGCACTGAAAAGCAGCGCTGCAGGCATGCCTATGATTATAGAGTCTGGCCACTCCTGACAACTGAATGGAATGTGAAATTGGAGGCTGATAATGAACAAAAGGACACGTCAAATAGGAAGTTAGTGTATAGAAACACTTTAGTGCACAAACAAAGCATAAAATACAATGCGGCCCTCCAAATACCAGAGGGGGTGATAAGTCCATGAGGTCATGAGTCAACTTTCCAGGCAGCTGGAATGATTAGTGAAGATTGCTATCAGATCAGCCACCACTCTGATGCTTCTGAATTCCTGCCTGTGCCCTCTTATTACATTCAAGTCACAAAAATAAGAAGGAATGATGGCGTTTGCTTGCTCGTGGGTTATTTTACCTTGCCCCTTCATGGGAACATTATGCTGCTGGGTAAAACAAACGTCCTCATTTAGGCATGAACTGTGTGGAGTGTCTGTCCTCAACACATCAAGCTGGACCAGGTAGTCACTGTGTCTATAGGTAGGGTAAGAAACTAGGGAAAACAGGCCCCACTTCCTTGCCCCTAAAGGTACAAGCCCAGAGGCTACGATTCCCAATGCAAGGTGCAAATAGCATAGTGGCATAAAAACTGGTTGGGGCAAATAGTTTAACGTGATAACCAGGCAAGTGGTGAGCAACTATATTTGACAAAACCTCTGCTAGGCTGATCAAGTAATGGCAGATGGAGGAATTTATACCAATGGGGTTTTCCTTCTAGAGTGCAAAGTTTGTGGACCCAACCAGGTTGAGTTCTTGCTGTAGAGATAAAGACTGGATGGCTTGGTTGGTCAACTAACTGTCTAAAGTAAGAAAAGCATAACCAAACAGAATTCCAGGAAAATATGTCAATGTGCGTCATTGCGTGGCAGTGAGACCAGGGCTGAACTAGATCATTAAAAGCCCCAAGCTCTGAAAAGAGTCCCATGATCCTCCCCGTAACTATGCCATCCATTGGTAAGGAAAACCCAGAATGCTCTCCATTACAATTTTGTTCAACAACGAACTGAAGAGTCTAGACAGTGCAGTAGAGCAAGAAAAAGAAATAAAATGTTTAAGAATTAGAAAGGAAGAAAGAAAAAACTCTCAATATTCACAGATGATATGATTTTGTATGTAGAAAATCCAAGAGAACCTACAAATAAATTACTTAATTTACAAATGTTTTCACAAGGTTGCCACTTACAAAATCAATATATAGAAATCAATTGTATTTTTATATTCCAGCAACAAACAGAAAATAAAATTAGTGAAAAGATATTATCATTTTAAAAAAGATATCTTAAAAATATGCTGCTTATTATATGGTGATGGAAGAAGAACTGACTCTGGGTGGTGGACACACAATGGGTTTTATAGATGATGTAATACAGAATTGTACACCTGAAATTTATGTAACTTTACTAACAATTGTCACCCCAATAAACTTCAATAAAAAAATATGCTACTTATAATAGTATCAAAAAATAGTTTTAAATACCTAGGAATAATAGATGAGTAAGAATTCTACCAGGAAACTATAAGATACTGTTACTCAGAGAAATTAAAAAACAATAAAATTAATGGAAGGATGCTAGGTTCGTGGATTAGAAGAGTTAATATTGTAAAGATGTCAATTCTCCCTAGAGATTCATAGCAATCTCAATTAAAAGCCTATTTTAAAATATTTGGCTGTTAGTAAATTTTAAAAGTTCTCATCACAAGAAAAAATTTTGTAACTATGTGTGGTGACGATGTTAACTAAAGTTATTGTGGTGATCACTTCACAATGTATACAAATATCAAATCATTATGTTGTATACCTGGAACTAATATAATGTTATATGTCAATTATACCTCAATTAAAAATTAAAAATTAAGATATTTGTGTTTTTCAAGACTATTTGGAACTTGACAATCTGTTCTAAAAATTTATATGTAAGTGCAAAGTCCAAGAGTAGCCAAGACACTTTTGAATTACTCCATTAGAATTAGGATAGTGTAATATGAGTGCAAAAACTGAAAAATATAAAGCATAATATAGAGCTCAGAAACCAACCCACATCATATGGCAAATATAGCACTAGTGAGCAGTATAAAAAGCATTCTTTTCAATTAATGGTTTTAGAAAATTGAGTACCCATATGATAAGTAATCAAAACTCATACGGTATACAAAAATAAATCTCACATGGATTCTGGAAATGGAGAAATAGCTCCTCTAAGACCAACCCTTCTATGGATAATAATAATAACCTTGGGACAAAATATAGAAAACAACTCTGAATGTCTGGAGAAAAATCAAAAGCAAACAGAAATGCAAGGGGGTCCACTTGGAAAAAGGGTACAGCACTAGAGGAATTTCCTACATTGTTAAAGCTTTTTGCCTGTAAAATCTCTTGCACATATATAACAGTAGACATGAACAAGAATGCCTATAGCAGCCAGTACACATGGTTAAAAACTGGAAACAGGAGAGTATAAATAAATAGACAGTGGTATATTTATGCCATTGACTATTTGATAGCACCTAAGATGAATAAACTCAATGACATGCAGTAAAATTGAGTCCAAACAATATAATTAAATGAAATTTTTCATCAGTAAAGATTATGTACAAAAGTTTTAACTTATAAAAGGTTTTATAAGTTAAAACGGAATGAAAACATACTTTTAAAGAATACATGTAGATGATAATAGCTATATGACTAAATAAAAATATCAAGGGAATGGAAATGATTACATTGGTTAGGGGAGGCAAGTATATAGTTGACTGGGAGATCATTTGGTTTGATATATATAGGTTTACCAGCAGACTTTATTTTTGAGTAGTGGATTCATAGGTATTTGCAACATTATTAAATAAACAAATAGGCCACCGATGGAGCAATTACAAGAGTGCATCATGAATCAGGAATTGTGATTAAACCAATTTTGTGCACTTGGAGTTTTGAAAAGAAAGATAGAAAGAGAGGGGTGAAGGAGGGAAGTGAAGAGGGAAAGCGAAAGGGTGGGATGAACAACTAGTATTGGGGGAACAGAAAGACTGAGATTAGAAGTCATTGTTAGGAGATTTCCTTTTAGCAGCCCTTAGCTATCAGAGAAAGGGGAGGGATAGGGTTCCTTCAGGGCTGGCAGTTGATCAGTGTTTGTGGTGGGAGGCCCACTGCATTGACGGAGAGTGGATTACAGCTGAGACCAAATCTGTGCTGACAACCACGGGAGCTGAGGGAGCCTGGCTGCAGAGCAGTTCGGACAGGACTTTGAGAGACTCTCTCTGGTGATTAGGGTGTTGTGGGTTTGGAACTCGTTATTGGAGAGATTATCATTGGGCCACTCCCTCTCTGAGGGAGTGTCACTGAACGAGTCACAGAGGCTTGAGGAAGTAGATGGAATTGAGAATCTAAGCCAGAAAGGGGCTGAGCCTTCGACAGGGTCTTGGAATGGAGGTGGTGAAGAATATCAGCTTCGTTCAAATCTCGTTTCTTCTACTTTTGTTTGTGTGACTTTGAGCAAATTACTTATTTATCAGCTCTAAGGCTCAGTTCCCCAATTGCAAATTGAGGTAACTCTTACCTCAGAGAGTTTTCCTCAAGGAGGAAAAATTAAATAAGATAATGTATGTAAAAGATATGGTATCTTAAGAATGCAATAAATGATGGCTCTAAAATAATCATGAACCAGCTCAGCTAATGGGCTTGAAAGGAGACCCATTCTTAGATAGAAAACTGAATCTGAGAGGGAGAAGCACACAGGGAAGGCCATTCCGGAAGCCGGAAGGGTGGACAGCCAGACACAGGGACATTGTAAAGCTGAAATCATGGCTTATTCACCACCCTGCTGGAATATTTAAAGGTTACTCCCGTGCTCAGGTTTATTCCTTCTCAAAATCAACCAGAGCATGTCTAGTGGTGAAATTCATAAGTAAGTCCACCATACCAGAACCCAGTCTCCTCACTTGAAAATCATGGGTTAGAAGGATTTTTCATTACACGGGCCATATGATGTGATGACTGTCCAAACTTCCTCATTCCTTTCTGGGTTTGTTCACAGCTAGCTCCCTTCCACTTAAAAAAGTACCAATCCCTCAAGAAGTAAGTCTCTGCATTACTTTTATGGGGTTCTTGGAACCTGAAATCAATATTTGGTGAAGTTGTCTCTCTTGGATTATTTGTAATCTTTTTTCCTTGGATTTTTTTTTAGAGGGGAGAAGGTGGCGAGAGGAAGCTGTTTTTTTGTTTTTCTTGCTCTATCATCTAGGTAAAGCTCCTTTAGAAAATGTCAGCCTAAAAAAGAATGAGGAAAGGTGTTTCTGTTATTGATCTGTATAGTCCCACTTTCCAAGTATGGATGGAGCAGTGAGAATAAAGGTATAGAAATGTCACAAAGGTGAAAATCTAGTAGTAATCAGTGAAGAGCCACTGGTGCAGCAGTTTCTTCCGGCGATGGCTGTCTGATTCAACTCTGCCTCCTCTCTCTGGCTTTGGAATTTTTTTCCCTTTGGGGGGCTGATGGGAGTAGGACTGATAGAATTAGGGAGCTGGAAAAATAGGACTAGAGAACCGTGACACGGCCTAAGGTTGGCTTTTGTCACAGTTTATTCATTTCCTCCTTAACAGGACAAACAGGCTGTATTACCTTTCTCTGCCGGTATGAAAGCTTATGAATTCTTCCACTGCATTTGCTTATGGCCAGCACCCCAAATTTCTCTGACTATAGGTGCCTGCTCCAGGTGTGATGACTTGGCCTCGACTTTGAATGCATCACCTTTACTGTTCAGTCACTTCCATGTAGTTGACCATTTCCATGGTTCTAGAAAAATATGACAGTGAGCTATCTGGGTAAAAATCCAGTGAGAGAGTGGAGACAGGAAGGGTGGAGGAAAATGATTTGATTCACTGTGATCCCTTATCTTCTTCCTTTGGGACCCAAAAAGTCTCCCCTCTTTTATAGAAAAGAGAGAAAGAGAAAGAGAGCCAGTCAATATGGTGTTGCCAAAGTTTTTATTCCCCAACAACCTCAATGCTGCCTCCTAGTGAAAGTTCTAGAATTGAAAATGATCATTTACTGGGGTGGATTTAAGGGGGGGGGGGTGAATTTACACAGACTCACCAACTTTTTCTGAGACAGTGCCTGTCTCTCAGTTTCTGATTAGACGTATTTGTGAGTACAGGTATTACTGTGACCACAGGTTAAATACACAGTCCACTCAGACTACTGATAAAGGTACACTGTTCACTGGGTACTCACAATCAAGAGTTGACAACATATAGCTGAAGGAACTTACAATTCTTTTTCAATTTATTTTCCTTCATTCTTTACACACACCACACACTGTTTTCTATATCTTGGTATTTTTCATTTTTAGGTAAAAAATACCCAAGAATGAAAATATAACATTCTATCAAGTAAAACATAAAATCTGTGAAAATTAAAACTGACTTTACATTTTGGCACAGAAGAGGGAGAATGGCAAGAAAACTTACTTTGTGAAAAATTCAACCAGATTCAGGCAAGAGATGTGATAGTTAAAAACAGCAGTACCCACTGCCTTCCTTTCACACGCACAGCTTATTGTAAGGGCCTTACCTCCTCTTGTAGGCCTAGAATATTGATCCCCTAAAAAGTGAAATCAAAAACCAAATCTCTGCTATTTTGAAATATGTAAAATTTTATTTGGTGAATAGACAAACAGCCACTTTCTTTTTAGGTATGGAAAGCACCTTTGTTTTGCACAGTTTAACATTCTTGGACTTAAGAACTTCCAAATTTTGTTTATTTACTATCACTAAACAGGTGATATTTATTGCACAATTTATAAAGCTATATCCAAGGAAGCTTATGTATTTTATTTGTCATACTATATTGCATATATAAGCATACATTTCAATCCCACACACAAACATTTCTTTCCATGGTATTAATTTACTGCAATAGAGTTTTAAACTTAAATTTGAAAAGAGTATAATTTAACCAATCAATATAAAATATCTTTCTCAATCCTTGTCCTTTTTTATATGTCAAGATAATTTTTATAATTAGATTCAACTTTATTGACAATTTTTAGTTTTTCATATCTTGCTCCCCCATACATGTATGTTCTTTGTATGACAGTGTATAATATTTTTGTCTCAGACCTATTATACACGTTAGTAGGTTAAAAGCTCAGGAATGATAATTTTGTAATTTATCATCACAAAACAGTATATTTAATATTCTAGTCTAGTAATTACACTTGCTAGTGTTTTAATGTTTCTCCACCCAGAGTCTGTTAATGACAGTGCCTTTATAGAGCCTGGAAAGAAATATCGTTCTAAGAAGTCAGTCCAATTGTTTTAGCAATCCAAGGGCATAACTGATACAAAGTAAACATTTGTAAAGATGCTATCTTAAGAAAAATAGACTCACTGCTGATTTACATTTCTATACGTTATCACAGCAACTAAAATTAAAGCAACAATCACTAATTTGTATTGCAATGAGCAATAAAACAAGCCTAACTTTTAAATAAATCTGATGACCTAAAACAGTTTTTAAGTTCATAACTACAATCAATGCTTGTGTGTGTGTGTGTGAGAGAGAGAGAGAGAGAGAGAGAGAGAGAGAGAGAGAGAGAGAGAAACACACATAGCAGGGAAGATTTAAAGAGTTAACTGCTTATAGCACGTCCTATTTGCACACACACCACATGGCTAGGTCAAATCTAAACTCCCAAAGAAAGAAGGCAAGCAAGTCGTCCCTGCAGGGCAGGCCAACTTGTGAATAAAACCTCCAGACTGGATCATGTTATAAGTATGCTGCAGCACACCAAGAAGTGAGAAAAATGTGCAAACAAAATCATGCTGTTTGATGTTTGCATCATTTCAATTATAAAAAACAACAACCTGTTCTTACTAAAGAAAATTGTGCTTAACACTGAAATATTCCAGTATGGCATGATTGGTATAGTTCACTTTTTTCTTTCAGAGAAACATTTCACTCTTCTTATTCGTTTTGAACACCATCCTCTCATTATTTGAGATACTGTAAGTTAACTGTACCCTCAAGAGATCAGCATATAGATGGCTCTGACGACCAGAAAAGAAACAAAACAAATTTTAAAGAGCGGAATAGTCAGCCAAGGATGCCTACTGTCAGCCTGGGCTAGCTCCTTTTCGAAAGGGTTGCCAAGAGGACGCTCAGTCAGTCCGTCCTCAGCTTTTTTTCACTCCACTACCTCTAACTGGGTGCATCACCAGTGCAAGAAAATGCGGGAAGCATCTGTTGCAAGTAACATCTGGACCTCCAAGGAAAATAAGCCCTTTCTTACAAAGAAAAGTCTCCAACATTTTCTAGGGTGCGTCCCCTCTTCCTCCGTAGTTCGCGAGGTTCTCTCCCTGGCGCGCTTCCTTCCTTCAGGCAGAGGATCCCAGAGCCACCAGCAGAGCAGCTCCGGCCGGCCAGGGTAGCCCGGAAGACACCGAGGTTGCCAACGCGAAGCAGTGCGCAGACTCCGCGACGCGCTCCATGATCTCCACTAGCCTAAACCTGCTCTCAAGAGAAAAGAGGAGGAGGAGTATGGAGGGGGGCGGTGGGGATCCTGTTTAATTCGAGGTCCTAAGGGTGTGGGAGCGGGAGGAGGCTTCTCTGGTCCCTCCTCCCTCCTGGAGTCCTGGGCTCCACCTCCTCCGCATGCCCCCAGATATACACTCTCAACCGCGGCTGGACATGCACACCCATCGCCGGCTGCAGGCTTGTGCACACGCAGGTAGCTACACTCACCTGAGACCGTGCACAGGGCTCCCGCCGAGTCAGGAGCTGCAGAGTGGCGGTCTGGGCCGCGAAGGGGCCCACTGTGCTGCGGGAGTCGGGGAAGCGGAAGCAGCCGCAGCGCGGACCTGCGAACTGAGGTGACTGCGCGGTTTCCTTAAATCCCCTCCTCCAGCCCCTCCGCCTCCGCACCTGCTGGGTTCTGGCGGGAGAACCCAGGAGAGAGGGGCCCTCGGCTCGGCGCACAGGCGGGCGCACGCTGCGAAGCAAAAGCGCCGACAGGGGCGCGGCGGCGGTGGTGCAGGAAACTTGGGCGAAGTTAGTTGCAAGTGCCGGGCGGCGGCCAAGAAGAGCAAGGAGGGGACGCGGCCGGTCCGCGCCACGCAGAGGCAGCGCCGCCCTCCACGTTCGGTGCGCTCGGGCAGCTGGAGTGGGCGCGCCTGCAGTGGCTAGGAGCGAGCGGAGCTGGCATGGCCCAGGGGACGGCGAGACGCGGCGCCTCGGAGAGCCTGGAGAATTTCCTCTGAGGCCCTGCGACCCCATGGTTGATCAAGCCTCATCCAACATCCTTCCCGAATCGTCAGCTGGAGAGGAAGACCCTCGAGGCAGGTGCTGGGGGCGCGGAAAGCTCCCCGCCCCACCCCCAAAACCCAGCCGATTGGGATTTCCATCAGCGCACCCTGCCCCGAGTCAGGAAGACCGGCTGGTGCTGCTGTATTTGTATTGATACCCATTGCTGTGCTCTGCGTTCCGGTGGTGCGTCCGGACCCTCCTCCACTTCCCCCTCCTCTTCCTCCTCTGGGGCCACCTCCCTCTCTCCCTCATCCCCATCTGCTACTGTCAAATGAGAAAGTCACCGAGAACCCAAACACTCCTGCCGCCGAGAGCCCCCTTTGGCACTTGGCAGCACGCGGCGGCGGGCGCCTGGAATCAACTTGGTGGAGACTCCGCGACGCAACTTTCCGCGCTGCTGTGCAGTTAAAAGACCGAGGAGAACGAGCGCTCTGCCGGGTAGCGACTACCTGCAGGGAGTTCGCAAGCAAAAGCCATCGGAGAGAAAAGACAAAAAGAAAGAAAAGGGCAAACTGCTACCGTGGGGTGAGGGCACCCCCTAGAAGTTACCGTGTTCTGGAGAGGATTTTCCCAAGCGCTCGGCCAGAAAGATCAGGGCGGCCCGGGGCGCGGCGCGGACCTGGGCTGGTCCCCCGGCCCCCTCCTCCCGAGCGGGAGCGACGCCGGAGCGCGAAGTGGGGCACAGCGAGAGCCGGCGGGCCGAACGGGTCCCCGCGGACAGCCAACATTGATTTCCTCCGGACCGAGGGCGACGGCCCGGGCGGCGGCGGACTGCAGCCGCGGCACGGCGAGAACATGTCCAAGCCGGTGGACCACGTCAAGCGGCCCATGAACGCTTTCATGGTATGGTCGCGGGCTCAACGGCGCAAGATGGCCCAGGAAAACCCCAAGATGCACAACTCGGAGATCAGCAAGCGCTTGGGCGCGGAGTGGAAGCTGCTCACTGAGTCGGAGAAGCGGCCGTTCATCGACGAGGCGAAGCGCCTGCGCGCCATGCACATGAAGGAGCACCCCGACTACAAGTACCGGCCGCGGCGCAAGCCCAAGACGCTGCTGAAGAAGGACAAGTTCGCCTTCCCGGTGCCCTACGGCCTGGGCGGCGTGGCCGACGCCGAGCATCCGGCGCTCAAGGCGGGCGCCGGGCTGCACGCGGGCGCGGGCGGCGGCCTGGTGCCGGAGTCGCTGCTCGCCAACCCCGAGAAGGCGGCCGCTGCCGCCGCCGCCGCCGCCGCGCGCGTTTTCTTCCCGCAGTCGGCCGCCGCCGCCGCAGCAGCAGCAGCCGCTGCCGCAGCCGGCAGCCCCTACTCTCTGCTTGACCTGGGCTCCAAGATGGCAGAGATCTCCTCGTCGTCGTCCGGCCTCCCATACGCGTCGTCGCTGGGGTACCCGACCGCGGGCGCGGGCGCCTTCCACGGTGCGGCTGCAGCGGCTGCAGCGGCCGCCGCGGCCGCCGGGGGGCACACGCACTCGCACCCCAGCCCGGGCAACCCGGGCTACATGATTCCGTGCAACTGCAGCGCGTGGCCCAGCCCCGGGCTGCAGCCGCCACTCGCCTATATCCTGCTGCCGGGCATGGGCAAGCCTCAACTGGACCCCTACCCCGCGGCTTACGCCGCCGCTCTATGACCCCGCGGGGCCGCCTTGCGAGGACCAGTGTGCACACGTGTACATATGTATAGGTACGAGGTCTGCGGCCTCCGCGAACGCCCTCCCGCGACGGGGCCCCGGTTTGTATATACATAAGATGTATAGGTATCAGGCAGAGGCAGAGATGCCAGTCGGGGCGCGAGTGGCCAAGCGCGCGAGTGCGCGGGAGAGTGTGCGTGTGAATTCACAGGATCATTTCAGACCTGCACTTCGGCAGCCAGCTTTAAAGAGGGCAGTTGTATCCTGCAGCAGTTGGTGTTTGTTTTGCACTTCGGAACCTGTTGCGTTTTGGCCCACTGAGGTGGAGGAGTAATTTTTTGACATGTTGGGTTCTGCTGTTTTGTTTGTTGGAAGTTTATTGTCGGTTTTGTTTTTGTTTCTCATTCCCTCCCTCCTTTTTTTTTTTTTTTCTCCTGGTCTGTGTTGCATGCACTCTGTTCAAAAGTTAGGTCTGAAATGGCTGGCACAGGGGAAAAGTTGATCTGTGTCATTAGTTTCTCGGAGCAGGATGGCTCTGAGCAAACTTGCTCCCTATTTGTACTATTTGAACTTTGCAAATCTCTGTTCTTTCAAGCAGAACCCCCAGACTGGATCCATTCTTGACCAGTGACCTGCTCGAATCTGGCCTTTTGTATGTGAGATGATGACGATTTCTTTTGTTTATCATGCCATGTGCAAATCAGAGCAAGAGCTCTTTCTCAAGAGTAAGGAATGCAAACAAGAAATATGTGCAAGATGAAAAGTTGTCAGTTGGATTTTCTCCCTAAAAAAAAACAAAACCCAAAACTGCTAGAAGTCACCCTGAGTCCACTGGCTTGGATTTCTGACACAGTTTACAGAAAATGCTAAGGCCCTGTTCCTATTTTCCCCTTATGGCTGCATTCACCTTAAGATTGTAAATGTGTATATGTCCGTGAAAACATTGAGTCTGAGAATGTGTTATTTACGTTGTCCTAAATTTGAGTCAGTTTTAGACTCTAAAGCATTTTAGCACATGTCCAAGTTAACTTCTAAAAATTGCGGGACTGTTTCAGAATCGCAATTTTATCTTAGATTAAATCAGACTTTTTTGTCTGAGTGGTAATTATATATTTATTATTTAGCAAAACTGAAAAAAAAAACCCCACAGAATTGTTTTGACAGATGTCTCTCGTTTTCAGCTAGCATTTCTCCACAACTTGAACCGTTTAAATGTGTTTTGGAGTTCCCTCCCTAATTAGCTTATTTTTTAGATCATCTGCAATTGATTTGCAAATTACGATAAAACACATTTTAGAGGAAAGAACCTTCCTCAATTATGGCTTTTTTGTTTCTTTTTTAAATGTATATATTTTGACTAATGTTTGTGAATGAAGTTGGCTAACATGTATTTAGTTTCCTTTTGGCTTTATGTAATATAAAGTTTTAAAAAGTTTAAGTATTGGTTTTAACCTTCATGTGTAAATGGTTTTCTTGTGTGATCTTCTAATTTAATATTAGACGTCTAAACTATATCTGTAAATTAGAATCCGACTATCACTCTGTTCATTTTTTTTGAACAAAGAGTTAAATAAAGCCTGAACCAGGGAAAAGAGAAAATCCTCTATTTCTTGTTGAGTTCCTAACAAGATTTTTATCTGAATTGCCCTTACGTGCCTGGTCCAGGTGAAGTGTAAGGTATCCTCCAAAGGCAGCCTTTGTTTCACTTTTGAATAGATTTACTAGGAAATCTAAATCAAGCCATTGTTATTCAGAGCCAAAAACCTGATTTATCACATTTTTTAATCGTGAATAGGAAAGAAGATAAAAAAAAAACCAAGTAGTTGTATTATCTTGGGGAAAAAAAGGCATTCATGAACCAGTAGAACAGAGCTCATTGAAAACATCCAGACCGTTCAAAGCATTTCACTAGTTTCCAGTAACATTTTAAGAGGGGAAAGTTGCCTGACCACTTTATCTTGCTAGTAGAAGAGCCCCACCACTAAAATCAGTGTAATTTGTTAACTCATCTTTGGCTTATTCCTTATTTACACCTTAAGATTTTATTTAGAAGAATAATCACTGCTAATAACAATGTATAACTTTTGGCCTCTTTAGGGTTTTATTTTGTCATGCTAATAGCATTAAAATAGAAATATAACAAATTCTAATGGAGAAGATTGAATCTCTAGGGCTAGACAAGTTTCCACTGGAAAAAGGTTTGAAATCATAAAGGATTTTACTCTTAGAAAAGAGATTATAAGGCACCACTAAGAATATCAGAGGAAAAAAAAATAACTGTAGAGAGATCTTTATTTTGCCCCCACCCAGTTAGAAATTCTCAAGATACAAGACTCAACTAGTCCTAAACTTGTTCTCCATTGACAGAGACCATATCTTGAGTGCACGTCTTTATAAGCAACACAAGTCTTTAAAGTCATTGTTTTTCCCCAACGGAATCATATTTTAAAAACCATGAAAATTTTGGGAATGTGAGAAATAGGCTCTGCTGGATTGACCCTGATTCACTAATTAAAACGATCCTTCTCCTGTTATTCCCCAAGCTCTTTGCAATATTATAAGTTAATTCATATGGTTCTAAGCGATTATGCAAAACTAATTTGGACTGTCCAGGGGTAATTATCCCTGACACGGTTAATTAAATCCTTTCAAGCCTTCGTCTTTGCCTTTTGTAGCAGCCCATCACTTCTCAACACGGAACTTCCTGCGGCTCGCTGGAAATCACCCCAGCCCTAAATCTTAGTTACCTCCCTGAGCCTTCCAGCTCGGCCCCACTGGCCCCAAGATTCCCCGCCCCCTCCCGCCCCCTCCTCTTTTCCCAAAGATCAGCGTGTTCTGGGAGCAAAGCTCTGGAGTGTTGATGAATGAGAAGAAGACTAGAAAGATGGGGAAGGGGAGGGGTAGGATGCCCGGGGTAGAGCACACAGGGTCACTTAGCCAACAGATTGTGCGGCTGTTTGAGTAAGTCCACAGGCCCACAGGGAGGTGACTGGTTTATCACCCCTGACTTTAGTGGTCTTGCTAACCGGTTGCGCCTGGAAAAGGCAAGACTGTGCCTAAGTAAGTCCGACCCTGGGGCTAAAGGGCGTGGAAAAGGCCAGATGTGTGTTTAATAAGAGTCTGAAAGTGACCCACAAATACAGCGCTGGGACTAAACCAAGAGCTGCTGCCGGCTCGAAATCTATTTCTACCCCTCTATCTCTATATATCTACCTCCTCTCTCTCTTCCTCCCTCCCTCCGTCCCTTCCTTCCTTCCTTCCTTCCTTCCTTCCTTCCTTCCTTCTTTCCTTTCGCCCTCCCTCCTCCCCTCCCTCCCTTTCCTTCCCCTTCCCTTCTTTTTGTTCTTTCATTTTCGCTTTTTAAGGGTTAAAAAAGCCACGACG